>NC_086448.1:365112210-365452210 GCF_028390025.1 Pseudophryne corroboree
GCATTAAATGTTGCATTGCATGGAATGTGATGTCATAATTTTGCATTAAATGTTGCATTGCATGGATTGTGATGTCATCATTTTGCATTAAATGGTGCATTGCATGGATTGTGGTGTCATAATTTTGCATTACATGTTGCATTACATGTATTGTGATGTCATAATTTTTCATTAAATGTTGCATTGCATGGATTGTGATGTCATAATTTTGCATTAAATGTTGAATTGCATGGATTATGTTTGCATAATGTTGCATTAAATGTTGCATTGCATGGATTGTGATTGCATAATTTTGCATTACATGTTGCATTGCATGGATTGTGATGTCATATTTTTTCATTATATGTTGCATTGCATGGATTGTGATGTCATAATATTGCATTAAATTTTGAATTGCATGGGTTGTGATTGCATAATTTTCATTAAATGTTGCATTGCATGGATTGTGAGGTCATAATTTTGCATTAAATGTTGCATTGCATGTATTGTGATTGCATAATGTTGCATTAAATGTTGCATTGCATGGATTGCAATTGCATAATTTTGCATTAAATGTTGCATTGCATGGATTGTGATGTCATAATTTTGCATTAAATGTTGCATTGCATGGATTGTGATGTCATAATTTTGCATTACATGTTGCATTACATGTATTGTGATGTCATAATGTTGCATTAAATGTTGCATTGCATGGATTGTAATTGCATAATGTTGCATTTATTTTTGCATTGCATTTATTGTGAAGTCATAATTTTAAATAAAATGTTGCATTGCATGGATTGTGATGTCATAATTTTGCATTAAATGTTGAATTGCAAGGATTGTGTTTGCATAATGTTGCATTAAATGTTGCATTGCATGGATTGTGATTGCATAATTTTGCATTACATGTATTGTGATGTCATAATGTTGCATTAAATGTTGCATTGCATGGATTGTGATGTAATAATTTTGCCGTAAATGTTGCATTGCATGGATAGTTTTGTCATAATTTTGCATTAAATGTTGCATTGCATGGATTGTGATGTCATATTTTATCATTATATGTTGCATTGCATGGATTGTGATTGCATAATTATGCATTAATTGTTGCATTGCATGGGTTGTGATGTCATAATTTTGCATTACATGTTGCATTACATGGATTGTGATTGCATAATTTTGCATTACATGTTGCATTACATGTATTGTGATGTCATAATGTTGCATTAAATGTTGCATTGCATGGATTGTGATGTCATAATTTTGAATTAAATGTTGAATTGCATGGATTTTGTTTGCATAATTTTGCATTAAATGTTGCATTACATGTATTGTGATGTCATAATGTTGCATTAAATGTTGCATTGCATGGATTGTGACGTCATAATTTTGCATTACATGTATTGTGATGTCATAATTTTGCATTAAATGTTGCATTGCATGGATTGTGTTTGCATATGTTTGCATTAAATGTTGCATTACATGTATTGTGATGTCATAATGTTGCATTAAATGTTGCATTGCATGGATTGTTATGTAATAATTTTGCATTAAATGTTGCATTGCATGGAATGTGATGTTATAATTTTGCATTAAATGTTGCATTGCATGGATTGTGATGTCATATTTTTTCATTATATGTTGCATTGCATGGATTGTGATTGCATAATTATGCATTAATTGTTGCATTGCATGTATTGTGATGTCACAATTTTGCATTAAATGTTGCATTGCATGGATTGTGATGTCATAATTTTGCATTAAATGTTGAATTGCATGGATTGTGTTTGCATAATTTTGCATTAAATGTTGCATTGCATGGATTCTGATTGCATAATGTTGCATTGATTTTTGCATTACATTTATTGTGATGTCATAATTTTACATTGCATGGATTGTGATGTCATAATTTTGCATTAACTGTTGCATTGCATGTATTGTGATGTCATAATTTTGCATTAAATGTTGCATTGCATGGATTGTGATTGCATAATGTTGCATTGCATTTTGCATTGCATTTATTGTGATGTCATAATTTTGCATTACATGTTGCATTGCATGGATTGTGATGTCATAATTTTGCATTAAATGTTGAATTGCATGGATTCTGTTTGCATAATTTTGCATTAAATGTTGCATTACATGTATTGTGATGTCATAATGTTGCATTAAATGTTGCATTGCATGGATTGTTATGTAATAATTTTGCATTAAATGTTGCATTGCATGGAATGTGATGTCATAATTTTGCATTAAATGTTGAATTGCATGGATTGTGTTTGCATAATTTTGCATTAAATGTTGCATTGCATGGATTGTGATTGCATAATGTTGCATTGGATTTTGCATTGCATTTATTGTGATGTCATAATTTTGCATTAAATGTTGCATTGCATGGATTGTGATGTCATAATTTTGCATTAAATGTTGCATTGCATTGATTGTGATTGCATAATGTTGCATTAAATGTTGCATTGCATGAATTGTGATTGCATAATTTTGCATTACATGTTGCATTGCATGGATTGTGATGTCATAATTTTGCATTACATATATTGTGATGTCATAATTTTGCATTAAATGTTGCATTGCATGGATTGTGATGTCATAATTTTGAATTAAATATTGCATTGCATGGATTGTGATGTCATAATATTGCATTACATTTTGAATTGCATGGATTGTGATTGCATAATTTTTCATTAAATGTTGCATTGCATGGATTGTGATGTCATAATTTTGCATTAAATGTTGCATTGCATGTATTGGGATTGCATAATGTTGCATTAAATGTTGCATTGCATGGATTGCAATTGCATAATTTTGCATTAAATGTTGCATTGCATGGATTGTGATGTCATAATTTTGCATTAAATGTTGCATTGCATGGATTGTGATGTCATTATTTTGCATTACATGTTGCATTACATGTATTGTGATGTCATAATGTTGCATTAAATGTTGCATTGCATGGATTGTAATTGCATAATGTTGCATTTATTTTTGCATTGCATTTATTGTGATGTCATAATTTTAAATAAAATGTTGCATTGCATGGATTGTGATGTCATAATTTTGCATTAAATGGTGCATTGCATGGATTGTGATGTCATAATTTTGCATTACATGTTGCATTACATATATTGTGATGTCATAATTTTGCATTAAATGTTGCATTGCATGGATTGTGATGTCATAATTTTGCATTAAATATTGCATTGCATGGATTGTGATGTCATAATATTGCATTAAATTTTGAATTGCATGGATTGTGATTGCATAATTTTTCATTAAATGTTGCATTGCATGGATTGTGATGTCATAATTTTGCATTAAATGTTGCATTGCATGTATTGTGATTGCATAATGTTGCATTAAATGTTGCATTGCATGGATTGCAATTGCATAATTTTGCATTAAATGTTGCATTGCATGGATTGTGATGTCATAATTTTGCATTAAATGTTGCATTGCATGGATTGTGATGTCATAATTTTGCATTAAATGTTGCATTGCATGGATTGTAAATGCATAATGTTGCATTTATTTTTGCATTGCATTTATTGTGATGTCATAATTTTAAATAAAATGTTGCATTGCATGGATTGTGATGTCATAATTTTGCATTAAATGTTGAATTGCAAGGATTGTGTTTGCATAATTTTGCATTAAATGTTGCATTGCATGGATTGTGATTGCATAATTTTGCATTACATGTATTGTGATGTCATAATGTTGCATTAAATGTTGCATTGCATGGATTGTGATGTCATATTTTATCATCATATGTTGCATTGCATGGATTGTGATTGCATAATTATGCATTAATTGTTGCATTGCATGGGTTGAGATGTCATAATTTTGCATTACATGTTGCATTACATGGATTGTGATTGCATAATTTTGCATTACATGTTGCATTACATGTATTGTGATGTCATAATGTTGCATTAAATGTTGCATTGCATGGATTGTGATGTCATCATTTTGATTTAAATGTTGAATTGCATGGATTTTGTGTGCATAATTTTGCATTAAATGTTGCATTGCATGGATTGTGATGTCATAATTTTGCATTACATGTTGAATTACATGTATTGTGATGTCATAATGTTGCATTAAATGTTGCATAGCATGGATTGTGTTGTCATAATTTTGCATTAAATGTTGCATTGCATGGATTGTGATGTCATAATTTTGCATTAAATGTTGCATTGCATGGATTGTGATGTCATATTTTATCATTATATGTTGCATTGCATGGATTGTGATTGCATAATTATGCATTAATTGTTGCATTGCAAGGGTTGTGATGTCATAATTTTGCATTAAATGTTGCATTTCATGGATTGTGATTGCATAATGTTGCATTGATTTTTGCATTGCATGTATTGTGATGTCATAATTTTGCATTAAATGTTGCATTGCATGGATTGTGATTGCATAATTTTGCATTACATGTTGCATTACATGTATTGTGATGTCATAATGTTGCATTAAATGTTGCATTGCATGGATTGTGATGTCATAATTTTGCATTACATGTATTGTGATGTCATAATTTTGCATTAAATGTTGCATTGCATGGATTGTGATTGCATAATTTTGCATTACATGTTGCATTACATGTATTGTGATGTCATAATGTTGCATTAAATGTTGCATTGCATGGATTGTGATGTCATAATTTTGAATTAAATGTTGAATTGCATGGATTTTGTTTGCATAATTTTGCATTAAATGTTGCATTGCATGGATTGTGATGTCATAATTTTATCATTATATGTTGCATTGCATGGATTTTGATTGCATAATTATGCATTAATTGTTGCATTGCATGGGTTGTGATGTCATAATTTTGCATTAAATGTTGCATTGCATGGATTGTGATGTCATAATTTTGCATTAAATGTTGCATTGCATGGATTGTGATGTCATAATTTTGCATTAAATGTTGCATTGCATGGATTGTGATGTCATATTTTATCATTATATGTTGCATTGCATGGATTGTGATTGCATAATTATGCATTCATTGTTGCATTGCATGGGTTGTGATGTCATAATTTTGCATTACATGTTGCATTACATGGATTGTGATTGCATAATTTTGCATTACATGTTGCATTACATGTATTGTGATGTCATAATGTTGCATTAAATGTTGCATTGCATGGATTGTGATGTCATAATTTTGAATTAAATGTTGAATTGCATGGATTTTGTTTGCATAGTTTTGCATTAAATGTTGCATTGCATGGATTGTGATGTCATAATTTTGCATTACATGTTGAATTACATGTATTGTGATGTCATAATGTTGCATTAAATGTTGCATAGCATGGATTGTGTTGTCATAATTTTGCATTAAATGTTGCATTGCATGGATTGTGATGTCATAATTTTGCATTGCATTTTGCATTGCATTTATTGTGATGTCATAATTTTGCATTATATGTTGCATTGCATGGATTCTGATTGCATAATGTTGCATTGATTTTTGCATTACATTTATTGTGATGTCATAATTTTACATTGCATGGATTGTTATGTCATAATTTTGCATTAACTGTTGCATTGCATGTATTGTGATGTCATAATTTTGCATTAAATGTTGCATTGCATGGATTGTGATTGCATAATGTTGCATTGATTTTTGCATTACATTTATTGTGATGTCATAATTTTACATTGCATGGATTGTGATGTCATAATTTTGCATTAACTGTTGCATTGCATGTATTGTGATGTCATAATTTTGCATTAAATGTTGCATTGCATGGATTGTGATTGCATAATGTTGCATTGAATTTTGCATTGCATTTATTGTGATGTCATAATTTTTCATTAAATGTTGCATTGCATGGATTGTGATGTCATAATTTTGCATTAAATGTTGAATTGCATGGATTGTGTTTGCATAATTTTGCATTAAATGTTGCATTACATGTATTGTGATGTCATAATGTTGCATTAAATGTTGCATTGCATGGATTGTTATGTAATAATTTTGCATTAAATGTTGCATTGCATGGAATGTGATGTCATAATTTTGCATTAAATGTTGCATTGCATGGATTGTGATGTCATCATTTTGCATTAAATGGTGCATTGCATGGATTGTGGTGTCATAATTTTGCATTACATGTTGCATTACATGTATTGTGATGTCATAATTTTTCATTAAATGTTGCATTGCATGGATTGTGATGTCATAATTTTGCATTAAATGTTGAATTGCATGGATTATGTTTGCATAATGTTGCATTAAATGTTGCATTGCATGGATTGTGATTGCATAATTTTGCATTACATGTTGCATTGCATGGATTGTGATGTCATATTTTTTCATTATATGTTGCATTGCATGGATTGTGATGTCATAATTTTGCATTACATGTATTGTGATGTCATAATTTTGCATTAAATGTTGCATTGCATGGATTGTGATGTCATAATTTTGCATTAAATGTTGCATTGCATGGATTCTGATTGCATAATGTTGCATTGATTTTTGCATTACATTTATTGTGATGTCATAATTTTACATTGCATGTATTGTGATGTCATAATTTTGCATTAACTGTTGCATTGCATGTATTGTGATGTCATAATTTTGCATTAAATGTTGCATTGCATGGATTGTGATTGCATAATGTTGCATTGAATTTTGCATTGCATTTATTGTGATGTCATAATTTTGCATTAAATGTTGCATTGCATGGATTGTGATGTCATAATTTTGCATTAAATGTTGAATTGCATGGATTGTGTTTGCATAATTTTGCATTAAATGTTGCATTACATGTATTGTGATATCATAATGGTGCATTAAATGTTGCATTGCATGGATTGTTATGTAATAATTTTGCATTAAATGTTGCATTGCATGGAATGTGATGTCATAATTTTGCATTAAATGTTGCATTGCATGGATTGTGATGTCATCATTTTGCATTAAATGGTGCATTGCACGGATTCTGTTTGCATAATTTTGCATTAAATGTTGCATTACATGTATTGTGATGTCATAATGTTGCATTAAATGTTGCATTGCATGGAATGTGATGTAATAATTTTGCATTAAATGTTGCATTGCATGGATTGTGATGTCATCATTTTGCATTAAATGTTGAATTGCATGGATTCTGTTTGCATAATTTTGCATTAAATGTTGCATTACATGTATTGTGATGTCATAATGTTGCATTAAATGTTGCATTGCATGGATTGTTATGTAATAATTTTGCATTAAATGTTGCATTGCATGGAATGTGATGTCATAATTTTGCATTAAATGTTGAATTGCATGGATTGTGTTTGCATAATTTTGCATTAAATGTTGCATTGCATGGATTGTGATTGCATAATGTTGCATTGGATTTTGCATTGCATTTATTGTGATGTCATAATTTTGCATTAAATGTTGCATTGCATGGATTGTGATGTCATAATGTTGCATTAAATGTTGCATTGCATGGATTGTGATGTCATAATTTTGAATTAAATGTTGAATTGCATGGATTTTGTTTGCATAATTTTGCATTAAATGTTGCATTGCATGGATTGTGATGTCATAATTTTGCATTACATGTTGAATTACATGTATTGTGATGTCATAATGTTGCATTAAATGTTGCATAGCATGGATTGTGTTGTCATAATTTTGCATTAAATGTTGCATTGCATGGATTGTGATGTCATAATTTTGCATTAAATGTTGCATTGCATGGATTGTGATGTCATATTTTATCATTATATGTTGCATTGCATGGATTGTGATTGCATAATTATGCATTAATTGTTGCATTGCATGGGTTGTGATGTCATAATTTTGGATTACATGTTGCATTACATGGATTGTGATTGCATAATTTTGCATTACATGTTGCATTACATGTATTGTGATGTCATAATGTTGCATTAAATGTTGCATTGCATGGATTGTGATGTCATAATTTTGAATTAAATGTTGAATTGCATGGATTTTGTTTGCATAATTTTGCATTAAATGTTGCATTGCATGGATTGTGATGTCATAATTTTGCATTACATGTTGAATTACATGTATTGTGATGTCATAATGTTGCATTAAATGTTGCATAGCATGGATTGTGTTGTCATAATTTTGCATTAAATGTTGCATTGCATGGATTGTGATGTCATAATTTTGCATTAAATGTTGCATTGCATGGATTGTGATGTCATATTTTATCATTATATGTTGCATTGCATGGATTGTGATGTCATAATTTTGCATTACATGTATTGTGATGTCATAATTTTGCATTAAATGTTGCATTGCATGGATTGTGATGTCATAATTTTGCATTAAATGTTGCATTGCATGGATTCTGATTGCATAATGTTGCATTGATTTTTGCATTACATTTATTGTGATGTCATAATTTTACATTGCATGGATTGTGATGTCATAATTTTGCATTAACTGTTGCATTTCATGTATTTTGATGTCATAATTTTGCATTAAATGTTGCATTGCATGGATTGTGATTGCATAATGTTGCATTGAATTTTGCATTGCATTTATTGTGATGTCATAATTTTGCATTAAATATTGCATTGCATGGATTGTGATGTCATAATTTTGCATTAAATGTTGAATTGCATGGATTGTGTTTGCATAATTTTGCATTAAATGTTGCATTACATGTATTGTGATGTCATAATGTTGCATTAAATGTTGCATTGCATGGATTGTTATGTAATAATTTTGCATTAAATGTTGCATTGCATGGAATGTGATGTCATAATTTTGCATTAAATGTATTGCATGGATTGTGATGTCATATTTTTTCATTATATGTTGCATTGCATGGATTGTGATTGCATAATTATGCATTAATTGTTGCATTGCATGGATTGTGATGTTATAATTTTGCATTAAATGTTGCATTGCATGGAATGTGATGTCATAATTTTGCATTAAATGTATTGCATGGATTGTGATGTCATATTTTTTCATTATATGTTGCATTGCATGGATTGTGATTGCATAATTATGCATTAATTGTTGCATTGCATGGATTGTGATGTTATAATTTTGCATTAAATGTTGCATTGCATGGATTGTGATGTCATAATTTTGCATTAAATGTTGAATTGCATGGATTGTGTTTGCATAATTTTGCATTAAATGTTGCATTGCATGGATTGTGATTGCATAATGTTGCATTGAATTTTGCATTGCATTTATTGTGATGTCATAATTTTGCATTAAATGTTGCATTGCATGGATTGTGATGTCATAATTTTGCATTAAATGTTGCATTGCATGGATTGTGATTGCATAATGTTGCATTAAATGTTGCATTGCATGGATTGTGATGTCATAATTTTGCATTAAATGTTGAATTGCATGGATTGTGTTTGCATAATTTTGCATTAAATGTTGCATTACATGTCTTGTGATGTCATAATGTTGCATTAAATGTTGCATTGCATGGATTGTTATGTAATAATTTTGCATTAAATGTTGCATTGCATGGAATGTGATGTCATAATTTTGCATTAAATGTTGCATTGCATGGATTGTGATGTCATCATTTTGCATTAAATGGTGCATTGCATGGATTGTGGTGTCATAATTTATCATTACATGTTGCATTACATGTATTGTGATGTCATAATTTTTCATTAAATGTTGCATTGCATGGATTGTGATGTCATAATTTTGCATTAAATGTTGAATTGCATGGATTATGTTTGCATAATGTTGCATTAAATGTTGCATTGCATGGATTGTGATTGCATAATTTTGCATTACATGTTGCATTGCATGGATTGTGATGTCATATTTTTTCATTATATGTTGCATTGCATGGATTGTGATGTCATAATATTGCATTAAATTTTGAATTGCATGGGTTGTGATTGCATAATTTTTCATTAAATGTTGCATTGCATGGATTGTGAGGTCATAATTTTGCATTAAATGTTGCATTGCATGTATTGTGATTGCATAATGTTGCATTAAATGTTGCATTGCATGGATTGCAATTGCATAATTTTGCATTAAATGTTGCATTGCATGGATTGTGATGTCATAATTTTGCATTAAATGTTGCATTGCATGGATTGTGATGTCATAATTTTGCATTACATGTTGCATTACATGTATTGTGATGTCATAATGTTGCATTAAATGTTGCATTGCATGGATTGTAATTGCATAATGTTGCATTTATTTTTGCATTGCATTTATTGTGATGTCATAATTTTAAATAAAATGTTGCATTGCATGGATTGTGATGTCATAATTTTGCATTAAATGTTGAATTGCAAGGATTGTGTTTGCATAATTTTGCATTAAATGTTGCATTGCATGGATTGTGATTGCATAATTTTGCATTACATGTATTGTGATGTCATAATGTTGCATTAAATGTTGCATTGCATGGATTGTGATGTAATAATTTTGCCGTAAATGTTGCATTGCATGGATAGTTTTGTCATAATTTTGCATTAAATGTTGCATTGCATGGATTGTGATGTCATATTTTATCATTATATGTTGCATTGCATGGATTGTGATTGCATAATTATGCATTAATTGTTGCATTGCATGGGTTGTGATGTCATAATTTTGCATTACATGTTGCATTACATGGATTGTGATTGCATAATTTTGCATTACATGTTGCATTACATGTATTGTGATGTCATAATGTTGCATTAAATGTTGCATTGCATGGATTGTGATGTCATAATTTTGAATTAAATGTTGAATTGCATGGATTTTGTTTGCATAATTTTGCATTAAATGTTGCATTACATGTATTGTGATGTCATAATGTTGCATTAAATGTTGCATTGCATGGATTGTGACGTCATAATTTTGCATTACATGTATTGTGATGTCATAATTTTGCATTAAATGTTGCATTGCATGGATTGTGTTTGCATATGTTTGCATTAAATGTTGCATTACATGTATTGTGATGTCATAATGTTGCATTAAATGTTGCATTGCATGGAATGTGATGTTATAATTTTGCATTAAATGTTGCATTCCATGGATTGTGATGTCATATTTTTTCATTATATGTTGCATTGCATGGATTGTGATTGCATAATTATGCATTAATTGTTGCATTGCATGTATTGTGATGTCACAATTTTGCATTAAATGTTGCATTGCATGGATTGTGATGTCATAATTTTGCATTAAATGTTGAATTGCATGGATTGTGTTTGCATAATTTTTCATTAAATGTTGCATTGCATGGATTGTGAGGTCATAATTTTGCATTAAATTTTGCATTGCATGTATTGTGATTGCATAATGTTGTATTAAATGTTGCATTGCATGGATTGTGATGTCATAATTTTGCATTAAATGTTGCATTGCATGGATTGCATTTATTTTTGCATTGCATTTATTGTGATGTCGTAATTTTAAATAAAATTTTGCATTGCATGGATTGTGATGTCATAATTTTGCATTAAATGTTGAATTGCAACGATTGTGTTTGCATAATTTTGCATTACATGTATTGTGATGTCATAATGTTGCATTAAATGTTGCATTGCATGGATTGTGATGTAATAATTTTGCCGTAAATGTTGCATTGCATGGATAGTTTTGTCATAATTTTGCATTAAATGTTGCATTGCATGGATTGTGATGTCATATTTTATCATTATATGTTGCATTGCATGGATTGTGATTGCATAATTATGCATTAATTGTTGCATTGCATGGGTTGTGATGTCATAATTTTGCATTACATGTTGCATTACATGGATTGTGATTGCATAATTTTGCATTACATGTTGCATTACATGTATTGTGATGTCATAATGTTGCATTAAATGTTGCATTGCATGGATTGTGATGTCATAATTTTGAATTAAATGTTGAATTGCATGGATTTTGTTTGCATAATTTTGCATTAACTGTTGCATTGCATGTATTGTGATGTCATAATTTTGCATTAAATGTTACATTGCATGGATTGTGATGTCATAATTTTGCATTAAATGTTGAATTGCATGGATTGTGTTTGCATAATTTTGCATTAAATGTTGCATTGCATGGATTGTGATGTCATAATTTTGCATTAAATGGTGCATTGCATGGATTGTGATGTCATAATTTTGCATTACATGTTGCATTACATATATTGTGATGTCATAATTTTGCATTAAATGTTGCATTGCATGGATTGTGATGTCATAATGTTGCATTAAATATTGCATTGCATGGATTGTGATGTCATAATATTGCATTAAATTTTGAATTGCATGGATTGTGATTGCATAATTTTTCATTAAATGTTGCATTGCATGGATTGTGAGGTCATAATTTTGCATTAAATGTTGCATTGCATGTATTGTGATTGCATAATGTTGCATTACATGTTGCATTGCATGGATTGCAATTGCTTAATTTTGCATTAAATGTTGCATTGCATGGATTGTGATGTCATAATTTTGCATTAAATGTTGCATTGCATGGATTGTGATGTCATAATTTTGCATTACATGTATTGTGATGTCATAATGTTGCATTAAATGTTGCATTGCATGGATTGTAATTGCATAATGTTGCATTTATTTTTGCATTGCATTTATTGTGATGTCATAATTTTAAATAAAATGTTGCATTGCATGGATTGTGATGTCATAATTTTGCATTAAATGTTGAATTGCAAGGATTGTGTTTGCATAATTTTGCATTAAATGTTGCATTGCATGGATTGTGATTGCATAATTTTGCATTACATGTATTGTGATGTCATAATGTTGCATTAAATGTTGCATTGCATGGATTGTGATGTAATAATTTTGCCGTAAATGTTGCATTGCATGGATTGTTTTGTCATAATTTTGCATTAAATGTTGCATTGCATGGATTGTGATGTCATATTTTATCATTATATGTTGCATTGCATGGATTTTGATTGCATAATTATGCATTAATTGTTGCATTGCATGGGTTGTGATGGCATAATTTTGCATTAAATGTTGCATTGCATGGATTGTGATGTCATAATTTTGCATTACATGTATTGTGATGTCATAATTTTGCATTAAATGTTGCATTGCATGGATTGTGATTGCATAATGTTGCATTGATTTTTGCATTACATTTATTGTGATGTCAATTTTACATTGCATGGATTGTGATGTCATAATTTTGCATTAACTGTTGCATTGCATGTATTGAGATGTCATAATTTTGCATTAAATGTTGCATTGCATGGATTGTGATTGCATAATGTTGCATTGAATTTTGCATTGCATTTATTGTGATGTCATAATTTTGCATTAAATGTTGCATTGCATGGATTGTGATGTCATAATTTTGCATTAAATGTTGAATTGCATGGATTGTGTTTGCATAATTTTGCATTAAATGTTGCATTACATGTATTGTGATGTCATAATGTTGCATTAAATGTTGCATTGCATGTATTGTTATGTAATAATTTTGCATTAAATGTTGCATTGCATGGAATGTGATGTCATAATTTTGCATTAAATGTTGCATTGCATGGATTGTGATGTCATAATTTTGCATTAAATGGTGCATTGCATGGATTGTGGTGTCATAATTTTGCATTACAAGTTGCATTACATGTATTGTGATGTCATAATTTTTCATTAAATGTTGCATTGCATGGATAGTGATGTCATAATTTTGCATTAAATGTTGAATTGCATGGATTATGTTTGCATAATGTTGCATTAAATGTTGCATTGCATGGATTGTGATTGCATAATTTTGCATTACATGTTGCATTGCATGGATTGTGATGTCATATTTTTTCATTATATGTTGCATTGCATGGATTGTGATGTCATAATTTTGCATTACATGTATTGTGATGTCATAATTTTGCATTAAATGTCGCATTGCATGGATTGTGATGTCATAATTTTGCATTAAATGTTGCATTGCATGGATTCTGATTGCATAATGTTGCATTGATTTTTGCATTACATTTATTGTGATGTCATAATTTTACATTGCATGGATTGTGATGTCATAATTTTGCATTAACTGTTGCATTGCATGTATTGTGATGTCATAATGTTGATTTAAATGTTGCATTGCATGGATTGTTATGTCA
This sequence comes from Pseudophryne corroboree, assembly GCF_028390025.1. NCBI lineage: Eukaryota > Metazoa > Chordata > Amphibia > Anura > Myobatrachidae > Pseudophryne > Pseudophryne corroboree. The sequence continues at coordinate 365,126,292 of NC_086448.1, forward strand.
TATTTTTTCATTAAATGTTGCATTGCATGTATTGTGATTGCATAATGTTGCATTAAATGTTGCATTGCATGGATTGCAATTGCATAATTTTGCATTAAATGTTGCATTGCATGGATTGTGATGTCATAATTTTGCATTAAATGTTGCATTGCATGGATTGTGATGTCATAATTTTGCATTAAATGTTGCATTGCATGGATTGTGATGTCATATTTTATCATTATATGTTGCATTGCATGGATTGTGATTGCATAATTATGCATTCATTGTTGCATTGCATGGGTTGTGATGTCATAATTTTGCATTACATGTTGCATTACATGGATTGTGATTGCATAATTTTGCATTACATGTTGCATTACATGTATTGTGATGTCATAATGTTGCATTAAATGTTGCATTGCATGGATTGTGATGTCATAATTTTGAATTAAATGTTGAATTGCATGGATTTTGTTTGCATAGTTTTGCATTAAATGTTGCATTGCATGGATTGTGATGTCATAATTTTGCATTACATGTTGAATTACATGTATTGTGATGTCATAATGTTGCATTAAATGTTGCATAGCATGGATTGTGTTGTCATAATTTTGCATTAAATGTTGCATTGCATGGATTGTGATGTCATAATTTTGCATTGCATTTTGCATTGCATTTATTGTGATGTCATAATTTTGCATTATATGTTGCATTGCATGGATTCTGATTGCATAATGTTGCATTGATTTTTGCATTACATTTATTGTGATGTCATAATTTTACATTGCATGGATTGTTATGTCATAATTTTGCATTAACTGTTGCATTGCATGTATTGTGATGTCATAATTTTGCATTAAATGTTGCATTGCATGGATTGTGATTGCATAATGTTGCATTGATTTTTGCATTACATTTATTGTGATGTCATAATTTTACATTGCATGGATTGTGATGTCATAATTTTGCATTAACTGTTGCATTGCATGTATTGTGATGTCATAATTTTGCATTAAATGTTGCATTGCATGGATTGTGATTGCATAATGTTGCATTGAATTTTGCATTGCATTTATTGTGATGTCATAATTTTTCATTAAATGTTGCATTGCATGGATTGTGATGTCATAATTTTGCATTAAATGTTGAATTGCATGGATTGTGTTTGCATAATTTTGCATTAAATGTTGCATTACATGTATTGTGATGTCATAATGTTGCATTAAATGTTGCATTGCATGGATTGTTATGTAATAATTTTGCATTAAATGTTGCATTGCATGGAATGTGATGTCATAATTTTGCATTAAATGTTGCATTGCATGGATTGTGATGTCATCATTTTGCATTAAATGGTGCATTGCATGGATTGTGGTGTCATAATTTTGCATTACATGTTGCATTACATGTATTGTGATGTCATAATTTTTCATTAAATGTTGCATTGCATGGATTGTGATGTCATAATTTTGCATTAAATGTTGAATTGCATGGATTATGTTTGCATAATGTTGCATTAAATGTTGCATTGCATGGATTGTGATTGCATAATTTTGCATTACATGTTGCATTGCATGGATTGTGATGTCATATTTTTTCATTATATGTTGCATTGCATGGATTGTGATGTCATAATTTTGCATTACATGTATTGTGATGTCATAATTTTGCATTAAATGTTGCATTGCATGGATTGTGATGTCATAATTTTGCATTAAATGTTGCATTGCATGGATTCTGATTGCATAATGTTGCATTGATTTTTGCATTACATTTATTGTGATGTCATAATTTTACATTGCATGTATTGTGATGTCATAATTTTGCATTAACTGTTGCATTGCATGTATTGTGATGTCATAATTTTGCATTAAATGTTGCATTGCATGGATTGTGATTGCATAATGTTGCATTGAATTTTGCATTGCATTTATTGTGATGTCATAATGTTGCATTAAATGTTGCATTGCATGGATTGTGATGTAATAATTTTGCCGTAAATGTTGCATTGCATGGATTGTTTTGTCATAATTTTGCATTAAATGTTGCATTGCATGGATTGTGATGTCATATTTTATCATTATATGTTGCATTGCATGGATTTTGATTGCATAATTATGCATTAATTGTTGCATTGCATGGGTTGTGATGGCATAATTTTGCATTAAATGTTGCATTGCATGGATTGTGATGTCATAATTTTGCATTACATGTATTGTGATGTCATAATTTTGCATTAAATGTTGCATTGCATGGATTGTGATTGCATAATGTTGCATTGATTTTTGCATTACATTTATTGTGATGTCAATTTTACATTGCATGGATTGTGATGTCATAATTTTGCATTAACTGTTGCATTGCATGTATTGAGATGTCATAATTTTGCATTAAATGTTGCATTGCATGGATTGTGATTGCATAATGTTGCATTGAATTTTGCATTGCATTTATTGTGATGTCATAATTTTGCATTAAATGTTGCATTGCATGGATTGTGATGTCATAATTTTGCATTAAATGTTGAATTGCATGGATTGTGTTTGCATAATTTTGCATTAAATGTTGCATTACATGTATTGTGATGTCATAATGTTGCATTAAATGTTGCATTGCATGTATTGTTATGTAATAATTTTGCATTAAATGTTGCATTGCATGGAATGTGATGTCATAATTTTGCATTAAATGTTGCATTGCATGGATTGTGATGTCATAATTTTGCATTAAATGGTGCATTGCATGGATTGTGGTGTCATAATTTTGCATTACAAGTTGCATTACATGTATTGTGATGTCATAATTTTTCATTAAATGTTGCATTGCATGGATAGTGATGTCATAATTTTGCATTAAATGTTGAATTGCATGGATTATGTTTGCATAATGTTGCATTAAATGTTGCATTGCATGGATTGTGATTGCATAATTTTGCATTACATGTTGCATTGCATGGATTGTGATGTCATATTTTTTCATTATATGTTGCATTGCATGGATTGTGATGTCATAATTTTGCATTACATGTATTGTGATGTCATAATTTTGCATTAAATGTCGCATTGCATGGATTGTGATGTCATAATTTTGCATTAAATGTTGCATTGCATGGATTCTGATTGCATAATGTTGCATTGATTTTTGCATTACATTTATTGTGATGTCATAATTTTACATTGCATGGATTGTGATGTCATAATTTTGCATTAACTGTTGCATTGCATGTATTGTGATGTCATAATGTTGATTTAAATGTTGCATTGCATGGATTGTTATGTCATATTTTTTCATTAAATGTTGCATTGCATGTATTGTGATTGCATAATGTTGCATTAAATGTTGCATTGCATGGATTGCAATTGCATAATTTTGCATTAAATGTTGCATTGCATGGATTGTGATGTCATAATTTTGCATTAAATGTTGCATTGCATGTATTGTGATGTCACAATTTTGCATTAAATGTTGCATTGCATGGATTGTGATGTCATAATTTTGCATTAAATGTTGAATTGCATGGATTGTGTTTGCATAATTTTTCATTAAATGTTGCATTGCATGGATTGTGAGGTCATAATTTTGCATTAAATTTTGCATTGCATGTATTGTGATTGCATAATGTTGTATTAAATGTTGCATTGCATGGATTGTGATGTCATAATTTTGCATTAAATGTTGCATTGCATGGATTGCATTTATTTTTGCATTGCATTTATTGTGATGTCGTAATTTTAAATAAAATTTTGCATTGCATGGATTGTGATGTCATAATTTTGCATTAAATGTTGAATTGCAACGATTGTGTTTGCATAATTTTGCATTACATGTATTGTGATGTCATAATGTTGCATTAAATGTTGCATTGCATGGATTGTGATGTAATAATTTTGCCGTAAATGTTGCATTGCATGGATAGTTTTGTCATAATTTTGCATTAAATGTTGCATTGCATGGATTGTGATGTCATATTTTATCATTATATGTTGCATTGCATGGATTGTGATTGCATAATTATGCATTAATTGTTGCATTGCATGGGTTGTGATGTCATAATTTTGCATTACATGTTGCATTACATGGATTGTGATTGCATAATTTTGCATTACATGTTGCATTACATGTATTGTGATGTCATAATGTTGCATTAAATGTTGCATTGCATGGATTGTGATGTCATAATTTTGAATTAAATGTTGAATTGCATGGATTTTGTTTGCATAATTTTGCATTAACTGTTGCATTGCATGTATTGTGATGTCATAATTTTGCATTAAATGTTACATTGCATGGATTGTGATGTCATAATTTTGCATTAAATGTTGAATTGCATGGATTGTGTTTGCATAATTTTGCATTAAATGTTGCATTGCATGGATTGTGATGTCATAATTTTGCATTAAATGGTGCATTGCATGGATTGTGATGTCATAATTTTGCATTACATGTTGCATTACATATATTGTGATGTCATAATTTTGCATTAAATGTTGCATTGCATGGATTGTGATGTCATAATGTTGCATTAAATATTGCATTGCATGGATTGTGATGTCATAATATTGCATTAAATTTTGAATTGCATGGATTGTGATTGCATAATTTTTCATTAAATGTTGCATTGCATGGATTGTGAGGTCATAATTTTGCATTAAATGTTGCATTGCATGTATTGTGATTGCATAATGTTGCATTAAATGTTGCATTGCATGGATTGTGATGTCATAATTTTGCATTAAATGTTGCATTGCATGGATTGCATTTATTTTTGCATTGCATTTATTGTGATGTCGTAATTTTAAATAAAATTTTGCATTGCATGGATTGTGATGTCATAATTTTGCATTAAATGTTGAATTGCAACGATTGTGTTTGCATAATTTTGCATTACATGTATTGTGATGTCATAATGTTGCATTAAATGTTGCATTGCATGGATTGTGATGTAATAATTTTGCCGTAAATGTTGCATTGCATGGATAGTTTTGTCATAATTTTGCATTAAATGTTGCATTGCATGGATTGTGATGTCATATTTTATCATTATATGTTGCATTGCATGGATTGTGATTGCATAATTATGCATTAATTGTTGCATTGCATGGGTTGTGATGTCATAATTTTGCATTACATGTTGCATTACATGGATTGTGATTGCATAATTTTGCATTACATGTTGCATTACATGTATTGTGATGTCATAATGTTGCATTAAATGTTGCATTGCATGGATTGTGATGTCATAATTTTGAATTAAATGTTGAATTGCATGGATTTTGTTTGCATAATTTTGCATTAACTGTTGCATTGCATGTATTGTGATGTCATAATTTTGCATTAAATGTTACATTGCATGGATTGTGATGTCATAATTTTGCATTAAATGTTGAATTGCATGGATTGTGTTTGCATAATTTTGCATTAAATGTTGCATTGCATGGATTGTGATGTCATAATTTTGCATTAAATGGTGCATTGCATGGATTGTGATGTCATAATTTTGCATTACATGTTGCATTACATATATTGTGATGTCATAATTTTGCATTAAATGTTGCATTGCATGGATTGTGATGTCATAATGTTGCATTAAATATTGCATTGCATGGATTGTGATGTCATAATATTGCATTAAATTTTGAATTGCATGGATTGTGATTGCATAATTTTTCATTAAATGTTGCATTGCATGGATTGTGAGGTCATAATTTTGCATTAAATGTTGCATTGCATGTATTGTGATTGCATAATGTTGCATTACATGTTGCATTGCATGGATTGCAATTGCTTAATTTTGCATTAAATGTTGCATTGCATGGATTGTGATGTCATAATTTTGCATTAAATGTTGCATTGCATGGATTGTGATGTCATAATTTTGCATTACATGTATTGTGATGTCATAATGTTGCATTAAATGTTGCATTGCATGGATTGTAATTGCATAATGTTGCATTTATTTTTGCATTGCATTTATTGTGATGTCATAATTTTAAATAAAATGTTGCATTGCATGGATTGTGATGTCATAATTTTGCATTAAATGTTGAATTGCAAGGATTGTGTTTGCATAATTTTGCATTAAATGTTGCATTGCATGGATTGTGATTGCATAATTTTGCATTACATGTATTGTGATGTCATAATGTTGCATTAAATGTTGCATTGCATGGATTGTGATGTAATAATTTTGCCGTAAATGTTGCATTGCATGGATTGTTTTGTCATAATTTTGCATTAAATGTTGCATTGCATGGATTGTGATGTCATATTTTATCATTATATGTTGCATTGCATGGATTTTGATTGCATAATTATGCATTAATTGTTGCATTGCATGGGTTGTGATGGCATAATTTTGCATTAAATGTTGCATTGCATGGATTGTGATGTCATAATTTTGCATTACATGTATTGTGATGTCATAATTTTGCATTAAATGTTGCATTGCATGGATTGTGATTGCATAATGTTGCATTGATTTTTGCATTACATTTATTGTGATGTCAATTTTACATTGCATGGATTGTGATGTCATAATTTTGCATTAACTGTTGCATTGCATGTATTGAGATGTCATAATTTTGCATTAAATGTTGCATTGCATGGATTGTGATTGCATAATGTTGCATTGAATTTTGCATTGCATTTATTGTGATGTCATAATTTTGCATTAAATGTTGCATTGCATGGATTGTGATGTCATAATTTTGCATTAAATGTTGAATTGCATGGATTGTGTTTGCATAATTTTGCATTAAATGTTGCATTACATGTATTGTGATGTCATAATGTTGCATTAAATGTTGCATTGCATGTATTGTTATGTAATAATTTTGCATTAAATGTTGCATTGCATGGAATGTGATGTCATAATTTTGCATTAAATGTTGCATTGCATGGATTGTGATGTCATAATTTTGCATTAAATGGTGCATTGCATGGATTGTGGTGTCATAATTTTGCATTACAAGTTGCATTACATGTATTGTGATGTCATAATTTTTCATTAAATGTTGCATTGCATGGATAGTGATGTCATAATTTTGCATTAAATGTTGAATTGCATGGATTATGTTTGCATAATGTTGCATTAAATGTTGCATTGCATGGATTGTGATTGCATAATTTTGCATTACATGTTGCATTGCATGGATTGTGATGTCATATTTTTTCATTATATGTTGCATTGCATGGATTGTGATGTCATAATTTTGCATTACATGTATTGTGATGTCATAATTTTGCATTAAATGTCGCATTGCATGGATTGTGATGTCATAATTTTGCATTAAATGTTGCATTGCATGGATTCTGATTGCATAATGTTGCATTGATTTTTGCATTACATTTATTGTGATGTCATAATTTTACATTGCATGGATTGTGATGTCATAATTTTGCATTAACTGTTGCATTGCATGTATTGTGATGTCATAATGTTGATTTAAATGTTGCATTGCATGGATTGTTATGTCATATTTTTTCATTAAATGTTGCATTGCATGTATTGTGATTGCATAATGTTGCATTAAATGTTGCATTGCATGGATTGCAATTGCATAATTTTGCATTAAATGTTGCATTGCATGGATTGTGATGTCATAATTTTGCATTAAATGTTGCATTGCATGGATTGTGATTGCATAATGTTGCATTAAATGTTGCATTGCATGGATTGTTACTGCATAATTTTGCATTACATGTTGCATTGCATGGATTGTGATGTCATAATTTTGCATTAAATGGTGCATTGCATGGATTGTGATGTCATAATTTTGCATTACATGTTGCATTACATATATTGTGATGTCATAAGTTTGCATTAAATGTTGCATTGCATGGATTGTGATGTCATAATTTTGCATTAAATATTGCATTGCATGGATTGTGATGTCATAATATTGCATTAAATTTTGAATTGCATGGGTTGTGATTGCATAATTTTTCATTAAATGTTGCATTGCATGGGTTGTGATGTCATAATTTTGCATTAAATGTTGAATTGCAACGATTGTGTTTGCATAATTTTGCATTAAATGTTGCATTGCATGGATTGTGATTGCATAATTTTGCATTACATGTATTGTGATGTCATAATGTTGCATTAAATGTTGCATTGCATGGATTGTGATGTAATAATTTTGCCGTAAATGTTGCATTGCATGGATATTTTTGTCATAATTTTGCATTAAATGTTGCATTGCATGGATTGTGATGTCATATTTTATCATTATATGTTGCATTGCATGGATTGTGATTGCATAATTATGCATTAATTGTTGCATTGCATGGGTTGTGATGTCATAATTTTGCATTACATGTTGCATTACATGGATTGTGATTGCATAATTTTGCATTACATGTTGCATTACATGTATTGTGATGTCATAATGTTGCATTAAATGTTGCATTGCATGGATTGTGACGTCATAATTTTGCATTACATGTATTGTGATGTCATAATTTTGCATTAAATGTTGCATTGCATGGATTGTGTTTGCATATTTTTGCATTAAATGTTGCATTACATGTATTGTGATGTCATAATGTTGCATTAAATGTTGCATTGCATGGATTGTTATGTAATAATTTTGCATTAAATGTTGCATTGCATGGAATGTGATGTCATAATTTTGCATTAAATGTTGCATTGCATAGATTGTGATGTCATATTTTTTCATTATATGTTGCATTGCATGGATTGTGATTGCATAATTATGCATTAATTGTTGCATTGCATGTATTGTGATGTCATAATTTTGCATTAAATGTTGCATTGCATGGATTGTGATGTCATAATTTTGCATTAAATGTTGAATTGCATGGATTGTGTTTGCATAATTTTGCATTAAATGTTGCATTGCATGGATTGTGATTGCATAATGTTGCATTGAATTTTGCATTGCATTTATTGTGATGTCATAAGTTTGCATTAAATGTTGCATTGCATGGATTGTGATGTCATAATTTTGCATTAAATGTTGCATTGCATGGATTGTGATTGCATAATGTTGCATTGCATGGATTGTGATGTCATAATTTTGCATTAAATGTTGCATTGCATGGATTGTGATTGCATAATGTTGCATTGCATGGATTGTGATTGCATAATTTTGCATTACATGTTGCATTGCATGGATTGTGATGTCATAATTTTGCATTAAATGGTGCATTGCATGGATTGTGATGTCATAATTTTGCATTACATGTTGCATTACATATATTGTGATGTCATAATTTTGCATTAAATGTTGCATTGCATGGATTGTGATGTCATAATTTTGCATTAAATGTTGCATTGCATGGATTGTTATGTAATAATTTTGCATTAAATGTTGCATTGCATGGAATGTGATGTCATAATTTTGCATTAAATGTTGCATTGCATAGATTGTGATGTCATATTTTTTCATTATATGTTGCATTGCATGGATTGTGATTGCATAATTATGCATTAATTGTTGCATTGCATGTATTGTGATGTCATAATTTTGCATTAAATGTTGCATTGCATGGATTGTGATGTCATAATTTTGCATTAAATGTTGAATTGCATGGATTGTGTTTGCATAATTTTGCATTAAATGTTGCATTGCATGGATTGTGATTGCATAATGTTGCATTGAATTTTGCATTGCATTTATTGTGATGTCATAATTTTGCATTAAATGTTGCATTGCATGGATTGTGACGTCATAATTTTGCATTACATGTATTGTGATGTCATAATTTTGCATTAAATGTTGCATTGCATGGATTGTGTTTGCATATTTTTGCATTAAATGTTGCATTACATGTATTGTGATGTCATAATGTTGCATTAAATGTTGCATTGCATGGATTGTTATGTAATAATTTTGCATTAAATGTTGCATTGCATGGAATGTGATGTCATAATTTTGCATTAAATGTTGCATTGCATAGATTGTGATGTCATATTTTTTCATTATATGTTGCATCGCATGGATTGTGATTGCATAATTATGCATTAATTGTTGCATTGCATGTATTGTGATGTCATAATTTTGCATTAAATGTTGCATTGCATGGATTGTGATGTCATAATTTTGCATTAAATGTTGAATTGCATGGATTGTGTTTGCATAATTTTGCATTAAATGTTGCATTGCATGGATTGTGAGGTCATAATTTTGCATTAAATGTTGAATTGCATGGATTGTGTTTGCATAATTTTGCATTAAATGTTGCATTGCATGGATTGTGATTGCATAATGTTGCATTGAATTTTGCATTGCATTTATTGTGATGTCATAATTTTGCATTAAATGTTGCATTGCATGGATTGTGATGTCATAATTTTGCATTAAATGTTGCATTGCATGGATTGTGATTGCATAATGTTGCATTGCATGGATTGTGATTGCATAATTTTGCATTACATGTTGCATTGCATGGATTGTGATGTCATAATTTTGCATTAAATGGTGCATTGCATGGATTGTGATGTCATAATTTTGCATTAAATGTTGCATTGCATGGATTGTAATTGCATAATGTTGCATTGCATGGATTGTGATTGCATAATGTTGCATTACATGTTGCATTGCATGGATTGTGATGTCATAATTTTGCATTAAATGTTGCATTGCATGGATTGTGATGTCATAATTTTGCATTAAATGTTGCATTGCATGGATTGTGATTGCATAATGTTGCATTGCATGGATTGTGATTGCATAATTTTGCATTACATGTTGCATTGCATGGATTGTGATGTCATAATTTTGCATTAAATGGTGCATTGCATGGATTGTGATGTCATAATTTTGCATTAAATGTTGCATTGCATGGATTGTGATTGCATAATGTTGCATTGCATGGATTGTGATTGCATAATTTTGCATTACATGTTGCATTGCATGGATTGTGATGTCATAATTTTGCATTAAATGGTGCATTGCATGGATTGTGATGTCATAATTTTGCATTACATGTTGCATTACATATATTGTGATGTCATAATTTTGCATTAAATGTTGCATTGCATGGATTGTGATGTCATAATTTTGCATTAAATGTTGCATTGCATGGATTGTTATGTAATAATTTTGCATTAAATGTTGCATTGCATGGAATGTGATGTCATAATTTTGCATTAAATGTTGCATTGCATAGATTGTGATGTCATATTTTTTCATTATATGTTGCATTGCATGGATTGTGATTGCATAATTATGCATTAATTGTTGCATTGCATGTATTGTGATGTCATAATTTTGCATTAAATGTTGCATTGCATGGATTGTGATGTCATAATTTTGCATTAAATGTTGAATTGCATGGATTGTGTTTGCATAATTTTGCATTAAATGTTGCATTGCATGGATTGTGATTGCATAATGTTGCATTGAATTTTGCATTGCATTTATTGTGATGTCATAATTTTGCATTAAATGTTGCATTGCATGGATTGTGACGTCATAATTTTGCATTACATGTATTGTGATGTCATAATTTTGCATTAAATGTTGCATTGCATGGATTGTGTTTGCATATTTTTGCATTAAATGTTGCATTACATGTATTGTGATGTCATAATGTTGCATTGCATGGATTGTTATGTAATAATTTTGCATTAAATGTTGCATTGCATGGAATGTGATGTCATAATTTTGCATTAAATGTTGCATTGCATAGATTGTGATGTCATATTTTTTCATTATATGTTGCATTGCATGGATTGTGATTGCATAATTATGCATTAATTGTTGCATTGCATGTATTGTGATGTCATAATTTTGCATTAAATGTTGCATTGCATGGATTGTGATGTCATAATTTTGCATTAAATGTTGAATTGCATGGATTGTGTTTGCATAATTTTGCATTAAATGTTGCATTGCATGGATTGTGATGTCATAATTTTGCATTAAATGTTGAATTGCATGGATTGTGTTTGCATAATTTTGCATTAAATGTTGCATTGCATGGATTGTGATTGCATAATGTTGCATTGAATTTTGCATTGCATTTATTGTGATGTCATAATTTTGCATTAAATGTTGCATTGCATGGATTGTGATGTCATAATTTTGCATTAAATGTTGCATTGCATGGATTGTGATTGCATAATGTTGCATTGCATGGATTGTGATTGCATAATTTTGCATTACATGTTGCATTGCATGGATTGTGATGTCATAATTTTGCATTAAATGGTGCATTGCATGGATTGTGATGTCATAATTTTGCATTAAATGTTGCATTGCATGGATTGTGATTGCATAATGTTGCATTGCATGGATTGTGATTGCATACTTTTGCATTACATGTTGCATTGCATGGATTGTGATGTCATAATTTTGCATTAAATGGTGCATTGCATGGATTGTGATGTCATAATTTTGCATTACATGTTGCATTACATATATTGTGATGTCATAATTTTGCATTAAATGTTGCATTGCATGGATTGTGATGTCATAATTTTGCATTAAATGTTGCATTGCATGGATTGTTATGTAATAATTTTGCATTAAATGTTGCATTGCATGGAATGTGATGTCATAATTTTGCATTAAATGTTGCATTGCATAGATTGTGATGTCATATTTTTTCATTATATGTTGCATTGCATGGATTGTGATTGCATAATTATGCATTAATTGTTGCATTGCATGTATTGTGATGTCATAATTTTGCATTAAATGTTGCATTGCATGGATTGTGATGTCATAATTTTGCATTAAATGTTGAATTGCATGGATTGTGTTTGCATAATTTTGCATTAAATGTTGCATTGCATGGATTGTGATTGCATAATGTTGCATTGAATTTTGCATTGCTTTTATTGTGATGTCATAATTTTGCATTAAATGTTGCATTGCATGGATTGTGACGTCATAATTTTGCATTACATGTATTGTGATGTCATAATTTTGCATTAAATGTTGCATTGCATGGATTGTGTTTGCATATTTTTGCATTCAATGTTGCATTACATGTATTGTGATGTCATAATGTTGCATTAAATGTTGCATTGCATGGATTGTTATGTAATAATTTTGCATTAAATGTTGCATTGCATGGAATGTGATGTCATAATTTTGCATTAAATGTTGCATTGCATAGATTGTGATGTCATATTTTTTCATTATATGTTGCATTGCATGGATTGTGATTGCATAATTATGCATTAATTGTTGCATTGCATGTATTGTGATGTCATAATTTTGCATTAAATGTTGCATTGCATGGATTGTGATGTCATAATTTTGCATTAAATGTTGAATTGCATGGATTGTGTTTGCATAATTTTGCATTAAATGTTGCATTGCATGGATTGTGATGTCATAATTTTGCATTAAATGTTGAATTGCATGGATTGTGTTTGCATAATTTTGCATTAAATGTTGCATTGCATGGATTGTGATTGCATAATGTTGCATTGAATTTTGCATTGCATTTATTGTGATGTCATAATTTTGCATTAAATGTTGCATTGCATGGATTGTGATGTCATAATTTTGCATTAAATGTTGCATTGCATGGATTGTGATTGCATAATGTTGCATTGCATGGATTGTGATTGCATAATTTTGCATTACATGTTGCATTGCATGGATTGTGATGTCATAATTTTGCATTAAATGGTGCATTGCATGGATTGTGATGTCATAATTTTGCATTAAATGTTGCATTGCATGGATTGTGATTGCATAATGTTGCATTGCATGGATTGTGATTGCATAATTTTGCATTACATGTTGCATTGCATGGATTGTGATGTCATAATTTTGCATTAAATGGTGCATTGCATGGATTGTGATGTCATAATTTTGCATTACATGTTGCATTACATATATTGTGATGTCATAATTTTGCATTAAATGTTGCATTGCATGGATTGTGATGTCATAATTTTGCATTAAATGTTGCATTGCATGGATTGTTATGTAATAATTTTGCATTAAATGTTGCATTGCATGGAATGTGATGTCATAATTTTGCATTAAATGTTGCATTGCATAGATTGTGATGTCATATTTTTTCATTATATGTTGCATTGCATGGATTGTGATTGCATAATTATGCATTAATTGTTGCATTGCATGTATTGTGATGTCATAATTTTGCATTAAATGTTGCATTGCATGGATTGTGATGTCATAATTTTGCATTAAATGTTGAATTGCATGGATTGTGTTTGCATAATTTTGCATTAAATGTTGCATTGCATGGATTGTGATTGCATAATGTTGCATTGAATTTTGCATTGCATTTATTGTGATGTCATAATTTTGCATTAAATGTTGCATTGCATGGATTGTGACATCATAATTTTGCATTACATGTATTGTGATGTCATAATTTTGCATTAAATGTTGCATTGCATGGATTGTGTTTGCATATTTTTGCATTAAATGTTGCATTACATGTATTGTGATGTCATAATGTTGCATTAAATGTTGCATTGCATGGATTGTTATGTAATAATTTTGCATTAAATGTTGCATTGCATGGAATGTGATGTCATAATTTTGCATTAAATGTTGCATTGCATAGATTGTGATGTCATATTTTTTCATTATATGTTGCATTGCATGGATTGTGATTGCATAATTATGCATTAATTGTTGCATTGCATGTATTGTGATGTCATAATTTTGCATTAAATGTTGCATTGCATGGATTGTGATGTCATAATTTTGCATTAAATGTTGAATTGCATGGATTGTGTTTGCATAATTTTGCATTAAATGTTGCATTGCATGGATTGTGATGTCATAATTTTGCATTACATGTTGAATTGCATGGATTGTGTTTGCATAATTTTGCATTAAATGTTGCATTGCATGGATTGTGATTGCATAATGTTGCATTGAATTTTGCATTGCATTTATTGTGATGTCATAATTTTGCATTAAATGTTGCATTGCATGTATTGTGATGTCATAATTTTGCATTAAATGTTGCATTGCATGGATTGTGATTGCATAATGTTGCATTGCATGGATTGTGATTGCATAATTTTGCTTTACATGTTGCATTGCATGGATTGTGATGTCATAATTTTGCATTAAATGGTGCATTGCATGGATTGTGATGTCATAATTTTGCATTAAATGTTGCATTGCATGGATTGTGATTGCATAATGTTGCATTGCATGGATTGTGATTGCATAATTTTGCATTACATGTTGCATTGCATGGATTGTGATGTCATAATTTTGCATTAAATGTTGCATTGCATGGATTGTGATGTCATAATTTTGCATTAAATGTTGCATTGCATGGATTGTGATTGCATAATGTTGCATTGCATGGATTGTGATTGCATAATTTTGCATTACATGTTGCATTGCATGGATTGTGATGTCATAATTTTGCATTAAATGGTGCATTGCATGGATTGTGATGTCATAATTTTGCATTAAATGTTGCATTGCATGGATTGTGATTGCATAATGTTGCATTGCATGGATTGTGATTGCATAATTTTGCATTACATGTTGCATTGCATGGATTGTGATGTCATAATTTTGCATTAAATGGTGCATTGCATGGATTGTGATGTCATAATTTTGCATTACATGTTGCATTACATATATTGTGATGTCATAATTTTGCATTAATTGTTGCATTGCATGTATTGTGATGTCATAATTTTGCATTAAATGTTGCATTGCATGGATTGTGATGTCATAATTTTGCATTAAATGTTGAATTGCATGGATTGTGTTTGCATAATTTTGCATTAAATGTTGCATTGCATGGATTGTGATTGCATAATGTTGCATTGAATTTTGCATTGCATTTATTGTGATGTCATAATTTTGCATTAAATGTTGCATTGCATGGATTGTGACATCATAATTTTGCATTACATGTATTGTGATGTCATAATTTTGCATTAAATGTTGCATTGCATGGATTGTGTTTGCATATTTTTGCATTAAATGTTGCATTACATGTATTGTGATGTCATAATGTTGCATTAAATGTTGCATTGCATGGATTGTTATGTAATAATTTTGCATTAAATGTTGCATTGCATGGAATGTGATGTCATAATTTTGCATTAAATGTTGCATTGCATAGATTGTGATGTCATATTTTTTCATTATATGTTGCATTGCATGGATTGTGATTGCATAATTATGCATTAATTGTTGCATTGCATGTATTGTGATGTCATAATTTTGCATTAAATGTTGCATTGCATGGATTGTGATGTCATAATTTTGCATTAAATGTTGAATTGCATGGATTGTGTTTGCATAATTTTGCATTAAATGTTGCATTGCATGGATTGTGATGTCATAATTTTGCATTAAATGTTGAATTGCATGGATTGTGTTTGCATAATTTTGCATTAAATGTTGCATTGCATGGATTGTGATTGCATAATGTTGCATTGAATTTTGCATTGCATTTATTGTGATGTCATAATTTTGCATTAAATGTTGCATTGCATGGATTGTGATGTCATAATTTTGCATTAAATGTTGCATTGCATGGATTGTGATTGCATAATGTTGCATTGCATGGATTGTGATTGCATAATTTTGCTTTACATGTTGCATTGCATGGATTGTGATGTCATAATTTTGCATTAAATGGTGCATTGCATGGATTGTGATGTCATAATTTTGCATTAAATGTTGCATTGCATGGATTGTGATTGCATAATGTTGCATTGCATGGATTGTGATTGCATAATTTTGCATTACATGTTGCATTGCATGGATTGTGATGTCATAATTTTGCATTAAATGTTGCATTGCATGGAATGTGATGTCATAATTTTGCATTAAATGTTGCATTGCATGGATTGTGATTGCATAATGTTGCATTGCATGGATTGTGATTGCATAATTTTGCATTACATGTTGCATTGCATGGATTGTGATGTCATAATTTTGCATTAAATGGTGCATTGCATGGATTGTGATGTCATAATTTTGCATTAAATGTTGCATTGCATGGATTGTGATTGCATAATGTTGCATTGCATGGATTGTGATTGCATAATTTTGCATTACATGTTGCATTGCATGGATTGTGATGTCATAATTTTGCATTAAATGGTGCATTGCATGGATTGTGATGTCATAATTTTGCATTACATGTTGCATTACATATATTGTGATGTCATAATTTTGCATTAATTGTTGCATTGCATGTATTGTGATGTCATAATTTTGCATTAAATGTTGCATTGCATGGATTGTGATGTCATAATTTTGCATTAAATGTTGAATTGCATGGATTGTGTTTGCATAATTTTGCATTAAATGTTGCATTGCATGGATTGTGATTGCATAATGTTGCATTGAATTTTGCATTGCATTTATTGTGATGTCATAATTTTGCATTAAATGTTGCATTGCATGGATTGTGACGTCATAATTTTGCATTACATGTATTGTGATGTCATAATTTTGCATTAAATGTTGCATTGCATGGATTGTGTTTGCATATTTTTGCATTAAATGTTGCATCACATGTATTGTGATGTCATAATGTTGCATTAAATGTTGCATTGCATGGATTGTTATGTAATAATTTTGCATTAAATGTTGCATTGCATGGAATGTGATGTCATAATTTTGCATTAAATGTTGCATTGCATAGATTGTGATGTCATATGTTTTCATTATATGTTGCATTGCATGGATTGTGATTGCATAATTATGCATTAATTGTTGCATTGCATGTATTGTGATGTCATAATTTTGCATTAAATGTTGCATTGCATGGATTGTGATGTCATAATTTTGCATTAAATGTTGAATTGCATGGATTGTGTTTGCATAATTTTGCATTAAATGTTGCATTGCATGGATTGTGATGTCATAATTTTGCATTAAATGTTGAATTGCATGGATTGTGTTTGCATAATTTTGCATTAAATGTTGCATTGCATGGATTGTGATGTCATAATTTTGCATTAAATGTTGCATTGCATGGATTGTGATTGCATAATGTTGCATTGAATTTTGCATTGCATTTATTGTGATGTCATAATTTTGCATTAAATGTTGCATTGCATGGATTGTGATTGCATAATTATGCATTAATTGTTGCATTGCATGGGTTGTGATGTCATAATTTTGCATTACATGTTGCATTACATGGATTGTGTTTGCATAATTTTGCATTAAATGTTGCATTGCATGGATTGTGATGTCATAATTTTGCATTAAATGTTGCATTGCATGGATTGTGATTGCATAATGTTGCATTGAATTTTGCATTGCATTTATTGTGATGTCATAATTTTGCATTAAATGTTGCATTGCATGGATTGTGATTGCATAATTATGCATTAATTGTTGCATTGCATGGATTGTGATGTCATAATTTTGCATTAAATGGTGCATTGCATGGATTGTGATGTCATAATTTTGCATTAAATGTTGCATTACATGGATTGTGATTGCATAATGTTGCATTGCATGGATTGTGATTGCATAATTTTGCATTACATGTTGCATTGCATGGATTGTGATGTCATAATTTTGCATGAAATGGTGCATTGCATGGATTGTGATTGCATAATTATGCATTAATTGTTGCATTGCATGTATTGTGATGTCATAATTTTGCATTAAATGTTGCATTGCATGGATTGTGATTGCATAATGTTGCATTGAATTTTGCATTGCATTTATTGTGATGTCATAATTTTGCATTAAATGTTGCATTGCATGGATTGTGATGTCATAATTTTGCATTAAATGTTGAATTGCGTGGATTGTGATTGCATAATGTTGCATTGCATGGATTGTGATTGCATAATTTTGCATTACATGTTGCATTGCATGGATTGTGATGTCATAATTTTGCATTAAATGTTGAATTGCATGGATTGTGATGTCATAATTTTGCATTAAATGTTGCATTGCATGGATTGTGATTGCATAATGTTGCATTGAATTTTGCATTGCATTTATTGTGATGTCATAATTTTGCATTAAATGTTGCATTGCATGGATTGTGACGTCATAATTTTGCATTACATGTATTGTGATGTCATAATTTTGCATTAAATGTTGCATTGCATGGATTGTGTTTGCATATTTTTGCATTAAATGTTGCATTACATGTATTGTGATGTCATAATGTTGCATTAAATGTTGCATTGCATGGATTGTTATGTAATAATTTTGCATTAAATGTTGCATTGCATGGAATGTGATGTCATAATTTTGCATTAAATGTTGCATTGCATGGATTGTGATGTCATAATTTTGCATTAAATGTTGAATTGCATGGATTGTGTTTGCATAATTTTGCATTAAATGTTGCATTGCATGGATTGTGATTGCATAATGTTGCATTGAATTTTGCATTGCATTTATTGTGATGTCATAATTTTGCATTAAATGTTGCATTGCATGGATTGTGATGTCATAATTTTGCATTAAATGTTGCATTGCATGGATTGTGATGTCATAATTTTGCATTAAATGTTGCATTGCATGGATTGTGATTGCATAATGTTGCATTGCATGGATTGTGATTGCATAATTTTGCATTACATGTTGCATTGCATGTATTGTGATGTCATAATTTTGCATTAAATGTTGCATTGCATGGATTGTGATGTCATAATTTTGCATTAAATGTTGAATTGCATGGATTGTGTTTGCATAATTTTGCATTAAATGTTGCATTGCATGGATTGTGATTGCATAATGTTGCATTGAATTTTGCATTGCATTTATTGTGATGTCATAATTTTGCATTAAATGTTGCATTGCATGGATTGTGACGTCATAATTTTGCATTACATGTATTGTGATGTCATAATTTTGCATTAAATGTTGCATTGCATGGATTGTGTTTGCATATTTTTGCATTAAATGTTGCATTACATGTATTGTGATGTCATAATGTTGCATTAAATGTTGCATTGCATGGATTGTTATGTAATAATTTTGCATTAAATGTTGCATTGCATGGAATGTGATGTCATAATTTTGCATTAAATGTTGCATTGCATAGATTGTGATGTCATATTTTTTCATTATATGTTGCATTGCATGGATTGTGATTGCATAATTATGCATTAATTGTTGCATTGCATGTATTGTGATGTCATAATTTTGCATTAAATGTTGCATTGCATGGATTGTGATGTCATAATTTTGCATTAAATGTTGAATTGCATGGATTGTGTTTGCATAATTTTGCATTAAATGTTGCATTGCATGGATTGTGATGTCATAATTTTGCATTAAATGTTGAATTGCATGGATTGTGTTTGCATAATTTTGCATTAAATGTTGCATTGCATGGATTGTGATTGCATAATGTTGCATTGAATTTTGCATTGCATTTATTGTGATGTCATAATTTTGCATTAAATGTTGCATTGCATGGATTGTGACGTCATAATTTTGCATTACATGTATTGTGATGTCATAATTTTGCATTAAATGTTGCATTGCATGGATTGTGTTTGCATATTTTTGCATTAAATGTTGCATTCCATGTATTGTGATGTCATAAGGTTGCATTAAATGTTGCATTGCATGGATTGTTATGTAATAATTTTGCATTAAATGTTGCATTGCATGGAATGTGATGTCATAATTTTGCATTAAATGTTGCATTGCATAGATTGTGATGTCATATTTTTTCATTATATGTTGCATTGCATGGATTGTGATTGCATAATTATGCATTAATTGTTGCATTGCATGTATTGTGATGTCATAATTTTGCATTAAATGTTGCATTGCATGGATTGTGATGTCATAATTTTGCATTAAATGTTGAATTGCATGGATTGTGTTTGCATAATTTTGCATTAAATGTTGCATTGCATGGATTGTGATGTCATAATTTTGCATTAAATGTTGAATTGCATGGATTGTGTTTGCATAATTTTGCATTAAATGTTGCATTGCATGGATTGTGATTGCATAATGTTGCATTGAATTTTGCATTGCATTTATTGTGATGTCATAATTTTGCATTAAATGTTGCATTGCATGGATTGTGATTGCATAATTTTGCATTAAATGTTGCATTGCATGGATTGTGATTGCATAATGTTGCATTGCATGGATTGTGATTGCATAATTTTGCATTACATGTTGCATTGCATGGATTGTGATTGCATAATTATGCATTAATTGTTGCATTGCATGGGTTGTGATGTCATAATTTTGCATTACATGTTGCATTACATGGATTGTGATTGCATAATTTTGCATTACATGTTGCATTACATGTATTGTGATGTCATAATGTTGCATTAAATGTTGCATTGCATGGATTGTGACGTCATAATTTTGCATTACATGTATTGTGATGTCATAATTTTGCATTAAATGTTGCATTGCATGGATTGTGTTTGCATATTTTTGCATTAAATGTTGCATTACATGTATTGTGATGTCATAATGTTGCATTAAATGTTGCATTGCATGGATTGTTATGTAATAATTTTGCATTAAATGTTGCATTGCATGGAATGTGATGTCATAATTTTGCATTAAATGTTGCATTGCATAGATTGTGATGTCATATTTTTTCATTATATGTTGCATTGCATGGATTGTGATTGCATAATTATGCATTAATTGTTGCATTGCATGTATTGTGATGTCATAATTTTGCATTAAATGTTGCATTGCATGGATTGTGATGTCATAATTTTGCATTAAATGTTGAATTGCATGGATTGTGTTTGCATAATTTTGCATTAAATGTTGCATTGCATGGATTGTGATTGCATAATGTTGCATTGAATTTTGCATTGCATTTATTGTGATGTCATAATTTTGCATTAAATGTTGCATTGCATGGATTGTGATGTCATAATTTTGCATTAAATGTTGAATTGCATGGATTGTGATTGCATAATGTTGCATTGCATGGATTGTGATTGCATAATTTTGCATTACATGTTGCATTGCATGGATTGTGATGTCATAATTTTGCATTAAATGGTGCATTGCATGGATTGTGATGTCATAATTTTGCATTAAATGTTGCATTGCATGGATTGTGATTGCATAATGTTGCATTGCATGGATTGTGATTGCATAATTTTGCATTACATGTTGCATTGCATGGATTGTGATGTCATAATTTTGCATTAAATGGTGCATTGCATGGATTGTGATGTCATAATTTTGCATTACATGTTGCATTACATATATTGTGATGTCATAATTTTGCATTAAATGTTGCATTGCATGGATTGTGATGTAATAATTTTGCATTAAATGTTGCATTGCATGTAATGTGATGTCATAATGTTGCATTAAATGTTGCATTGCATGGATTGTGATGTCATATTTTTTCATTATATGTTGCATTGCATGGATTGTGATTGCATAATTATGCATTAATTGTTGCATTGCATGTATTGTGATGTCATAATTTTGCATTAAATGTTGCATTGCATGGATTGTGATGTCATAATTTTGCATTAAATGTTGAATTGCATGGATTGTGTTTGCATAATTTTGCATTAAATGTTGCATTGCATGGATTGTGATTGCATAATGTTGCATTGAATTTTGCATTGCATTTATTGTGATGTCATAATTTTGCATTAAATGTTGCATTGCATGGATTGTGATGTCATAATTTTGCATTAAATGTTGAATTGCATGGATTGTGTTTGCATAATTTTGCATTAAATGTTGCATTGCATGGATTGTGATTGCATAATGTTGCATTGAATTTTGCATTGCATTTATTGTGATGTCATAATTTTGCATTAAATGTTGCATTGCATGGATTGTGATGTCATAATTTTGCATTAAATGTTGCATTGCATGGATTGTGATTGCATAATGTTGCATTGCATGGATTGTGATTGCATAATTTTGCATTACATGTTGCATTGCATGGATTGTGATGTCATAATTTTGCATTAAATGGTGCATTGCATGGATTGTGATGTCATAATTTTGCATTAAATGTTGCATTGCATGGATTGTGATGTCATATTTTATCATTATATGTTGCATTGCATGGATTGTGATTGCATAATTATGCATTAATTGTTGCATTGCATGGGTTGTGATGTCATAATTTTGCATTACATGTTGCATTACATGGATTGTGATTGCATAATTTTGCATTACATGTTGCATTACATGTATTGTGATGTCATAATGTTGCATTAAATGTTGCATTGCATGGATTGTGACGTCATAATTTTGCATTACATGTATTGTGATGTCATAATTTTGCATTAAATGTTGCATTGCATGGATTGTGTTTGCATATTTTTGCATTAAATGTTGCATTACATGTATTGTGATGTCATAATGTTGCATTAAATGTTGCATTGCATGGATTGTTATGTAATAATTTTGCATTAAATGTTGCATTGCATGGAATGTGATGTCATAATTTTGCATTAAATGTTGCATTGCATAGATTGTGATGTCATATTTTTTCATTATATGTTGCATTGCATGGATTGTGATTGCATAATTATGCATTAATTGTTGCATTGCATGTATTGTGATGTCATAATTTTGCATTAAATGTTGCATTGCATGGATTGTGATGTCATAATTTTGCATTAAATGTTGAATTGCATGGATTGTGTTTGCATAATTTTGCATTAAATGTTGCATTGCATGGATTGTGATTGCATAATGTTGCATTGAATTTTGCATTGCATTTATTGTGATGTCATAATTTTGCATTAAATGTTGCATTGCATGGATTGTGATGTCATAATTTTGCATTAAATGTTGCATTGCATGGATTGTGATTGCATAATGTTGCATTGCATGGATTGTGATTGCATAATTTTGCATTACATGTTGCATTGCATGGATTGTGATGTCATAATTTTGCATTAAATGGTGCATTGCATGGATTGTGATGTCATAATTTTGCATTAAATGTTGCATTGCATGGATTGTGATTGCATAATGTTGCATTGCATGGATTGTGATTGCATAATTTTGCATTACATGTTGCATTGCATGGATTGTGATGTCATAATTTTGCATTAAATGGTGCATTGCATGGATTGTGATGTCATAATTTTGCATTACATGTTGCATTACATATATTGTGATGTCATAATTTTGCATTAAATGTTGCATTGCATGGATTGTGATGTCATAATTTTGCATTAAATGTTGCATTGCATGGATTGTTATGTAATAATTTTGCATTAAATGTTGCATTGCATGGAATGTGATGTCATAATTTTGCATTAAATGTTGCATTGCATAGATTGTGATGTCATATTTTTTCATTATATGTTGCATTGCATGTATTGTGATTGCATAATTATGCATTAATTGTTGCATTGCATGTATTGTGATGTCATAATTTTGCATTAAATGTTGCATTGCATGGATTGTGATGTCATAATTTTGCATTAAATGTTGAATTGCATGGATTGTGTTTGCATAATTTTGCATTAAATGTTGCATTGCATGGATTGTGATTGCATAATGTTGCATTGAATTTTGCATTGCATTTATTGTGATGTCATAATTTTGCATTAAATGTTGCATTGCATGGATTGTGACGTCATAATTTTGCATTACATGTATTGTGATGTCATAATTTTGCATTAAATGTTGCATTGCATGGATTGTGTTTGCATATTTTTGCATTAAATGTTGCATTACATGTATTGTGATGTCATAATGTTGCATTAAATGTTGCATTGCATGGATTGTTATGTAATAATTTTGCATTAAATGTTGCATTGCATGGAATGTGATGTCATAATTTTGCATTAAATGTTGCATTGCATAGATTGTGATGTCATATTTTTTCATTATATGTTGCATTGTATGGATTGTGATTGCATAATTATGCATTAATTGTTGCATTGCATGTATTGTGATGTCATAATTTTGCATTAAATGTTGCATTGCATGGATTGTGATGTCATAATTTTGCATTAAATGTTGAATTGCATGGATTGTGTTTGCATAATTTTGCATTAAATGTTGCATTGCATGGATTGTGATGTCATAATTTTGCATTAAATGTTGAATTGCATGGATTGTGTTTGCATAATTTTGCATTAAATGTTGCATTGCATGGATTGTGATTGCATAATGTTGCATTGAATTTTGCATTGCATTTATTGTGATGTCATAATTTTGCATTAAATGTTGCATTGCATGGATTGTGATGTCATAATTTTGCATTAAATGTTGCATTGCATGGATTGTGATTGCATAATGTTGCATTGCATGGATTGTGATTGCATAATTTTGCATTACATGTTGCATTGCATGGATTGTGATGTCATAATTTTGCATTAAATGGTGCATTGCATGGATTGTGATGTCATAATTTTGCATTAAATGTTGCATTGCATGGATTGTGATTGCATAATGTTGCATTGCATGGATTGTGATTGCATAATTTTGCATTACATGTTGCATTGCATGGATTGTGATGTCATAATTTTGCATTAAATGTTGCATTGCATGGATTGTGATGTCATAATTTTGCATTAAATGTTGCATTGCATGGATTGTTATGTAATAATTTTGCATTAAATGTTGCATTGCATGGAATGTGATGTCATAATTTTGCATTAAATGTTGCATTGCATAGATTGTGATGTCATATTTTTTCATTATATGTTGCATTGCATGGATTGTGATTGCATAATTATGCATTAATTGTTGCATTGCATGTATTGTGATGTCATAATTTTGCATTAAATGTTGCATTGCATGGATTGTGATGTCATAATTTTGCATTAAATGTTGAATTGCATGGATTGTGTTTGCATAATTTTGCATTAAATGTTGCATTGCATGGATTGTGATTGCATAATGTTGCATTGAATTTTGCATTGCATTTATTGTGATGTCATAATTTTGCATTAAATGTTGCATTGCATGGATTGTGACATCATAATTTTGCATTACATGTATTGTGATGTCATAATTTTGCATTAAATGTTGCATTGCATGGATTGTGTTTGCATATTTTTGCATTAAATGTTGCATTACATGTATTGTGATGTCATAATGTTGCATTAAATGTTGCATTGCATGGATTGTTATGTAATAATGTTGCATTAAATGTTGCATTGCATGGAATGTGATGTCATAATTTTGCATTAAATGTTGCATTGCATAGATTGTGATGTCATATTTTTTCATTATATGTTGCATTGCATGGATTGTGATTGCATAATTATGCATTAATTGTTGCATTGCATGTATTGTGATGTCATAATTTTGCATTAAATGTTGCATTGCATGGATTGTGATGTCATAATTTTGCATTAAATGTTGAATTGCATGGATTGTGTTTGCATAATTTTGCATTAAATGTTGCATTGCATGGATTGTGATGTCATAATTTTGCATTAAATGTTGAATTGCATGGATTGTGTTTGCATAATTTTGCATTAAATGTTGCATTGCATGGATTGTGATTGCATAATGTTGCATTGAATTTTGCATTGCATTTATTGTGATGTCATAATTTTGCATTAAATGTTGCATTGCATGGATTGTGATGTCATAATTTTGCATTAAATGTTGAATTGCATGGATTGTGTTTGCATAATTTTGCATTAAATGTTGCATTGCATGGATTGTGATTGCATAATGTTGCATTGAATTTTGCATTGCATTTATTGTGATGTCATAATTTTGCATTAAATGTTGCATTGCATGGATTGTGATGTCATAATTTTGCATTAAATGTTGCATTGCATGGATTGTGATTGCATAATGTTGCATTGCATGGATTGTGATTGCATAATTTTGCATTACATGTTGCATTGCATGGATTGTGATGTCATAATTTTGCATTAAATGGTGCATTGCATGGATTGTGATGTCATAATTTTGCATTAAATGTTGCATTGCATGGATTGTGATTGCATAATGTTGCATTGCATGGATTGTGATTGCATAATTTTGCATTACATGTTGCATTGCATGGATTGTGATGTAATAATTTTGCATTAAATGTTGCATTGCATGGAATGTGATGTCATAATTTTGCATTAAATGTTGCATTGCATAGATTGTGATGTCATATTTTTCATTATATGTTGCATTGCATGGATTGTGATTGCATAATTATGCATTAATTGTTGCATTGCATGTATTGTGATGTCATAATTTTGCATTAAATGTTGCATTGCATGGATTGTGATGTCATAATTTTGCATTAAATGTTGAATTGCATGGATTGTGTTTGCATAATTTTGCATTAAATGTTGCATTGCATGGATTGTGATTGCATAATGTTGCATTGAATTTTGCATTGCATTTATTGTGATGTCATAATTTTGCATTAAATGTTGCATTGCATGGATTGTGATGTCATAATTTTGCATTACATGTATTGTGATGTCATAATTTTGCATTAAATGTTGCATTGCATGGATTGTGTTTGCATATTTTTGCATTAAATGTTGCATTACATGTATTGTGATGTCATAATGTTGCATTAAATGTTGCATTGCATGGATTGTTATGTAATAATTTTGCATTAAATGTTGCATTGCATGGAATGTGATGTCATAATTTTGCATTAAATGTTGCATTGCATAGATTGTGATGTCATATTTTTTCATTATATGTTGCATTGCATGGATTGTGATTGCATAATTATGCATTAATTGTTGCATTGCATGTATTGTGATGTCATAATTTTGCATTAAATGTTGCATTGCATGGATTGTGTTTGCATAATTTTGCATTAAATGTTGCATTGCATGGATTGTGATGTCATAATTTTGCATTAAATGTTGAATTGCATGGATTGTGTTTGCATAATTTTGCATTAAATGTTGCATTGCATGGATTGTGATTGCATAATGTTGCATTGAATTTTGCATTGCATTTATTGTGATGTCATAATTTTGCATTAAATGTTGCATTGCATGGATTGTGATGTCATAATTTTGCATTAAATGTTGAATTGCATGGATTGTGTTTGCATAATTTTGCATTAAATGTTGCATTGCATGGATTGTGATTGCATAATGTTGCATTGAATTTTGCATTGCATTTATTGTGATGTCATAATTTTGCATTAAATGTTGCATTGCATGGATTGTGATGTCATAATTTTGCATTAAATGTTGCATTGCATGGATTGTGATTGCATAATGTTGCATTGCATGGATTGTGATTGCATAATTTTGCATTACATGTTGCATTGCATGGATTGTGATGTCATAATTTTGCATTAAATGGTGCATTGCATGGATTGTGATGTCATAATTTTGCATTAAATGTTGCATTGCATGGATTGTGATGTCATATTTTATCATTATATGTTGCATTGCATGGATTGTGATTGCATAATTATGCATTAATTGTTGCATTGCATGGGTTGTGATGTCATAATTTTGCATTACATGTTGCATTACATGGATTGTGATTGCATAATTTTGCATTACATGTTGCATTACATGTATTGTGATGTCATAATGTTGCATTAAATGTTGCATTGCATGGATTGTGACGTCATAATTTTGCATTACATGTATTGTGATGTCATAATTTTGCATTAAATGTTGCATTGCATGGATTGTGTTTGCATATTTTTGAATTAAATGTTGCATTACATGTATTGTGATGTCATAATGTTGCATTAAATGTTGCATTGCATGGATTGTTATGTAATAATTTTGCATTAAATGTTGCATTGCATGGAATGTGATGTCATAATTTTGCATTAAATGTTGCATTGCATGGATTGTGATTGCATAATGTTGCATTGCATGGATTGTGATTGCATAATTTTGCATTACATGTTGCATTGCATGGATTGTGATGTCATAATTTTGCATTAAATGGTGCATTGCATGGATTGTGATGTCATAATTTTGCATTACATGTTGCATTACATATATTGTGATGTCATAATTTTGCATTAAATGTTGCATTGCATGGATTGTGATGTCATAATTTTGCATTAAATGTTGCATTGCATGGATTGTTATGTAATAATTTTGCATTAAATGTTGCATTGCATGGAATGTGATGTCATAATTTTGCATTAAATGTTGCATTGCATAGATTGTGATGTCATATTTTGTCATTATATGTTGCATTGCATGGATTGTGATTGCATAATTATGCATTAATTGTTGCATTGCATGTATTGTGATGTCATAATTTTGCATTAAATGTTGCATTGCATGGATTGTGATGTCATAATTTTGCATTAAATGTTGAATTGCATGGATTGTGTTTGCATAATTTTGCATTAAATGTTGCATTGCATGGATTGTGATTGCATAATGTTGCATTGAATTTTGCATTGCATTTATTGTGATGTCATAATTTTGCATTAAATGTTGCATTGCATGGATTGTGATGTCATAATTTTGCATTAAATGTTGCATTGCATGGATTGTGATTGCATAATGTTGCATTGCATGGATTGTGATTGCATAATTTTGCATTACATGTTGCATTGCATGGATTGTGATGTCATAATTTTGCATTAAATGGTGCATTGCATGGATTGTGATGTCATAATTTTGCATTAAATGTTGCATTGCATGGATTGTGATTGCATAATGTTGCATTGCATGGATTGTGATTGCATAATTTTGCATTACATGTTGCATTGCATGGATTGTGATGTCATAATTTTGCATTAAATGGTGCATTGCATGGATTGTGATGTCATAATTTTGCATTACATGTTGCATTACATATATTGTGATGTCATAATTTTGCATTAAATGTTGCATTGCATGGATTGTGATGTCATAATTTTGCATTAAATGTTGCATTGCATGGATTGTTATGTAATAATTTTGCATTAAATGTTGCATTGCATGGAATGTGATGTCATAATTTTGCATTAAATGTTGCATTGCATAGATTGTGATGTCATATTTTTTCATTATATGTTGCATTGCATGGATTGTGATTGCATAATTATGCATTAATTGTTGCATTGCATGTATTGTGATGTCATAATTTTGCATTAAATGTTGCATTGCATGGATTGTGATGTCATAATTTTGCATTAAATGTTGAATTGCATGGATTGTGTTTGCATAATTTTGCATTAAATGTTGCATTGCATGGATTGTGATTGCATAATGTTGCATTGAATTTTGCATTGCATTTATTGTGATGTCATAATTTTGCATTAAATGTTGCATTGCATGGATTGTGACGTCATAATTTTGCATTACATGTATTGTGATGTCATAATTTTGCATTAAATGTTGCATTGCATGGATTGTGTTTGCATATTTTTGCATTAAATGTTGCATTACATGTATTGTGATGTCATAATGTTGCATTAAATGTTGCATTGCATGGATTGTTATGTAATAATTCTGCATTAAATGTTGCATTGCATGGAATGTGATGTCATAATTTTGCATTAAATGTTGCATTGCATAGATTGTGATGTCATATTTTTTCATTATATGTTGCATTGCATGGGTTGTGATTGCATAATTATGCATTAATTGTTGCATTGCATGTATTGTGATGTCATAATTTTGCATTAAATGTTGCATTGCATGGATTGTGATGTCATAATTTTGCATTAAATGTTGAATTGCATGGATTGTGTTTGCATAATTTTGCATTAAATGTTGCATTGCATGGATTGTGATGTCATGATTTTGCATTAAATGTTGAATTGCATGGATTGTGTTTGCATAATTTTGCATTAAATGTTGCATTGCATGGATTGTGATTGCATAATGTTGCATTGAATTTTGCATTGCATTTATTGTGATGTCATAATTTTGCATTAAATGTTGCATTGCATGGATTGTGATGTCATAATTTTGCATTAAATGTTGCATTGCATGGATTGTGATTGCATAATGTTGCATTGCATGTATTGTGATTGCATAATTTTGCAATACATGTTGCATTGCATGGATTGTGATGTCATAATTTTGCATTAAATGGTGCATTGCATGGATTGTGATGTCATAATTTTGCATTAAATGTTGCATTGCATGGATTGTGATTGCATAATGTTGCATTGCATGGATTGTGATTGCATAATTTTGCATTACATGTTGCATTGCATGGATTGTGATGTCATAATTTTGCATTAAATGGTGCATTGCATGGATTGTGATGTCATAATTTTGCATTACATGTTGCATTACATATATTGTGATGTCATAATTTTGCATTAAATGTTGCATTGCATGGATTGTGATGTCATAATTTTGCATTAAATGTTGCATTGCATGGATTGTTATGTAATAATTTTGCATTAAATGTTGCATTGCATGGAATGTGATGTCATAATTTTGCATTAAATGTTGCATTGCATAGATTGTGATGTCATATTTTTTCATTATATGTTGCATTGCATGGATTGTGATTGCATAATTATGCATTAATTGTTGCATTGCATGTATTGTGATGTCATAATTTTGCATTAAATGTTGCATTGCATGGATTGTGATGTCATAATTTTGCATTAAATGTTGAATTGCATGGATTGTGTTTGCATAATTTTGCATTAAATGTTGCATTGCATGGATTGTGATTGCATAATGTTGCATTGAATTTTGCATTGCATTTATTGTGATGTCATAATTTTGCATTAAATGTTGCATTGCATGGATTGTGACGTCATAATTTTGCATTACATGTATTGTGATGTCATAATTTTGCATTAAATGTTGCATTGCATGGATTGTGTTTGCATATTTGTGCATTAAATGTTGCATTACATGTATTGTGATGTCATAATGTTGCATTAAATGTTGCATTGCATGGATTGTTATGTAATAATTCTGCATTAAATGTTGCATTGCATGGAATGTGATGTCATAATTTTGCATTAAATGTTGCATTGCATAGATTGTGATGTCATATTTTTTCATTATATGTTGCATTGCATGGATTGTGATTGCATAATTATGCATTAATTGTTGCATTGCATGTATTGTGATGTCATAATTTTGCATTAAATGTTGAATTGCATGGATTGTGTTTGCATAATTTTGCATTAAATGTTGCATTGCATGGATTGTGATTGCATAATGTTGCATTGAATTTTGCATTGCATTTATTGTGATGTCATAATTTTGCATTAAATGTTGCATTGCATGGATTGTGATGTCATAATTTTGCATTAAATGTTGCATTGCATGGATTGTGATTGCATAATGTTGCATTGCATGGATTGTGATTGCATAATTTTGCATTACATGTTGCATTGCATGGATTGTGATGTCATAATTTTGCATTAAATGGTGCATTGCATGGATTGTGATGTCATAATTTTGCATTAAATGTTGCATTGCATGGATTGTGATGTCATATTTTATCATTATATGTTGCATTGCATGGATTGTGATTGCATAATTATGCATTAATTGTTGCATTGCATGGGTTGTGATGTCATAATTTTGCATTACATGTTGCATTACATGGATTGTGATTGCATAATTTTGCATTACATGTTGCATTACATGTATTGTGATGTCATAATGTTGCATTAAATGTTGCATTGCATGGATTGTGACGTCATAATTTTGCATTACATGTATTGTGATGTCATAATTTTGCATTAAATGTTGCATTGCATGGATTGTGTTTGCATATTTTTGCATTAAATGTTGCATTACATGTATTGTGATGTCATAATGTTGCATTAAATGTTGCATTGCATGGATTGTTATGTAATAATTTTGCATTAAATGTTGCATTGCATGGAATGTGATGTCATAATTTTGCATTAAATGTTGCATTGCATAGATTGTGATGTCATATTTTTTCATTATATGTTGCATTGCATGGATTGTGATTGCATAATTATGCATTAATTGTTGCATTGCATGTATTGTGATGTCATAATTTTGCATTAAATGTTGCATTGCATGGATTGTGATGTCATAATTTTGCATTAAATGTTGAATTGCATGGATTGTGTTTGCATAATTTTGCATTAAATGTTGCATTGCATGGATTGTGATTGCATAATGTTGCATTGAATTTTGCATTGCATTTATTGTGATGTCATAATTTTGCATTAAATGTTGCATTGCATGGATTGTGATGTCATAATTTTGCATTAAATGTTGCATTGCATGGATTGTGATTGCATAATGTTGCATTGCATGGATTGTGATTGCATAATTTTGCATTACATGTTGCATTGCATGGATTGTGATGTCATAATTTTGCATTAAATGGTGCATTGCATGGATTGTGATGTCATAATTTTGCATTACATGTTGCATTACATATATTGTGATGTCATAATTTTGCATTAAATGTTGCATTGCATGGATTGTGATGTCATAATTTTGCATTAAATGTTGCATTGCATGGATTGTTATGTAATAATTTTGCATTAAATGTTGCATTGCATGGAATGTGATGTCATAATTTTGCATTAAATGTTGCATTGCATAGATTGTGATGTCATATTTTTTCATTATATGTTGCATTGCATGGATTGTGATTGCATAATTATGCATTAATTGTTGCATTGCATGTATTGTGATGTCATAATTTTGCATTAAATGTTGCATTGCATGGATTGTGATGTCATAATTTTGCATTAAATGTTGAATTGCATGGATTGTGTTTGCATAATTTTGCATTAAATGTTGCATTGCATGGATTGTGACGTCATAATTTTGCATTACATGTATTGTGATGTCATAATTTTGCATTAAATGTTGCATTGCATGGATTGTGTTTGTATATTTTTGCATTAATTGTTGCATTACATGTATTGTGATGTCATAATGTTGCATTAAATGTTGCATTGCATGGATTGTTATGTAATAATTTTGCATTAAATGTTGCATTGCATGGAATGTGATGTCATAATTTTGCATTAAATGTTGCATTGCATAGATTGTGATGTCATATTTTTTCATTATATGTTGCATTGCATGGATTGTGATTGCATAATTATGCATTAATTGTTGCATTGCATGTATTGTGATGTCATAATTTTGCATTAAATGTTGCATTGCATGGATTGTGATGTCATAATTTTGCATTAAATGTTGAATTGCATGGATTGTGTTTGCATAATTTTGCATTAAATGTTGCATTGCATGGATTGTGATGTCATAATTTTGCATTAAATGTTGAATTGCATGGATTGTGTTTGCATAATTTTGCATTAAATGTTGCATTGCATGGATTGTGATTGCATAATGTTGCATTGAATTTTGCATTGCATTTATTGTGATGTCATCATTTTGCATTAAATGTTGCATTGCATGGATTGTGATGTCATAATTTTGCATTAAATGTTGAATTGCATGGATTGTGTTTGCATAATTTTGCATTAAATGTTGCATTGCATGGATTGTGATTGCATAATGTTGCATTGAATTTTGCATTGCATTTATTGTGATGTCATAATTTTGCATTAAATGTTGCATTGCATGGATTGTGATGTCATAATTTTGCATTAAATGTTGCATTGCATGGATTGTGATTGCATAATGTTGCATTGCATGGATTGTGATTGCATAATTTTGCATTACATGTTGCATTGCATGGATTGTGATGTCATAATTTTGCATTAAATGGTGCATTGCATGGATTGTGATGTCATAATTTTGCATTAAATGTTGCATTGCATGGATTGTGATTGCATAATGTTGCATTGCATGGATTGTGATTGCATAATTTTGCATTACATGTTGCATTGCATGGATTGTGATGTAATAATTTTGCATTAAATGTTGCATTGCATGGAATGTGATGTCAAAATTTTGCATTAAATGTTGCATTGCATAGATTGTGATGTCATATTTTTTCATTATATGTTGCATTGCATGGATTGTGATTGCATAATTATGCATTAATTGTTGCATTGCATGTATTGTGATGTCATAATTTTGCATTAAATGTTGCATTGCATGGATTGTGATGTCATAATTTTGCATTAAATGTTGAATTGCATGGATTGTGTTTGCATAATTTTGCATTAAATGTTGCATTGCATGGATTGTGATGTCATAATTTTGCATTACATGTATTGTGATGTCATAATTTTGCATTAAATGTTGCATTGCATGGATTGTGTTTGCAAATTTTTGCATTAAATGTTGCATTACATGTATTGTGATGTCATAATGTTGCATTAAATGTTGCATTGCATGGATTGTTATGTAATAATTTTGCATTAAATGTTGCATTGCATGGAATGTGATGTCATAATTTTGCATTAAATGTTGCATTGCATAGATTGTGATGTCATTTTTTTTTCATTATATGTTGCATTGCATGGATTGTGATTGCATAATTATGCATTAATTGTTGCATTGCATGGATTGTGATTGCATAATGTTGCATTGAATTTTGCATTGCATTTATTGTGATGTCATAATTTTGCATTAAATGTTGCATTGCATGGATTGTGATGTCATAATTTTGCATTAAATGTTGAATTGCATGGATTGTGTTTGCATAATTTTGCATTAAATGTTGCATTGCATGGATTGTGATTGCATAATGTTGCATTGAATTTTGCATTGCATTTATTGTGATGTCATAATTTTGCATTAAATGTTGCATTGCATGGATTGTGATGTCATAATTTTGCATTAAATGTTGCATTGCATGGATTGTGATTGCATAATGTTGCATTGCATGGATTGTGATTGCATAATTTTGCATTACATGTTGCATTGCATGGATTGTGATGTCATAATTTTGCATTAAATGGTGCATTGCATGGATTGTGATGTCATAATTTTGCATTAAATGTTGCATTGCATGGATTGTGATGTCATATTTTATCATTATATGTTGCATTGCATGGATTGTGATTGCATAATTATGCATTAATTGTTGCATTGCATGGGTTGTGATGTCATAATTTTGCATTACATGTTGCATTACATGGATTGTGATTGCATAATTTTGCATTACATGTTGCATTACATGTATTGTGATGTCATAATGTTGCATTAAATGTTGCATTGCATGGATTGTGACGTCATAATTTTGCATTACATGTATTGTGATGTCATAATTTTGCATTAAATGTTGCATTGCATGGATGGTGTTTGCATATTTTTGCATTAAATGTTGCATTACATGTATTGTGATGTCATAATGTTGCATTAAATGTTGCATTGCATGGATTGTTATGTAATAATTTTGCATTAAATGTTGCATTGCATGGAATGTGATGTCATAATTTTGCATTAAATGTTGCATTGCATAGATTGTGATGTCATATTTTTTCATTATATGTTGCATTGCATGGATTGTGATTGCATAATTATGCATTAATTGTTGCATTGCATGTATTGTGATGTCATAATTTTGCATTAAATGTTGCATTGCATGGATTGTGATGTCATAATTTTGCATTAAATGTTGAATTGCATGGATTGTGTTTGCATAATTTTGCATTAAATGTTGCATTGCATGGATTGTGATTGCATAATGTTGCATTGAATTTTGCATTGCATTTATTGTGATGTCATAATTTTGCATTAAATGTTGCATTGCATGGATTGTGATGTCATAATTTTGCATTAAATGTTGCATTGCATGGATTGTGATTGCATAATGTTGCATTGCATGGATTGTGATTGCATAATTTTGCATTACATGTTGCATTGCATGGATTGTGATGTCATAATTTTGCATTAAATGGTGCATTGCATGGATTGTGATGTCATAATTTTGCATTACATGTTGCATTACATATATTGTGATGTCATAATTTTGCATTAAATGTTGCATTGCATGGATTGTGATGTCATAATTTTGCATTAAATGTTGCATTGCATGGATTGTTATGTAATAATTTTGCATTAAATGTTGCATTGCATGGAATGTGATGTCATAATTTTGCATTAAATGTTGCATTGCATAGATTGTGATGTCATATTTTTTCATTATATGTTGCATTGCATGGATTGTGATTGCATAATTATGCATTAATTGTTGCATTGCATGTATTGTGATGTCATAATTTTGCATTAAATGTTGCATTGCATGGATTGTGATGTCATAATTTTGCATTAAATGTTGAATTGCATGGATTGTGTTTGCATAATTTTGCATTAAATGTTGCATTGCATGGATTGTGATTGCATAATGTTGCATTGAATTTTGCATTGCATTTATTGTGATGTCATAATTTTGCATTAAATGTTGCATTGCATGGATTGTGACGTCATAATTTTGCATTACATGTATTGTGATGTCATAATTTTGCATTAAATGTTGCATTGCATGGATTGTGTTTGCATAATTTTGCATTAAATGTTGCATTGCATGGATTGTGATTGCATAATGTTGCATTGAATTTTGCATTGCATTTATTGTGATGTCATAATTTTGCATTAAATGTTGCATTGCATGGATTGTGATGTCATAATTTTGCATTAAATGTTGCATTGCATGGATTGTGATTGCATAATGTTGCATTGCATGGATTGTGATTGCATAATTTTGCATTACATGTTGCATTGCATGGATTGTGATGTCATAATTTTGTATTAAATGGTGCATTGCATGGATTGTGATGTCATAATTTTGCATTAAATGTTGCATTGCATGGATTGTGATTGCATAATGTTGCATTGCATGGATTGTGATTGCATAATTTTGCATTACATGTTGCATTGCATGGATTGTGATGTCATAATTTTGCATTAAATGGTGCATTGCATGGATTGTGATGTCATAATTTTGCATTACAT
Organism: Pseudophryne corroboree; assembly: GCF_028390025.1. Taxonomy (NCBI): domain Eukaryota; kingdom Metazoa; phylum Chordata; class Amphibia; order Anura; family Myobatrachidae; genus Pseudophryne; species Pseudophryne corroboree. The sequence goes on from NC_086448.1 coordinate 365,163,880, forward strand.
GTTGCATTACATATATTGTGATGTCATAATTTTGCATTAAATGTTGCATTGCATGGATTGTGATGTCATAATTTTGCATTAAATGTTGCATTGCATGGATTGTTATGTAATAATTTTGCATTAAATGTTGCATTGCATGGAATGTGATGTCATAATTTTGCATTAAATGTTGCATTGCATAGATTGTGATGTCATATTTTTTCATTATATGTTGCATTGCATGGATTGTGATTGCATAATTATGCATTAATTGTTGCATTGCATGTATTGTGATGTCATAATTTTGCATTAAATGTTGCATTGCATGGATTGTGATGTCATAATTTTGCATTAAATGTTGAATTGCATGGATTGTGATTGCATAATTTTGCATTACATGTTGCATTGCATGGATTGTGATGTCATAATTTTGCATTAAATGGTGCATTGCATGGATTGTGATGTCATAATTTTGCATTAAATGTTGCATTGCATGGATTGTGATGTCATATTTTATCATTATATGTTGCATTGCATGGATTGTGATTGCATAATTATGCATTAATTGTTGCATTGCATGGGTTGTGATGTCATAATTTTGCATTACATGTTGCATTACATGGATTGTGATTGCATAATTTTGCATTACATGTTGCATTACATGTATTGTGATGTCATAATGTTGCATTAAATGTTGCATTGCATGGATTGTGACGTCATAATTTTGCATTACATGTATTGTGATGTCATAATTTTGCATTAAATGTTGCATTGCATGGATTGTGTTTGCATATTTTTACATTAAATGTTGCATTACATGTATTGTGATGTCATAATGTTGCATTAAATGTTGCATTGCATGGATTGTTATGTAATAATTTTGCATTAAATGTTGCATTGCATGGAATGTGATGTCATAATTTTGCATTAAATGTTGCATTGCATAGATTGTGATGTCATATTTTTTCATTATATGTTGCATTGCATGGATTGTGATTGCATAATTATGCATTAATTGTTGCATTGCATGTATTGTGATGTCATAATTTTGCATTAAATGTTGCATTGCATGGATTGTGATGTCATAATTTTGCATTAAATGTTGAATTGCATGGATTGTGTTTGCATAATTTTGCATTAAATGTTGCATTGCATGGATTGTGATTGCATAATGTTGCATTGAATTTTGCATTGCATTTATTGTGATGTCATAATTTTGCATTAAATGTTGCATTGCATGGATTGTGATGTCATAATTTTGCATTAAATGTTGCATTGCATGGATTGTGATTGCATAATGTTGCATTGCATGGATTGTGATTGCATAATTTTGCATTACATGTTGCATTGCATGGATTGTGATGTCATAATTTTGCATTAAATGTTGCATTGCATGGATTGTGATTGCATAATGTTGCATTGCATGGATTGTGATTGCATAATTTTGCATTACATGTTGCATTGCATGGATTGTGATGTCATAATTTTGCATTAAATGGTGCATTGCATGGATTGTGATGTCATAATTTTGCATTACATGTTGCATTACATATATTGTGATGTCATAATTTTGCATTAAATGTTGCATTGCATGGATTGTGACGTCATAATTTTGCATTACATGTATTGTGATGTCATAATTTTGCATTAAATGTTGCATTGCATGGATTGTGTTTGCATAATTTTGCATTAAATGTTGCATTGCATGGATTGTGATTGCATAATGTTGCATTGAATTTTGCATTGCATTTATTGTGATGTCATAATTTTGCATTAAATGTTGCATTGCATGGATTGTGATGTCATAATTTTGCATTAAATGTTGCATTGCATGGATTGTGATTGCATAATGTTGCATTGCATGGATTGTGATTGCATAATTTTGCATTACATGTTGCATTGCATGGATTGTGATGTCATAATTTTGTATTAAATGGTGCATTGCATGGATTGTGATGTCATAATTTTGCATTAAATGTTGCATTGCATGGATTGTGATTGCATAATGTTGCATTGCATGGATTGTGATTGCATAATTTTGCATTACATGTTGCATTGCATGGATTGTGATGTCATAATTTTGCATTAAATGGTGCATTGCATGGATTGTGATGTCATAATTTTGCATTACATGTTGCATTACATATATTGTGATGTCATAATTTTGCATTAAATGTTGCATTGCATGGATTGTGATGTCATAATTTTGCATTAAATGTTGCATTGCATGGATTGTTATGTAATAATTTTGCATTAAATGTTGCATTGCATGGAATGTGATGTCATAATTTTGCATTAAATGTTGCATTGCATAGATTGTGATGTCATATTTTTTCATTATATGTTGCATTGCATGGATTGTGATTGCATAATTATGCATTAATTGTTGCATTGCATGTATTGTGATGTCATAATTTTGCATTAAATGTTGCATTGCATGGATTGTGATGTCATAATTTTGCATTAAATGTTGAATTGCATGGATTGTGTTTGCATAATTTTGCATTAAATGTTGCATTGCATGGATTGTGATTGCATAATGTTGCATTGAATTTTGCATTGCATTTATTGTGATGTCATAATTTTGCATTAAATGTTGCATTGCATGGATTGTGACGTCATAATTTTGCATTACATGTATTGTGATGTCATAATTTTGCATTAAATGTTGCATTGCATGGATTGTGATGTCATAATTTTGCATTAAATGTTGAATTGCATGGATTGTGTTTGCATAATTTTGCATTAAATGTTGCATTGCATGGATTGTGATTGCATAATGTTGCATTGAATTTTGCATTGCATTTATTGTGATGTCATAATTTTGCATTAAATGTTGCATTGCATGGATTGTGATGTCATAATTTTGCATTAAATGTTGCATTGCATGGATTGTGATTGCATAATGTTGCATTGCATGGATTGTGATTGCATAATTTTGCATTACATGTTGCATTGCATGGATTGTGATGTCATAATTTTGCATTAAATGGTGCATTGCATGGATTGTGATGTCATAATTTTGCATTAAATGTTGCATTGCATGGATTGTGATGTCATATTTTATCATTATATGTTGCATTGCATGGATTGTGATTGCATAATTATGCATTAATTGTTGCATTGCATGGGTTGTGATGTCATAATTTTGCATTACATGTTGCATTACATGGATTGTGATTGCATAATTTTGCATTACATGTTGCATTACATGTATTGTGATGTCATAATGTTGCATTAAATGTTGCATTGCATGGATTGTGACGTCATAATTTTGCATTACATGTATTGTGATGTCATAATTTTGCATTAAATGTTGCATTGCATGGATTGTGTTTGCATATTTTTACATTAAATGTTGCATTACATGTATTGTGATGTCATAATGTTGCATTAAATGTTGCATTGCATGGATTGTTATGTAATAATTTTGCATTAAATGTTGCATTGCATGGAATGTGATGTCATAATTTTGCATTAAATGTTGCATTGCATAGATTGTGATGTCATATTTTTTCATTATATGTTGCATTGCATGGATTGTGATTGCATAATTATGCATTAATTGTTGCATTGCATGTATTGTGATGTCATAATTTTGCATTAAATGTTGCATTGCATGGATTGTGATGTCATAATTTTGCATTAAATGTTGAATTGCATGGATTGTGTTTGCATAATTTTGCATTAAATGTTGCATTGCATGGATTGTGATTGCATAATGTTGCATTGAATTTTGCATTGCATTTATTGTGATGTCATAATTTTGCATTAAATGTTGCATTGCATGGATTGTGATGTCATAATTTTGCATTAAATGTTGCATTGCATGGATTGTGATTGCATAATGTTGCATTGCATGGATTGTGATTGCATAATTTTGCATTACATGTTGCATTGCATGGATTGTGATGTCATAATTTTGCATTAAATGTTGCATTGCATGGATTGTGATTGCATAATGTTGCATTGCATGGATTGTGATTGCATAATTTTGCATTACATGTTGCATTGCATGGATTGTGATGTCATAATTTTGCATTAAATGGTGCATTGCATGGATTGTGATGTCATAATTTTGCATTACATGTTGCATTACATATATTGTGATGTCATAATTTTGCATTAAATGTTGCATTGCATGGATTGTGATGTCATAATTTTGCATTAAATGTTGCATTGCATGGATTGTTATGTAATAATTTTGCATTAAATGTTGCATTGCATGGAATGTGATGTCATAATTTTGCATTAAATGTTGCATTGCATAGATTGTGATGTCATATTTTTTCATTATATGTTGCATTGCATGGATTGTGATTGCATAATTATGCATTAATTGTTGCATTGCATGTATTGTGATGTCATAATTTTGCATTAAATGTTGCATTGCATGGATTGTGATGTCATAATTTTGCATTAAATGTTGAATTGCATGGATTGTGTTTGCATAATTTTGCATTAAATGTTGCATTGCATGGATTGTGATTGCATAATGTTGCATTGAATTTTGCATTGCATTTATTGTGATGTCATAATTTTGCATTAAATGTTGCATTGCATGGATTGTGACGTCATAATTTTGCATTACATGTATTGTGATGTCATAATTTTGCATTAAATGTTGCATTGCATGGATTGTGTTTGCATATTTTTGCATTAAATGTTGCATTACATGTATTGTGATGTCATAATGTTGCATTAAATGTTGCATTGCATGGATTGTTATGTAATAATTCTGCATTAAATGTTGCATTGCATGGAATGTGATGTCATAATTTTGCATTAAATGTTGCATTGCATAGATTGTGATGTCATATTTTTTCATTATATGTTGCATTGCATGGGTTGTGATTGCATAATTATGCATTAATTGTTGCATTGCATGTATTGTGATGTCATAATTTTGCATTAAATGTTGCATTGCATGGATTGTGATGTCATAATTTTGCATTAAATGTTGAATTGCATGGATTGTGTTTGCATAATTTTGCATTAAATGTTGCATTGCATGGATTGTGATGTCATAATTTTGCATTAAATGTTGAATTGCATGGATTGTGTTTGCATAATTTTGCATTAAATGTTGCATTGCATGGATTGTGATTGCATAATGTTGCATTGAATTTTGCATTGCATTTATTGTGATGTCATAATTTTGCATTAAATGTTGCATTGCATGGATTGTGATGTCATAATTTTGCATTAAATGTTGCATTGCATGGATTGTGATTGCATAATGTTGCATTGCATGGATTGTGATTGCATAATTTTGCAATACATGTTGCATTGCATGGATTGTGATGTCATAATTTTGCATTAAATGGTGCATTGCATGGATTGTGATGTCATAATTTTGCATTAAATGTTGCATTGCATGGATTGTGATTGCATAATGTTGCATTGCATGGATTGTGATTGCATAATTTTGCATTACATGTTGCATTGCATGGATTGTGATGTCATAATTTTGCATTAAATGGTGCATTGCATGGATTGTGATGTCATAATTTTGCATTACATGTTGCATTACATATATTGTGATGTCATAATTTTGCATTAAATGTTGCATTGCATGGATTGTGATGTCATAATTTTGCATTAAATGTTGCATTGCATGGATTGTTATGTAATAATTTTGCATTAAATGTTGCATTGCATGGAATGTGATGTCATAATTTTGCATTAAATGTTGCATTGCATAGATTGTGATGTCATATTTTTTCATTATATGTTGCATTGCATGGATTGTGATTGCATAATTATGCATTAATTGTTGCATTGCATGTATTGTGATGTCATAATTTTGCATTAAATGTTGCATTGCATGGATTGTGATGTCATAATTTTGCATTAAATGTTGAATTGCATGGATTGTGTTTGCATAATTTTGCATTAAATGTTGCATTGCATGGATTGTGATTGCATAATGTTGCATTGAATTTTGCATTGCATTTATTGTGATGTCATAATTTTGCATTAAATGTTGCATTGCATGGATTGTGACGTCATAATTTTGCATTACATGTATTGTGATGTCATAATTTTGCATTAAATGTTGCATTGCATGGATTGTGTTTGCATATTTGTGCATTAAATGTTGCATTACATGTATTGTGATGTCATAATGTTGCATTAAATGTTGCATTGCATGGATTGTTATGTAATAATTCTGCATTAAATGTTGCATTGCATGGAATGTGATGTCATAATTTTGCATTAAATGTTGCATTGCATAGATTGTGATGTCATATTTTTTCATTATATGTTGCATTGCATGGATTGTGATTGCATAATTATGCATTAATTGTTGCATTGCATGTATTGTGATGTCATAATTTTGCATTAAATGTTGAATTGCATGGATTGTGTTTGCATAATTTTGCATTAAATGTTGCATTGCATGGATTGTGATTGCATAATGTTGCATTGCATGGATTGTGATTGCATAATTTTGCATTACATGTTGCATTGCATGGATTGTGATGTCATAATTTTGCATTAAATGGTGCATTGCATGGATTGTGATGTCATAATTTTGCATTACATGTTGCATTACATATATTGTGATGTCATAATTTTGCATTAAATGTTGCATTGCATGGATTGTGATGTCATAATTTTGCATTAAATGTTGCATTGCATGGATTGTTATGTAATAATTTTGCATTAAATGTTGCATTGCATGGAATGTGATGTCATAATTTTGCATTAAATGTTGCATTGCATAGATTGTGATGTCATATTTTTTCATTATATGTTGCATTGCATGGATTGTGATTGCATAATTATGCATTAATTGTTGCATTGCATGTATTGTGATGTCATAATTTTGCATTAAATGTTGCATTGCATGGATTGTGATGTCATAATTTTGCATTAAATGTTGAATTGCATGGATTGTGTTTGCATAATTTTGCATTAAATGTTGCATTGCATGGATTGTGATTGCATAATGTTGCATTGAATTTTGCATTGCATTTATTGTGATGTCATAATTTTGCATTAAATGTTGCATTGCATGGATTGTGACGTCATAATTTTGCATTACATGTATTGTGATGTCATAATTTTGCATTAAATGTTGCATTGCATGGATTGTGTTTGCATATTTTTGCATTAAATGTTGCATTACATGTATTGTGATGTCATAATGTTGCATTAAATGTTGCATTGCATGGATTGTTATGTAATAATTCTGCATTAAATGTTGCATTGCATGGAATGTGATGTCATAATTTTGCATTAAATGTTGCATTGCATAGATTGTGATGTCATATTTTTTCATTATATGTTGCATTGCATGGGTTGTGATTGCATAATTATGCATTAATTGTTGCATTGCATGTATTGTGATGTCATAATTTTGCATTAAATGTTGCATTGCATGGATTGTGATGTCATAATTTTGCATTAAATGTTGAATTGCATGGATTGTGTTTGCATAATTTTGCATTAAATGTTGCATTGCATGGATTGTGATGTCATAATTTTGCATTAAATGTTGAATTGCATGGATTGTGTTTGCATAATTTTGCATTAAATGTTGCATTGCATGGATTGTGATTGCATAATGTTGCATTGAATTTTGCATTGCATTTATTGTGATGTCATAATTTTGCATTAAATGTTGCATTGCATGGATTGTGATGTCATAATTTTGCATTAAATGTTGCATTGCATGGATTGTGATTGCATAATGTTGCATTGCATGGATTGTGATTGCATAATTTTGCAATACATGTTGCATTGCATGGATTGTGATGTCATAATTTTGCATTAAATGGTGCATTGCATGGATTGTGATGTCATAATTTTGCATTAAATGTTGCATTGCATGGATTGTGATTGCATAATGTTGCATTGCATGGATTGTGATTGCATAATTTTGCATTACATGTTGCATTGCATGGATTGTGATGTCATAATTTTGCATTAAATGGTGCATTGCATGGATTGTGATGTCATAATTTTGCATTACATGTTGCATTACATATATTGTGATGTCATAATTTTGCATTAAATGTTGCATTGCATGGATTGTGATGTCATAATTTTGCATTAAATGTTGCATTGCATGGATTGTTATGTAATAATTTTGCATTAAATGTTGCATTGCATGGAATGTGATGTCATAATTTTGCATTAAATGTTGCATTGCATAGATTGTGATGTCATATTTTTTCATTATATGTTGCATTGCATGGATTGTGATTGCATAATTATGCATTAATTGTTGCATTGCATGTATTGTGATGTCATAATTTTGCATTAAATGTTGCATTGCATGGATTGTGATGTCATAATTTTGCATTAAATGTTGAATTGCATGGATTGTGTTTGCATAATTTTGCATTAAATGTTGCATTGCATGGATTGTGATTGCATAATGTTGCATTGAATTTTGCATTGCATTTATTGTGATGTCATAATTTTGCATTAAATGTTGCATTGCATGGATTGTGACGTCATAATTTTGCATTACATGTATTGTGATGTCATAATTTTGCATTAAATGTTGCATTGCATGGATTGTGTTTGCATATTTGTGCATTAAATGTTGCATTACATGTATTGTGATGTCATAATGTTGCATTAAATGTTGCATTGCATGGATTGTTATGTAATAATTCTGCATTAAATGTTGCATTGCATGGAATGTGATGTCATAATTTTGCATTAAATGTTGCATTGCATAGATTGTGATGTCATATTTTTTCATTATATGTTGCATTGCATGGATTGTGATTGCATAATTATGCATTAATTGTTGCATTGCATGTATTGTGATGTCATAATTTTGCATTAAATGTTGAATTGCATGGATTGTGTTTGCATAATTTTGCATTAAATGTTGCATTGCATGGATTGTGATTGCATAATGTTGCATTGAATTTTGCATTGCATTTATTGTGATGTCATAATTTTGCATTAAATGTTGCATTGCATGGATTGTGATGTCATAATTTTGCATTAAATGTTGCATTGCATGGATTGTGATTGCATAATGTTGCATTGCATGGATTGTGATTGCATAATTTTGCATTACATGTTGCATTGCATGGATTGTGATGTCATAATTTTGCATTAAATGGTGCATTGCATGGATTGTGATGTCATAATTTTGCATTAAATGTTGCATTGCATGGATTGTGATGTCATATTTTATCATTATATGTTGCATTGCATGGATTGTGATTGCATAATTATGCATTAATTGTTGCATTGCATGGGTTGTGATGTCATAATTTTGCATTACATGTTGCATTACATGGATTGTGATTGCATAATTTTGCATTACATGTTGCATTACATGTATTGTGATGTCATAATGTTGCATTAAATGTTGCATTGCATGGATTGTGACGTCATAATTTTGCATTACATGTATTGTGATGTCATAATTTTGCATTAAATGTTGCATTGCATGGATTGGGTTTGCATATTTTTGCATTAAATGTTGCATTACATGTATTGTGATGTCATAATGTTGCATTAAATGTTGCATTGCATGGATTGTTATGTAATAATTTTGCATTAAATGTTGCATTGCATGGAATGTGATGTCATAATTTTGCATTAAATGTTGCATTGCATAGATTGTGATGTCATATTTTTTCATTATATGTTGCATTGCATGGATTGTGATTGCATAATTATGCATTAATTGTTGCATTGCATGTATTGTGATGTCATAATTTTGCATTAAATGTTGCATTGCATGGATTGTGATGTCATAATTTTGCATTAAATGTTGAATTGCATGGATTGTGATTGCATAATTTTGCATTACATGTTGCATTACATGTATTGTGATGTCATAATGTTGCATTAAATGTTGCATTGCATGGATTGTGACGTCATAATTTTGCATTACATGTATTGTGATGTCATAATTTTGCATTAAATGTTGCATTGCATGGATTGTGTTTGCATATTTTTACATTAAATGTTGCATTACATGTATTGTGATGTCATAATGTTGCATTAAATGTTGCATTGCATGGATTGTTATGTAATAATTTTGCATTAAATGTTGCATTGCATGGAATGTGATGTCATAATTTTGCATTAAATGTTGCATTGCATAGATTGTGATGTCATATTTTTTCATTATATGTTGCATTGCATGGATTGTGATTGCATAATTATGCATTAATTGTTGCATTGCATGTATTGTGATGTCATAATTTTGCATTAAATGTTGCATTGCATGGATTGTGATGTCATAATTTTGCATTAAATGTTGAATTGCATGGATTGTGTTTGCATAATTTTGCATTAAATGTTGCATTGCATGGATTGTGATTGCATAATGTTGCATTGAATTTTGCATTGCATTTATTGTGATGTCATAATTTTGCATTAAATGTTGCATTGCATGGATTGTGATGTCATAATTTTGCATTAAATGTTGCATTGCATGGATTGTGATTGCATAATGTTGCATTGCATGGATTGTGATTGCATAATTTTGCATTACATGTTGCATTGCATGGATTGTGATGTCATAATTTTGCATTAAATGGTGCATTGCATGGATTGTGATGTCATAATTTTGCATTACATGTTGCATTACATATATTGTGATGTCATAATTTTGCATTAAATGTTGCATTGCATGGATTGTGACGTCATAATTTTGCATTACATGTATTGTGATGTCATAATTTTGCATTAAATGTTGCATTGCATGGATTGTGTTTGCATAATTTTGCATTAAATGTTGCATTGCATGGATTGTGATTGCATAATGTTGCATTGAATTTTGCATTGCATTTATTGTGATGTCATAATTTTGCATTAAATGTTGCATTGCATGGATTGTGATGTCATAATTTTGCATTAAATGTTGCATTGCATGGATTGTGATTGCATAATGTTGCATTGCATGGATTGTGATTGCATAATTTTGCATTACATGTTGCATTGCATGGATTGTGATGTCATAATTTTGTATTAAATGGTGCATTGCATGGATTGTGATGTCATAATTTTGCATTAAATGTTGCATTGCATGGATTGTGATTGCATAATGTTGCATTGCATGGATTGTGATTGCATAATTTTGCATTACATGTTGCATTGCATGGATTGTGATGTCATAATTTTGCATTAAATGGTGCATTGCATGGATTGTGATGTCATAATTTTGCATTACATGTTGCATTACATATATTGTGATGTCATAATTTTGCATTAAATGTTGCATTGCATGGATTGTGATGTCATAATTTTGCATTAAATGTTGCATTGCATGGATTGTTATGTAATAATTTTGCATTAAATGTTGCATTGCATGGAATGTGATGTCATAATTTTGCATTAAATGTTGCATTGCATAGATTGTGATGTCATATTTTTTCATTATATGTTGCATTGCATGGATTGTGATTGCATAATTATGCATTAATTGTTGCATTGCATGTATTGTGATGTCATAATTTTGCATTAAATGTTGCATTGCATGGATTGTGATGTCATAATTTTGCATTAAATGTTGAATTGCATGGATTGTGTTTGCATAATTTTGCATTAAATGTTGCATTGCATGGATTGTGATTGCATAATGTTGCATTGAATTTTGCATTGCATTTATTGTGATGTCATAATTTTGCATTAAATGTTGCATTGCATGGATTGTGACGTCATAATTTTGCATTACATGTATTGTGATGTCATAATTTTGCATTAAATGTTGCATTGCATGGATTGTGATGTCATAATTTTGCATTAAATGTTGAATTGCATGGATTGTGTTTGCATAATTTTGCATTAAATGTTGCATTGCATGGATTGTGATTGCATAATGTTGCATTGAATTTTGCATTGCATTTATTGTGATGTCATAATTTTGCATTAAATGTTGCATTGCATGGATTGTGATGTCATAATTTTGCATTAAATGTTGCATTGCATGGATTGTGATTGCATAATGTTGCATTGCATGGATTGTGATTGCATAATTTTGCATTACATGTTGCATTGCATGGATTGTGATGTCATAATTTTGCATTAAATGGTGCATTGCATGGATTGTGATGTCATAATTTTGCATTAAATGTTGCATTGCATGGATTGTGATGTCATATTTTATCATTATATGTTGCATTGCATGGATTGTGATTGCATAATTATGCATTAATTGTTGCATTGCATGGGTTGTGATGTCATAATTTTGCATTACATGTTGCATTACATGGATTGTGATTGCATAATTTTGCATTACATGTTGCATTACATGTATTGTGATGTCATAATGTTGCATTAAATGTTGCATTGCATGGATTGTGACGTCATAATTTTGCATTACATGTATTGTGATGTCATAATTTTGCATTAAATGTTGCATTGCATGGATTGTGTTTGCATATTTTTACATTAAATGTTGCATTACATGTATTGTGATGTCATAATGTTGCATTAAATGTTGCATTGCATGGATTGTTATGTAATAATTTTGCATTAAATGTTGCATTGCATGGAATGTGATGTCATAATTTTGCATTAAATGTTGCATTGCATAGATTGTGATGTCATATTTTTTCATTATATGTTGCATTGCATGGATTGTGATTGCATAATTATGCATTAATTGTTGCATTGCATGTATTGTGATGTCATAATTTTGCATTAAATGTTGCATTGCATGGATTGTGATGTCATAATTTTGCATTAAATGTTGAATTGCATGGATTGTGTTTGCATAATTTTGCATTAAATGTTGCATTGCATGGATTGTGATTGCATAATGTTGCATTGAATTTTGCATTGCATTTATTGTGATGTCATAATTTTGCATTAAATGTTGCATTGCATGGATTGTGATGTCATAATTTTGCATTAAATGTTGCATTGCATGGATTGTGATTGCATAATGTTGCATTGCATGGATTGTGATTGCATAATTTTGCATTACATGTTGCATTGCATGGATTGTGATGTCATAATTTTGCATTAAATGTTGCATTGCATGGATTGTGATTGCATAATGTTGCATTGCATGGATTGTGATTGCATAATTTTGCATTACATGTTGCATTGCATGGATTGTGATGTCATAATTTTGCATTAAATGGTGCATTGCATGGATTGTGATGTCATAATTTTGCATTACATGTTGCATTACATATATTGTGATGTCATAATTTTGCATTAAATGTTGCATTGCATGGATTGTGATGTCATAATTTTGCATTAAATGTTGCATTGCATGGATTGTTATGTAATAATTTTGCATTAAATGTTGCATTGCATGGAATGTGATGTCATAATTTTGCATTAAATGTTGCATTGCATAGATTGTGATGTCATATTTTTTCATTATATGTTGCATTGCATGGATTGTGATTGCATAATTATGCATTAATTGTTGCATTGCATGTATTGTGATGTCATAATTTTGCATTAAATGTTGCATTGCATGGATTGTGATGTCATAATTTTGCATTAAATGTTGAATTGCATGGATTGTGTTTGCATAATTTTGCATTAAATGTTGCATTGCATGGATTGTGATTGCATAATGTTGCATTGAATTTTGCATTGCATTTATTGTGATGTCATAATTTTGCATTAAATGTTGCATTGCATGGATTGTGACGTCATAATTTTGCATTACATGTATTGTGATGTCATAATTTTGCATTAAATGTTGCATTGCATGGATTGTGTTTGCATATTTTTGCATTAAATGTTGCATTACATGTATTGTGATGTCATAATGTTGCATTAAATGTTGCATTGCATGGATTGTTATGTAATAATTCTGCATTAAATGTTGCATTGCATGGAATGTGATGTCATAATTTTGCATTAAATGTTGCATTGCATAGATTGTGATGTCATATTTTTTCATTATATGTTGCATTGCATGGGTTGTGATTGCATAATTATGCATTAATTGTTGCATTGCATGTATTGTGATGTCATAATTTTGCATTAAATGTTGCATTGCATGGATTGTGATGTCATAATTTTGCATTAAATGTTGAATTGCATGGATTGTGTTTGCATAATTTTGCATTAAATGTTGCATTGCATGGATTGTGATGTCATAATTTTGCATTAAATGTTGAATTGCATGGATTGTGTTTGCATAATTTTGCATTAAATGTTGCATTGCATGGATTGTGATTGCATAATGTTGCATTGAATTTTGCATTGCATTTATTGTGATGTCATAATTTTGCATTAAATGTTGCATTGCATGGATTGTGATGTCATAATTTTGCATTAAATGTTGCATTGCATGGATTGTGATTGCATAATGTTGCATTGCATGGATTGTGATTGCATAATTTTGCAATACATGTTGCATTGCATGGATTGTGATGTCATAATTTTGCATTAAATGGTGCATTGCATGGATTGTGATGTCATAATTTTGCATTAAATGTTGCATTGCATGGATTGTGATTGCATAATGTTGCATTGCATGGATTGTGATTGCATAATTTTGCATTACATGTTGCATTGCATGGATTGTGATGTCATAATTTTGCATTAAATGGTGCATTGCATGGATTGTGATGTCATAATTTTGCATTACATGTTGCATTACATATATTGTGATGTCATAATTTTGCATTAAATGTTGCATTGCATGGATTGTGATGTCATAATTTTGCATTAAATGTTGCATTGCATGGATTGTTATGTAATAATTTTGCATTAAATGTTGCATTGCATGGAATGTGATGTCATAATTTTGCATTAAATGTTGCATTGCATAGATTGTGATGTCATATTTTTTCATTATATGTTGCATTGCATGGATTGTGATTGCATAATTATGCATTAATTGTTGCATTGCATGTATTGTGATGTCATAATTTTGCATTAAATGTTGCATTGCATGGATTGTGATGTCATAATTTTGCATTAAATGTTGAATTGCATGGATTGTGTTTGCATAATTTTGCATTAAATGTTGCATTGCATGGATTGTGATTGCATAATGTTGCATTGAATTTTGCATTGCATTTATTGTGATGTCATAATTTTGCATTAAATGTTGCATTGCATGGATTGTGACGTCATAATTTTGCATTACATGTATTGTGATGTCATAATTTTGCATTAAATGTTGCATTGCATGGATTGTGTTTGCATATTTGTGCATTAAATGTTGCATTACATGTATTGTGATGTCATAATGTTGCATTAAATGTTGCATTGCATGGATTGTTATGTAATAATTCTGCATTAAATGTTGCATTGCATGGAATGTGATGTCATAATTTTGCATTAAATGTTGCATTGCATAGATTGTGATGTCATATTTTTTCATTATATGTTGCATTGCATGGATTGTGATTGCATAATTATGCATTAATTGTTGCATTGCATGTATTGTGATGTCATAATTTTGCATTAAATGTTGAATTGCATGGATTGTGTTTGCATAATTTTGCATTAAATGTTGCATTGCATGGATTGTGATTGCATAATGTTGCATTGAATTTTGCATTGCATTTATTGTGATGTCATAATTTTGCATTAAATGTTGCATTGCATGGATTGTGATGTCATAATTTTGCATTAAATGTTGCATTGCATGGATTGTGATTGCATAATGTTGCATTGCATGGATTGTGATTGCATAATTTTGCATTACATGTTGCATTGCATGGATTGTGATGTCATAATTTTGCATTAAATGGTGCATTGCATGGATTGTGATGTCATAATTTTGCATTAAATGTTGCATTGCATGGATTGTGATGTCATATTTTATCATTATATGTTGCATTGCATGGATTGTGATTGCATAATTATGCATTAATTGTTGCATTGCATGGGTTGTGATGTCATAATTTTGCATTACATGTTGCATTACATGGATTGTGATTGCATAATTTTGCATTACATGTTGCATTACATGTATTGTGATGTCATAATGTTGCATTAAATGTTGCATTGCATGGATTGTGACGTCATAATTTTGCATTACATGTATTGTGATGTCATAATTTTGCATTAAATGTTGCATTGCATGGATTGGGTTTGCATATTTTTGCATTAAATGTTGCATTACATGTATTGTGATGTCATAATGTTGCATTAAATGTTGCATTGCATGGATTGTTATGTAATAATTTTGCATTAAATGTTGCATTGCATGGAATGTGATGTCATAATTTTGCATTAAATGTTGCATTGCATAGATTGTGATGTCATATTTTTTCATTATATGTTGCATTGCATGGATTGTGATTGCATAATTATGCATTAATTGTTGCATTGCATGTATTGTGATGTCATAATTTTGCATTAAATGTTGCATTGCATGGATTGTGATGTCATAATTTTGCATTAAATGTTGAATTGCATGGATTGTGTTTGCATAATTTTGCATTAAATGTTGCATTGCATGGATTGTGATTGCATAATGTTGCATTGAATTTTGCATTGCATTTATTGTGATGTCATAATTTTGCATTAAATGTTGCATTGCATGGATTGTGATGTCATAATTTTGCATTAAATGTTGCATTGCATGGATTGTGATTGCATAATGTTGCATTGCATGGATTGTGATTGCATAATTTTGCATTACATGTTGCATTGCATGGATTGTGATGTCATAATTTTGCATTAAATGGTGCATTGCATGGATTGTGATGTCATAATTTTGCATTACATGTTGCATTACATATATTGTGATGTCATAATTTTGCATTAAATGTTGCATTGCATGGATTGTGATGTCATAATTTTGCATTAAATGTTGCATTGCATGGATTGTTATGTAATAATTTTGCATTAAATGTTGCATTGCATGGAATGTGATGTCATAATTTTGCATTAAATGTTGCATTGCATAGATTGTGATGTCATATTTTTTCATTATATGTTGCATTGCATGGATTGTGATTGCATAATTATGCATTAATTGTTGCATTGCATGTATTGTGATGTCATAATTTTGCATTAAATGTTGCATTGCATGGATTGTGATGTCATAATTTTGCATTAAATGTTGAATTGCATGGATTGTGTTTGCATAATTTTGCATTAAATGTTGCATTGCATGGATTGTGACGTCATAATTTTGCATTACATGTATTGTGATGTCATAATTTTGCATTAAATGTTGCATTGCATGGATTGTGTTTGTATATTTTTGCATTAATTGTTGCATTACATGTATTGTGATGTCATAATGTTGCATTAAATGTTGCATTGCATGGATTGTTATGTAATAATTTTGCATTAAATGTTGCATTGCATGGAATGTGATGTCATAATTTTGCATTAAATGTTGCATTGCATAGATTGTGATGTCATATTTTTTCATTATATGTTGCATTGCATGGATTGTGATTGCATAATTATGCATTAATTGTTGCATTGCATGTATTGTGATGTCATAATTTTGCATTAAATGTTGCATTGCATGGATTGTGATGTCATAATTTTGCATTAAATGTTGAATTGCATGGATTGTGTTTGCATAATTTTGCATTAAATGTTGCATTGCATGGATTGTGATGTCATAATTTTGCATTAAATGTTGAATTGCATGGATTGTGTTTGCATAATTTTGCATTAAATGTTGCATTGCATGGATTGTGATTGCATAATGTTGCATTGAATTTTGCATTGCATTTATTGTGATGTCATCATTTTGCATTAAATGTTGCATTGCATGGATTGTGATGTCATAATTTTGCATTAAATGTTGAATTGCATGGATTGTGTTTGCATAATTTTGCATTAAATGTTGCATTGCATGGATTGTGATTGCATAATGTTGCATTGAATTTTGCATTGCATTTATTGTGATGTCATAATTTTGCATTAAATGTTGCATTGCATGGATTGTGATGTCATAATTTTGCATTAAATGTTGCATTGCATGGATTGTGATTGCATAATGTTGCATTGCATGGATTGTGATTGCATAATTTTGCATTACATGTTGCATTGCATGGATTGTGATGTCATAATTTTGCATTAAATGGTGCATTGCATGGATTGTGATGTCATAATTTTGCATTAAATGTTGCATTGCATGGATTGTGATTGCATAATGTTGCATTGCATGGATTGTGATTGCATAATTTTGCATTACATGTTGCATTGCATGGATTGTGATGTAATAATTTTGCATTAAATGTTGCATTGCATGGAATGTGATGTCATAATTTTGCATTAAATGTTGCATTGCATAGATTGTGATGTCATATTTTTTCATTATATGTTGCATTGCATGGATTGTGATTGCATAATTATGCATTAATTGTTGCATTGCATGTATTGTGATGTCATAATTTTGCATTAAATGTTGCATTGCATGGATTGTGATGTCATAATTTTGCATTAAATGTTGAATTGCATGGATTGTGTTTGCATAATTTTGCATTAAATGTTGCATTGCATGGATTGTGATGTCATAATTTTGCATTACATGTATTGTGATGTCATAATTTTGCATTAAATGTTGCATTGCATGGATTGTGTTTGCATATTTTTGCATTAAATGTTGCATTACATGTATTGTGATGTCATAATGTTGCATTAAATGTTGCATTGCATGGATTGTTATGTAATAATTTTGCATTAAATGTTGCATTGCATGGAATGTGATGTCATAATTTTGCATTAAATGTTGCATTGCATAGATTGTGATGTCATATTTTTTCATTATATGTTGCATTGCATGGATTGTGATTGCATAATTATGCATTAATTGTTGCATTGCATGGATTGTGATTGCATAATGTTGCATTGAATTTTGCATTGCATTTATTGTGATGTCATAATGTTGCATTGAATTTTGCATTGCATTTATTGTGATGTCATAATTTTGCATTAAATGTTGCATTGCATGGATTGTGATGTCATAATTTTGCATTAAATGTTGCATTGCATGGATTGTGATTGCATAATGTTGCATTGCATGGATTGTGATTGCATAATTTTGCATTACATGTTGCATTGCATGGATTGTGATGTCATAATTTTGCATTAAATGGTGCATTGCATGGATTGTGATGTCATAATTTTGCATTAAATGTTGCATTGCATGGATTGTGATGTCATATTTTATCATTATATGTTGCATTGCATGGATTGTGATTGCATAATTATGCATTAATTGTTGCATTGCATGGGTTGTGATGTCATAATTTTGCATTACATGTTGCATTACATGGATTGTGATTGCATAATTTTGCATTACATGTTGCATTACATGTATTGTGATGTCATAATGTTGCATTAAATGTTGCATTGCATGGATTGTGACGTCATAATTTTGCATTACATGTATTGTGATGTCATAATTTTGCATTAAATGTTGCATTGCATGGATTGTGACGTCATAATTTTGCATTAAATGTTGCATTACATGTATTGTGATGTCATAATGTTGCATTAAATGTTGCATTGCATGGATTGTTATGTAATAATTTTGCATTAAATGTTGCATTGCATGGAATGTGATGTCATAATTTTGCATTAAATGTTGCATTGCATAGATTGTGATGTCATATTTTTTCATTATATGTTGCATTGCATGGATTGTGATTGCATAATTATGCATTAATTGTTGCATTGCATGTATTGTGATGTCATAATTTTGCATTAAATGTTGCATTGCATGGATTGTGATGTCATAATTTTGCATTAAATGTTGAATTGCATGGATTGTGTTTGCATAATTTTGCATTAAATGTTGCATTGCATGGATTGTGATTGCATAATGTTGCATTGAATTTTGCATTGCATTTATTGTGATGTCATAATTTTGCATTAAATGTTGCATTGCATGGATTGTGATGTCATAATTTTGCATTAAATGTTGCATTGCATGGATTGTGATTACATAATGTTGCATTGCATGGATTGTGATTGCATAATTTTGCATTACATGTTGCATTGCATGGATTGTGATGTCATAATTTTGCATTAAATGGTGCATTGCATGGATTGTGATGTCATAATTTTGCATTAAATGTTGCATTGCATGGATTGTGATTGCATAATGTTGCATTGCATGGATTGTGATTGCATAATTTTGCATTACATGTTGCATTGCATGGATTGTGATGTCATAATTTTGCATTAAATGGTGCATTGCATGGATTGTGATGTCATAATTTTGCATTACATGTTGCATTACATATATTGTGATGTCATAATTTTGCATTAAATGTTGCATTGCATGGATTGTGATGTCATAATTTTGCATTAAATGTTGCATTGCATGGATTGTTATGTAATAATTTTGCATTAAATGTTGCATTGCATGGAATGTGATGTCATAATTTTGCATTAAATGTTGCATTGCATAGATTGTGATGTCATATTTTTTCATTATATGTTGCATTGCATGGATTGTGATTGCATAATTATGCATTAATTGTTGCATTGCATGGATTGTGATGTCATAATTTTGCATTAAATGTTGCATTGCATGGATTGTGATGTCATAATTTTGCATTAAATGTTGAATTGCATGGATTGTGTTTGCATAATTTTGCATTAAATGTTGCATTGCATGGATTGTGATTGCATAATGTTGCATTGAATTTTGCATTGCATTTATTGTGATGTCATAATTTTGCATTAAATGTTGCATTGCATGGATTGTGACGTCATAATTTTGCATTACATGTATTGTGATGTCATAATTTTGCATTAAATGTTGCATTGCATGGATTGTGTTTGCATATTTTTGCATTAAATGTTGCATTACATGTATTGTGATGTCATAATGTTGCATTAAATGTTGCATTGCATGGATTGTTATGTAATAATTCTGCATTAAATGTTGCATTGCATGGAATGTGATGTCATAATTTTGCATTAAATGTTGCATTGCATAGATTGTGATGTCATATTTTTTCATTATATGTTGCATTGCATGGATTGTGATTGCATAATTATGCATTAATTGTTGCATTGCATGTATTGTGATGTCATAATTTTGCATTAAATGTTGCATTGCATGGATTGTGATGTCATAATTTTGCATTAAATGTTGAATTGCATGGATTGTGTTTGCATACTTTTGCATTAAATGTTGCATTGCATGGATTGTGATGTCATAATTTTGCATTAAATGTTGAATTGCATGGATTGTGTTTGCATAATTTTGCATTAAATGTTGCATTGCATGGATTGTGATTGCATAATGTTGCATTGAATTTTGCATTGCATTTATTGTGATGTCATAATTTTGCATTAAATGTTGCATTGCATGGATTGTGATGTCATAATTTTGCATTAAATGTTGCATTGCATGGATTGTGATTGCATAATGTTGCATTGCATGGATTGTGATTGCATAATTTTGCATTACATGTTGCATTGCATGGATTGTGATGTCATAATTTTGTATTAAATGGTGCATTGCATGGATTGTGATGTCATAATTTTGCATTAAATGTTGCATTGCATGGATTGTGATTGCATAATGTTGCATTGCATGGATTGTGATTGCATAATTTTGCATTACATGTTGCATTGCATGGATTGTGATGTCATAATTTTGCATTAAATGGTGCATTGCATGGATTGTGATGTCATAATTTTGCATTACATGTTGCATTACATATATTGTGATGTCATAATTTTGCATTAAATGTTGCATTGCATGGATTGTGATGTCATAATTTTGCATTAAATGTTGCATTGCATGGATTGTTATGTAATAATTTTGCATTAAATGTTGCATTGCATGGAATGTGATGTCATAATTTTGCATTAAATGTTGCATTGCATAGATTGTGATGTCATATTTTTTCATTATATGTTGCATTGCATGGATTGTGATTGCATAATTATGCATTAATTGTTGCATTGCATGTATTGTGATGTCATAATTTTGCATTAAATGTTGCATTGCATGGATTGTGATGTCATAATTTTGCATTAAATGTTGAATTGCATGGATTGTGTTTGCATAATTTTGCATTAAATGTTGCATTGCATGGATTGTGATTGCATAATGTTGCATTGAATTTTGCATTGCATTTATTGTGATGTCATAATTTTGCATTAAATGTTGCATTGCATGGATTGTGACGTCATAATTTTGCATTACATGTATTGTGATGTCATAATTTTGCATTAAATGTTGCATTGCATGGATTGTGTTTGCATATTTTTGCATTAAATGTTGCATTACATGTATTGTGATGTCATAATGTTGCATTAAATGTTGCATTGCATGGATTGTTATGTAATAATTTTGCATTAAATGTTGCATTGCATGGAATGTGATGTCATAATTTTGCATTAAATGTTGCATTGCATAGATTGTGATGTCATATTTTTTCATTATATGTTGCATTGCATGGATTGTGATTGCATAATTATGCATTAATTGTTGCATTGCATGTATTGTGATGTCATAATTTTGCATTAAATGTTGCATTGCATGGATTGTGATGTCATAATTTTGCATTAAATGTTGAATTGCATGGATTGTGTTTGCATAATTTTGCATTAAATGTTGCATTGCATGGATTGTGATGTCATAATTTTGCATTAAATGTTGAATTGCATGGATTGTGTTTGCATAATTTTGCATTAAATGTTGCATTGCATGGATTGTGATTGCATAATGTTGCATTGAATTTTGCATTGCATTTATTGTGATGTCATAATTTTGCATTAAATGTTGCATTGCATGGATTGTGATGTCATAATTTTGCATTAAATGATGCATTGCATGGATTGTGATTGCATAATGTTGCATTGCATGGATTGTGATTGCATAATTTTGCATTACATGTTGCATTGCATGGATTGTGATGTCATAATTTTGCATTAAATGGTGCATTGCATGGATTGTGATGTCATAATTTTGCATTAAATGTTGCATTGCATGGATTGTGATTGCATAATGTTGCATTGCATGGATTGTGATGTCATAATTTTGCATTACATGTTGCATTGCATGGATTGTGATGTCATAATTTTGCATTAAATGTTGCATTGCATGGATTGTGATGTCATAATTTTGCATTAAATGTTGCATTGCATGGATTGTGATTGCATAATGTTGCATTGCATGGATTGTGATTGCATAATTTTGCATTACATGTTGCATTGCATGGATTGTGATGTCATAATTTTGCATTAAATGGTGCATTGCATGGATTGTGATGTCATAATTTTGCATTAAATGTTGCATTGCATGGATTGTGATTGCATAATGTTGCATTGCATGGATTGTGATTGCATAATTTTGCATTACATGTTGCATTGCATGGATTGTGATGTCATAATTTTGCATTAAATGGTGCATTGCATGGATTGTGATGTCATAATTTTGCATTACATGTTGCATTACATATATTGTGATGTCATAATTTTGCATTAAATGTTGCATTGCATGGATTGTGATTGCATAATGTTGCATTGCATGGATTGTGATTGCATAATTTTGCATTACATGTTGCATTGCATGGATTGTGATGTCATAATTTTGCATTAAATGTTGCATTGCATGGATTGTGATGTCATAATTTTGCATTAAATGTTGCATTGCATGGATTGTGATTGCATAATGTTGCATTGCATGGATTGTGATTGCATAATTTTGCATTACATGTTGCATTGCATGGATTGTGATGTCATAAGTTTGCATTAAATGTTGCATTGCATGGATTGTGATGTCATAATTTTGCATTAAATGTTGCATTGCATGGATTGTGATTGCATAATGTTGCATTGCATGGATTGTGATTGCATAATTTTGCATTAAATGGTGCATTGCATGGATTGTGATGTCATAATTTTGCATTACATGTTGCATTACATATATTGTGATGTCATAATTTTGCATTAAATGTTGCATTGCATGGATTGTGATGTCATAATTTTGCATTAAATGTTGCATTGCATGGATTGTTATGTAATAATTTTGCATTAAATGTTGCATTGCATGGAATGTGATGTCATAATTTTGCATTAAATGTTGCATTGCATAGATTGTGATGTCATATTTTTTCATTATATGTTGCATTGCATGGATTGTGATTGCATAATTATGCATTAATTGTTGCATTGCATGTATTGTGATGTCATAATTTTGCATTAAATGTTGCATTGCATGGATTGTGATGTCATAATTTTGCATTAAATGTTGAATTGCATGGATTGTGTTTGCATAATTTTGCATTAAATGTTGCATTGCATGGATTGTGATTGCATAATGTTGCATTGAATTTTGCATTGCATTTATTGTGATGTCATAATTTTGCATTAAATGTTGCATTGCATGGATTGTGATGTCATAATTTTGCATTAAATGTTGCATTGCATGGATTGTGATTGCATAATGTTGCATTGCATGGATTGTGATTGCATAATTTTGCATTACATGTTGCATTGCATGGATTGTGATGTCATAATTTTGCATTAAATGGTGCATTGCATGGATTGTGATGTCATAATTTTGCATTACATGTTGCATTACATATATTGTGATGTCATAATTTTGCATTAAATGTTGCATTGCATGGATTGTGATGTCATAATTTTGCATTAAATGTTGCATTGCATGGATTGTTATGTAATAATTTTGCATTAAATGTTGCATTGCATGGAATGTGATGTCATAATTTTGCATTAAATGTTGCATTGCATAGATTGTGATGTCATATTTTTTCATTATATGTTGCATTGCATGGATTGTGATTGCATAATTATGCATTAATTGTTGCATTGCATGTATTGTGATGTCATAATTTTGCATTAAATGTTGCATTGCATGGATTGTGATGTCATAATTTTGCATTAAATGTTGAATTGCATGGATTGTGTTTGCATAATTTTGCATTAAATGTTGCATTGCATGGATTGTGATTGCATAATGTTGCATTGAATTTTGCATTGCATTTATTGTGATGTCATAATTTTGCATTAAATGTTGCATTGCATGGATTGTGACGTCATAATTTTGCATTACATGTATTGTGATGTCATAATTTTGCATTAAATGTTGCATTGCATGGATTGTGTTTGTATATTTTTGCATTAAATGATGCATTACATGTATTGTGATGTCATAATGTTGCATTAAATGTTGCATTGCATGGATTGTTATGTAATAATTTAGCATTAAATGTTGCATTGCATGGAATGTGATGTCATAATTTTGCATTAAATGTTGCATTGCATAGATTGTGATGTCATATTTTTTCATTATATGTTGCATTGCATGGATTGTGATTGCATAATTATGCATTAATTGTTGCATTGCATGGATTGTGATGTCATAATTTTGCATTAAATGTTGAATTGCATGGATTGTGTTTGCATAATTTTGCATTAAATGTTGCATTGCATGGATTGTGATGTCATAATTTTGCATTAAATGTTGAATTGCATGGATTGTGTTTGCATAATTTTGCATTAAATGTTGCATTGCATGGATTGTGATGTCATATTTTTTCATTATATGTTGCATTGCATGGATTGTGATTGCATAATTATGCATTAATTGTTGCATTGCAATGGATTGTGATGTCATAATTTTGCATTAAATGTTGAATTGCATGGATTGTGTTTGCATAATTTTGCATTAAATGTTGCATTGCATGGATTGTGTTTGCATAATTTTGCATTAAATGTTGCATTGCATGGATTGTGATTGCATAATGTTGCATTGAATTTTGCATTGCATTTATTGTGATGTCATAATTTTGCATTAAATGTTGCATTGCATGGATTGTGATGTCATAATTTTGCATTAAATGTTGAATTGCATGGATTGTGTTTGCATAATTTTGCATTAAATGTTGCATTGCATGGATTGTGATTGCATAATGTTGCATTGAATTTTCCATTGCATTTATTGTGATGTCATAATTTTGCATTAAATGTTGCATTGCATGGATTGTGATGTCATAATTTTGCATTAAATGTTGCATTGCATGGATTGTGATTGCATAATGTTGCATTGCATGGATTGTGATTGCATAATTTTGCATTACATGTTGCATTGCATGGATTGTGATGTCATAATTTTGCATTAAATGGTGCATTGCATGGATTGTGATGTCATAATTTTGCATTAAATGTTGCATTGCATGGATTGTGATTGCATAATGTTGCATTGCATGGATTGTGATTGCATAATTTTGCATTACATGTTGCATTGCATGGATTGTGATGTAATAATGTTGCATTAAATGTTGCATTGCATGGAATGTGATGTCATAATTTTGCATTAAATGTTGCATTGCATAGATTGTGATGTCATATTTTTTCATTATATGTTGCATTGCATGGATTGTGATTGCATAATTATGCATTAATTGTTGCATTGCATGTATTGTGATGTCATAATTTTGCATTAAATGTTGCATTGCATGGATTGTGATGTCATAATTTTGCATTAAATGTTGAATTGCATGGATTGTGTTTGCATAATTTTGCATTAAATGTTGCATTGCATGGATTGTGATTGCATAATGTTGCATTGAATTTTGCATTGCATTTATTGTGATGTCATAATTTTGCATTAAATGTTGCATTGCATGGATTGTGATGTCATAATTTTGCATTACATGTATTGTGATGTCATAATTTTGCATTAAATGTTGCATTGCATGGATTGTGTTTGCATATTTTTGCATTAAATGTTGCATTACATGTATTGTGATGTCATAATGTTGCATTAAATGTTGCATTGCATGGATTGTTATGTAATAATTTTGCATTAAATGTTGCATTGCATGGAATGTGATGTCATAATTTTGCATTAAATGTTGCATTGCATAGATTGTGATGTCATATTTTTTCATTATATGTTGCATTGCATGGATTGTGTTTGCATAATTTTGCATTAAATGTTGCATTGCATGGATTGTGATGTCATAATTTTGCATTAAATGTTGAATTGCATGGATTGTGTTTGCATAATTTTGCATTAAATGTTGCATTGCATGGATTGTGATTGCATAATGTTGCATTGAATTTTGCATTGCATTTATTGTGATGTCATAATTTTGCATTAAATGTTGCATTGCATGGATTGTGATGTCATAATTTTGCATTAAATGTTGAATTGCATGGATTGTGTTTGCATAATTTTGCATTAAATGTTGCATTGCATGGATTGTGATTGCATAATGTTGCATTGAATTTTGCATTGCATTTATTGTGATGTCATAATTTTGCATTAAATGTTGCATTGCATGGATTGTGATGTCATAATTTTGCATTAAATGTTGCATTGCATGGATTGTGATTGCATAATGTTGCATTGCATGGATTGTGATTGCATAATTTTGCATTACATGTTGCATTGCATGGATTGTGATGTCATAATTTTGCATTAAATGGTGCATTGCATGGATTGTGATGTCATAATTTTGCATTAAATGTTGCATTGCATGGATTGTGATGTCATATTTTATCATTATATGTTGCATTGCATGGATTGTGATTGCATAATTATGCATTAATTGTTGCATTGCATGGGTTGTGATGTCATAATTTTGCATTACATGTTGCATTACATGGATTGTGATTGCATAATTTTGCATTACATGTTGCATTACATGTATTGTGATGTCATAATGTTGCATTAAATGTTGCATTGCATGGATTGTGACGTCATAATTTTGCATTACATGTATTGTGATGTCATAATTTTGCATTAAATGTTGCATTGCATGGATTGTGTTTGCATATTTTTGCATTAAATGTTGCATTACATGTATTGTGATGTCATAATGTTGCATTAAATGTTGCATTGCATGGATTGTTATGTAATAATGTTGCATTAAATGTTGCATTGCATGGAATGTGATGTCATAATTTTGCATTAAATGTTGCATTGCATAGATTGTGATGTCATATTTTTTCATTATATGTTGCATTGCATGGATTGTGATTGCATAATTATGCATTAATTGTTGCATTGCATGTATTGTGATGTCATAATTTTGCATTAAATGTTGCATTGCATGGATTGTGATGTCATAATTTTGCATTAAATGTTGAATTGCATGGATTGTGTTTGCATAATTTTGCATTAAATGTTGCATTGCATGGATTGTGATTGCATAATGTTGCATTGAATTTTGCATTGCATTTATTGTGATGTCATAATTTTGCATTACATGTTGCATTGCATGGATTGTGATGTCATAATTTTGCATTAAATGGTGCATTGCATGGATTGTGATGTCATAATTTTGCATTAAATGTTGCATTGCATGGATTGTGATTGCATAATGTTGCATTGCATGGATTGTGATGTCATAATTTTGCATTACATGTTGCATTGCATGGATTGTGATGTCATAATTTTGCATTAAATGGTGCATTGCATGGATTGTGATGTCATAATTTTGCATTACATGTTGCATTACATATATTGTGATGTCATAATTTTGCATTAAATGTTGCATTGCATGGATTGTGATGTCATAATTTTGCATTAAATGTTGCATTGCATGGATTGTTATGTAATAATTTTGCATTAAATGTTGCATTGCATGGAATGTGATGTCATAATTTTGCTTTAAATGTTGCATTGCATAGATTGTGATGTCATATTTTTTCATTATATGTTGCATTGCATGGATTGTGATTGCATAATTATGCATTAATTGTTGCATTGCATGTATTGTGATGTCATAATTTTGCATTAAATGTTGCATTGCATGGATTGTGATGTCATAATTTTGCATTAAATGTTGAATTGCATGGATTGTGTTTGCATAATTTTGCATTAAATGTTGCATTGCATGGATTGTGATTGCATAATGTTGCATTGAATTTTGCATTGCATTTATTGTGATGTCATAATTTTGCATTAAATGTTGCATTGCATGGATTGTGACGTCATAATTTTGCATTACATGTATTGTGATGTCATAATTTTGCATTAAATGTTGCATTGCATGGATTGTGTTTGCATATTTTTGCATTAAATGTTGCATTACATGTATTGTGATGTCATAATGTTGCATTAAATGTTGCATTGCATGGATTGTTATGTAATAATTTTGCATTAAATGTTGCATTGCATGGAATGTGATGTCATAATTTTGCATTAAATGTTGCATTGCATAGATTGTGATGTCATATTTTTTCATTATATGTTGCATTGCATGGATTGTGATTGCATAATTATGCATTAATTGTTGCATTGCATGTATTGTGATGTCATAATTTTGCATTAAATGTTGCATTGCATGGATTGTGATGTCATAATTTTGCATTAAATGTTGAATTGCATGGATTGTGTTTGCATAATTTTGCATTAAATGTTGCATTGCATGGATTGTGATGTCATAATTTTGCATTAAATGTTGAATTGCATGGATTGTGTTTGCATAATTTTGCATTAAATGTTGCATTGCATGGATTGTGATTGCATAATGTTGCATTGAATTTTGCATTGCATTTATTGTGATGTCATAATTTTGCATTAAATGTTGCATTGCATGGATTGTGATGTCATAATTTTGCATTAAATGTTGCATTGCATGGATTGTGATTGCATAATGTTGCATTGCATGGATTGTGATTGCATAATTTTGCATTACATGTTGCATTGCATGGATTGTGATGTCATAATTTTGCATTAAATGGTGCATTGCATGGATTGTGATGTCATAATTTTGCATTAAATGTTGCATTGCATGGATTGTGATTGCATAATGTTGCATTGCATGGATTGTGATGTCATAATTTTGCATTACATGTTGCATTGCATGGATTGTGATGTCATAATTTTGCATTAAATGTTGCATTGCATGGATTGTGATGTCATAATTTTGCATTAAATGTTGCATTGCATGGATTGTGATTGCATAATGTTGCATTGCATGGATTGTGATTGCATAATTTTGCATTACATGTTGCATTGCATGGATTGTGATGTCATAATTTTGCATTAAATGGTGCATTGCATGGATTGTGATGTCATAATTTTGCATTAAATGTTGCATTGCATGGATTGTGATTGCATAATGTTGCATTGCATGGATTGTGATTGCATAATTTTGCATTACATGTTGCATTGCATGGATTGTGATGTCATAATTTTGCATTAAATGGTGCATTGCATGGATTGTGATGTCATAATTTTGCATTACATGTTGCATTACATATATTGTGATGTCATAATTTTGCATTAAATGTTGCATTGCATGGATTGTGATTGCATAATGTTGCATTGCATGGATTGTGATTGCATAATTTTGCATTACATGTTGCATTGCATGGATTGTGATGTCATAATTTTGCATTAAATGTTGCATTGCATGGATTGTGATGTCATAATTTTGCATTAAATGTTGCATTGCATGGATTGTGATTGCATAATGTTGCATTGCATGGATTGTGATTGCATAATTTTGCATTACATGTTGCATTGCATGGATTGTGATGTCATAATTTTGCATTAAATGGTGCATTGCATGGATTGTGATGTCATAATTTTGCATTACATGTTGCATTACATATATTGTGATGTCATAATTTTGCATTAAATGTTGCATTGCATGGATTGTGATGTCATAATTTTGCATTAAATGTTGCATTGCATAGATTGTGATGTCATATTTTTTCATTATATGTTGCATTGCATGGATTGTGATTGCATAATTTTGCATTAAATGTTGCATTGCATGGATTGTGATGTCATAATTTTGCATTAAATGTTGCATTGCATAGATTGTGATGTCATAATTTTGCATTAAATGTTGCATTGCATGGATTGTGATGTCATAATTTTGCATTAAATGTTGAATTGCATGGATTGTGTTTGCATAATTTTGCATTAAATGTTGCATTGCATGGATTGTGATTGCATAATGTTGCATTGAATTTTGCATTGCATTTATTGTGATGTCATAATTTTGCATTAAATGTTGCATTGCATGGATTGTGACGTCATAATTTTGCATTACATGTATTGTGATGTCATAATTTTGCATTAAATGTTGCATTGCATGGATTGTGTTTGCATATTTTTGCATTAAATGTTGCATTACATGTATTGTGATGTCATAATGTTGCATTAAATGTTACATTGCATGGATTGTTATGTAATAATTTTGCATTAAATGTTGCATTGCATGGAATGTGATGTCATAATTTTGCATTAAATGTTGCATTGCATAGATTGTGATGTCATATTTTTTCATTATATGTTGCATTGCATGGATTGTGATTGCATAATTATGCATTAATTGTTGCATTGCATGTATTGTGATGTCATAATTTTGCATTAAATGTTGCATTGCATGGATTGTGATGTCATAATTTTGCATTAAATGTTGAATTGCATGGATTGTGTTTGCATAATTTTGCATTAAATGTTGCATTGCATGGATTGTGATGTCATAATTTTGCATTAAATGTTGAATTGCATGGATTGTGTTTGCATAATTTTGCATTAAATGTTGCATTGCATGGATTGTGATTGCATAATGTTGCATTGAATTTTGCATTGCATTTATTGTGATGTCATAATTTTGCATTAAATGTTGCATTGCATGGATTGTGATGTCATAATTTTGCATTAAATGTTGCATTGCATGGATTGTGATTGCATAATGTTGCATTGCATGGATTGTGATTGCATAATTTTGCATTACATGTTGCATTGCATGGATTGTGATGTCATAATTTTGCATTAAATGGTGCATTGCATGGATTGTGATGTCATAATTTTGCATTAAATGTTGCATTGCATGGATTGTGATTGCATAATGTTGCATTGCATGGATTGTGATGTCATAATTTTGCATTACATGTTGCATTGCATGGATTGTGATGTCATAATTTTGCATTAAATGTTGCATTGCATGGATTGTGATGTCATAATTTTGCATTAAATGTTGCATTGCATGGATTGTGATTGCATAATGTTGCATTGCATGGATTGTGATTGCATAATTTTGCATTACATGTTGCATTGCATGGATTGTGATGTCATAATTTTGCATTAAATGGTGCATTGCATGGATTGTGA
This sequence comes from Pseudophryne corroboree, assembly GCF_028390025.1. Taxonomy (NCBI): domain Eukaryota; kingdom Metazoa; phylum Chordata; class Amphibia; order Anura; family Myobatrachidae; genus Pseudophryne; species Pseudophryne corroboree. The sequence goes on from NC_086448.1 coordinate 365,195,822, forward strand.
TGTCATAATTTTGCATTAAATGTTGCATTGCATGGATTGTGATTGCATAATGTTGCATTGCATGGATTGTGATTGCATAATTTTGCATTACATGTTGCATTGCATGGATTGTGATGTCATAATTTTGCATTAAATGGTGCATTGCATGGATTGTGATGTCATAATTTTGCATTACATGTTGCATTACATATATTGTGATGTCATAATTTTGCATTAAATGTTGCATTGCATGGATTGTGATTGCATAATGTTGCATTGCATGGATTGTGATTGCATAATTTTGCATTACATGTTGCATTGCATGGATTGTGATGTCATAATTTTGCATTAAATGTTGCATTGCATGGATTGTGATGTCATAATTTTGCATTAAATGTTGCATTGCATGGATTGTGATTGCATAATGTTGCATTGCATGGATTGTGATTGCATAATTTTGCATTACATGTTGCATTGCATGGATTGTGATGTCATAATTTTGCATTAAATGGTGCATTGCATGGATTGTGATGTCATAATTTTGCATTACATGTTGCATTACATATATTGTGATGTCATAATTTTGCATTAAATGTTGCATTGCATGGATTGTGATGTCATAATTTTGCATTAAATGTTGCATTGCATAGATTGTGATGTCATATTTTTTCATTATATGTTGCATTGCATGGATTGTGATTGCATAATTATGCATTAATTGTTGCATTGCATGTATTGTGATGTCATAATTTTGCATTAAATGTTGCATTGCATGGATTGTGATGTCATAATTTTGCATTAAATGTTGAATTGCATGGATTGTGTTTGCATAATTTTGCATTAAATGTTGCATTGCATGGATTGTGATTGCATAATGTTGCATTGAATTTTGCATTGCATTTATTGTGATGTCATAATTTTGCATTAAATGTTGCATTGCATGGATTGTGACGTCATAATTTTGCATTACATGTATTGTGATGTCATAATTTTGCATTAAATGTTGCATTGCATGGATTGTGTTTGCATATTTTTGCATTAAATGTTGCATTACATGTATTGTGATGTCATAATGTTGCATTAAATGTTACATTGCATGGATTGTTATGTAATAATTTTGCATTAAATGTTGCATTGCATGGAATGTGATGTCATAATTTTGCATTAAATGTTGCATTGCATAGATTGTGATGTCATATTTTTTCATTATATGTTGCATTGCATGGATTGTGATTGCATAATTATGCATTAATTGTTGCATTGCATGTATTGTGATGTCATAATTTTGCATTAAATGTTGCATTGCATGGATTGTGATGTCATAATTTTGCATTAAATGTTGAATTGCATGGATTGTGTTTGCATAATTTTGCATTAAATGTTGCATTGCATGGATTGTGATGTCATAATTTTGCATTAAATGTTGAATTGCATGGATTGTGTTTGCATAATTTTGCATTAAATGTTGCATTGCATGGATTGTGATTGCATAATGTTGCATTGAATTTTGCATTGCATTTATTGTGATGTCATAATTTTGCATTAAATGATGCATTGCATGGATTGTGATGTCATAATTTTGCATTAAATGTTGCATTGCATGGATTGTGATTGCATAATGTTGCATTGCATGGATTGTGATTGCATAATTTTGCATTACATGTTGCATTGCATGGATTGTGATGTCATAATTTTGCATTAAATGGTGCATTGCATGGATTGTGATGTCATAATTTTGCATTAAATGTTGCATTGCATGGATTGTGATGTCATATTTTATCATTATATGTTGCATTGCATGGATTGTGATTGCATAATTATGCATTAATTGTTGCATTGCATGGGTTGTGATGTCATAATTTTGCATTACATGTTGCATTACATGGATTGTGATTGCATAATTTTGCATTACATGTTGCATTACATGTATTGTGATGTCATAATGTTGCATTAAATGTTGCATTGCATGGATTGTGATTGCATAATTTTGCATTACATGTTGCATTGCATGGATTGTGATTGCATAATTATGCATTAATTGTTGCATTGCATGTATTGTGATGTCATAATTTTGCATTAAATGTTGCATTGCATGGATTGTGATGTCATAATTTTGCATTAAATGTTGAATTGCATGGATTGTGTTTGCATAATTTTGCATTAAATGTTGCATTGCATGGATTGTGATGTCATAATTTTGCATTAAATGTTGAATTGCATGGATTGTTATGTAATAATTTTGCATTAAATGTTGCATTGCATGGAATGTGATGTCATAATTTTGCATTAAATGTTGCATTGCATAGATTGTGATGTCATATTTTTTCATTATATGTTGCATTGCATGGATTGTGATGTCATAATTTTGCATTAAATGTTGCATTGCATGGATTGTTATGTAATAATTTTGCATTAAATGTTGCATTGCATGGAATGTGATGTCATAATTTTGCATTAAATGTTGCATTGCATAGATTGTGATGTCATATTTTTTCATTATATGTTGCATTGCATGGATTGTGATTGCATAATTATGCATTAATTGTTGCATTGCATGTATTGTGATGTCATAATTTTGCATTAAATGTTGCATTGCATGGATTGTGATGTCATAATTTTGCATTAAATGTTGAATTGCATGGATTGTGTTTGCATAATTTTGCATTAAATGTTGCATTGCATGGATTGTGATTGCATAATGTTGCATTGAATTTTGCATTGCATTTATTGTGATGTCATAATTTTGCATTAAATGTTGCATTGCATGGATTGTGACGTCATAATTTTGCATTACATGTATTGTGATGTCATAATTTTGCATTAAATGTTGCATTGCATGGATTGTGTTTGCATATTTTTGCATTAAATGTTGCATTACATGTATTGTGATGTCATAATGTTGCATTAAATGTTGCATTGCATGGATTGTTATGTAATAATTTTGCATTAAATGTTGCATTGCATGGAATGTGATGTCATAATTTTGCATTAAATGTTGCATTGCATAGATTGTGATGTCATATTTTTTCATTATATGTTGCATTGCATGGATTGTGATTGCATAATTTTGCATTAATTGTTGCATTGCATGTATTGTGATGTCATAATTTTGCATTAAATGTTGCATTGCATGGATTGTGATGTCATAATTTTGCATTAAATGTTGAATTGCATGGATTGTGTTTGCATAATTTTGCATTAAATGTTGCATTGCATGGATTGTGATGTCATAATTTTGCATTAAATGTTGCATTGCATGGATTGTGATTGCATAATGTTGCATTGAATTTTGCATTGCATTTATTGTGATGTCATAATTTTGCATTAAATGTTGCATTGCATGGATTGTGATGTCATAATTTTGCATTAAATGTTGCATTGCATGGATTGTGATTGCATAATGTTGCATTGCATGGATTGTGATTGCATAATTTTGCATTACATGTTGCATTGCATGGATTGTGATGTCATAATTTTGCATTAAATGGTGCATTGCATGGATTGTGATGTCATAATTTTGCATTAAATGTTGCATTGCATGGATTGTGATGTCATATTTTATCATTATATGTTGCATTGCATGGATTGTGATTGCATAATTATGCATTAATTGTTGCATTGCATGGGTTGTGATGTCATAATTTTGCATTACATGTTGCATTACATGGATTGTGATTGCATAATTTTGCATTACATGTTGCATTACATGTATTGTGATGTCATAATGTTGCATTAAATGTTGCATTGCATGGATTGTGACGTCATAATTTTGCATTAAATGTTGCATTGCATGGAATGTGATGTCATAATTTTGCATTAAATGTTGCATTGCATAGATTGTGATGTCATATTTTTTCATTATATGTTGCATTGCATGGATTGTGATTGCATAATTATGCATTAATTGTTGCATTGCATGTATTGTGATGTCATAATTTTGCATTAAATGTTGCATTGCATGGATTGTGATGTCATAATTTTGCATTAAATGTTGAATTGCATGGATTGTGTTTGCATAATTTTGCATTAAATGTTGCATTGCATGGATTGTGATGTCATAATTTTGCATTAAATGTTGAATTGCATGGATTGTGTTTGCATAATTTTGCATTAAATGTTGCATTGCATGGATTGTGATTGCATAATGTTGCATTGAATTTTGCATTGCATTTATTGTGATGTCATAATTTTGCATTAAATGTTGCATTGCATGGATTGTGATGTCATAATTTTGCATTAAATGTTGAATTGCATGGATTGTGTTTGCATAATTTTGCATTAAATGTTGCATTGCATGGATTGTGATTGCATAATGTTGCATTGAATTTTGCATTGCATTTATTGTGATGTCATAATTTTGCATTAAATGTTGCATTGCATGGATTGTGATGTCATAATTTTGCATTAAATGTTGCATTGCATGGATTGTGATTGCATAATGTTGCATTGCATGGATTGTGATTGCATAATTTTGCATTACATGTTGCATTGCATGGATTGTGATGTCATAATTTTGCATTAAATGGTGCATTGCATAAATTGTGATGTCATAATTTTGCATTAAATGTTGCATTGCATGGATTGTGATGTCATATTTTATCATTATATGTTGCATTGCATGGATTGTGATTGCATAATTATGCATTAATTGTTGCATTGCATGGGTTGTGATGTCATAATTTTGCATTACATGTTGCATTACATGGATTGTGATTGCATAATTTTGCATTACATGTTGCATTACATGTATTGTGATGTCATAATGTTGCATTAAATGTTGCATTGCATGGATTGTGACGTCATAATTTTGCATTACATGTATTGTGATGTCATAATTTTGCATTAAATGTTGCATTGCATGGATTGTGTTTGCATATTTTTGCATTAAATGTTGCATTACATGTATTGTGATGTCATAATGTTGCATTAAATGTTGCATTGCATGGATTGTTATGTAATAATTTTGCATTAAATGTTGCATTGCATGGGATGTGATGTCATAATTTTGCATTAAATGTTGCATTGCATAGATTGTGATGTCATATTTTTTCATTATATGTTGCATTGCATGGATTGTGATTGCATAATTATGCATTAATTGTTGCATTGCATGTATTGTGATGTCATAATTTTGCATTAAATGTTGCATTGCATGGATTGTGATGTCATAATTTTGCATTAAATGTTGAATTGCATGGATTGTGTTTGCATAATTTTGCATTAAATGTTGCATTGCATGGATTGTGATTGCATAATGTTGCATTGAATTTTGCATTGCATTTATTGTGATGTCATAATTTTGCATTAAATGTTGCATTGCATGGATTGTGATGTCATAATTTTGCATTAAATGTTGCATTGCATGGATTGTTATGTAATAATTTTGCATTAAATGTTGCATTGCATGGAATGTGATGTCATAATTTTGCATTAAATGTTGCATTGCATAGATTGTGATGTCATATTTTTTCATTATATGTTGCATTGCATGGATTGTGATTGCATAATTATGCATTAATTGTTGCATTGCATGTATTGTGATGTCATAATTTTGCATTAAATGTTGCATTGCGATGTCATAATTTTGCATTAAATGTTGAATTGCATGGATTGTGTTTGCATAATTTTGCATTAAATGTTGCATTGCATGGATTGTGATTGCATAATGTTGCATTGAATTTTGCATTGCATTTATTGTGATGTCATAATTTTGCATTAAATGTTGCATTGCATGGATTGTGACGTCATAATTTTGCATTACATGTATTGTGATGTCATAATTTTGCATTAAATGTTGCATTGCATGGATTGTGTTTGCATATTTTTGCATTAAATGTTGCATTACATGTATTGTGATGTCATAATGTTGCATTAAATGTTGCATTGCATGGATTGTTATGTAATAATTTTGCATTAAATGTTGCATTGCATGGAATGTGATGTCATAATTTTGCATTAAATGTTGCATTGCATAGATTGTGATGTCATATTTTTTCATTATATGTTGCATTGCATGGATTGTGATTGCATAATTATGCATTAATTGTTGCATTGCATGTATTGTGATGTCATAATTTTGCATTAAATGTTGCATTGCATGGATTGTGATGTCATAATTTTGCATTAAATGTTGAATTGCATGGATTGTGTTTGCATAATTTTGCATTAAATGTTGCATTGCATGGATTGTGATGTCATAATTTTGCATTAAATGTTGAATTGCATGGATTGTGTTTGCATAATTTTGCATTAAATGTTGCATTGCATGGATTGTGATTGCATAATGTTGCATTGAATTTTGCATTGCATTTATTGTGATGTCATAATTTTGCATTAAATGTTGCATTGCATGGATTGTGATGTCATAATTTTGCATTAAATGTTGCATTGCATGGATTGTGATTGCATAATGTTGCATTGCATGGATTGTGATTGCATAATTTTGCATTACATGTTGCATTGCATGGATTGTGATGTCATAATTTTGCATTAAATGGTGCATTGCATGGATTGTGATGTCATAATTTTGCATTAAATGTTGCATTGCATGGATTGTGATTGCATAATGTTGCATTGCATGGATTGTGATTGCATAATTTTGCATTACATGTTGCATTGCATGGATTGTGATGTCATAATTTTGCATTAAATGTTGCATTGCATGGATTGTGATGTCATAATTTTGCATTAAATGTTGCATTGCATGGATTGTGATTGCATAATGTTGCATTGCATGGATTGTGATTGCATAATTTTGCATTACATGTTGCATTGCATGGATTGTGATGTCATAATTTTGCATTAAATGGTGCATTGCATGGATTGTTATGTCATAATTTTGCATTAAATGTTGCATTGCATGGATTGTGATTGCATAATGTTGCATTGCATGGATTGTGATTGCATAATTTTGCATTACATGTTGCATTGCATGGATTGTGATGTCATAATTTTGCATTAAATGGTGCATTGCATGGATTGTGATGTCATAATTTTGCATTACATGTTGCATTACATATATTGTGATGTCATAATTTTGCATTAAATGTTGCATTGCATGGATTGTGATGTCATAATTTTGCATTAAATGTTGCATTGCATAGATTGTGATGTCATATTTTTTCATTATATGTTGCATTGCATGGATTGTGATTGCATAATTATGCATTAATTGTTGCATTGCATGTATTGTGATGTCATAATTTTGCATTAAATGTTGCATTGCATGGATTGTGATGTCATAATTTTGCATTAAATGTTGAATTGCATGGATTGTGTTTGCATAATTTTGCATTAAATGTTGCATTGCATGGATTGTGATTGCATAATGTTGCATTGAATTTTGCATTGCATTTATTGTGATGTCATAATTTTGCATTAAATGTTGCATTGCATGGATTGTGACGTCATAATTTTGCATTACATGTATTGTGATGTCATAATTTTGCATTAAATGTTGCATTGCATGGATTGTGTTTGCATATTTTTGCATTAAATGTTGCATTGCATGGATTGTGATGTCATAATTTTGCATTAAATGTTGAATTGCATGGATTGTGTTTGCATAATTTTGCATTAAATGTTGCATTGCATGGATTGTGATTGCATAATGTTGCATTGAATTTTGCATTGCATTTATTGTGATGTCATAATTTTGCATTAAATGTTGCATTGCATGGATTGTGATGTCATAATTTTGCATTAAATGTTGCATTGCATGGATTGTGATTGCATAATGTTGCATTGCATGGATTGTGATTGCATAATTTTGCATTACATGTTGCATTGCATGGATTGTGATGTCATAATTTTGCATTAAATGGTGCATTGCATGGATTGTGATGTCATAATTTTGCATTAAATGTTGCATTGCATGGATTGTGATGTCATATTTTATCATTATATGTTGCATTGCATGGATTGTGATTGCATAATTATGCATTAATTGTTGCATTGCATGGGTTGTGATGTCATAATTTTGCATTACATGTTGCATTACATGGATTGTGATTGCATAATTTTGCATTACATGTTGCATTACATGTATTGTGATGTCATAATGTTGCATTAATTGTTGCATTGCATGGATTGTGACGTCATAATTTTGCATTAAATGTTGCATTGCATGGAATGTGATGTCATAATTTTGCATTAAATGTTGCATTGCATAGATTGTGATGTCATATTTTTTCATTATATGTTGAATTGCATGGATTGTGTTTGCATAATTTTGCATTAAATGTTGCATTGCAAGGATTGTGATTGCATAATGTTGCATTGAATTTTGCATTGCATTTATTGTGATGTCATAATTTTGCATTAAATGTTGCATTGCATGGATTGTGACGTCATAATTTTGCATTACATGTATTGTGATGTCATAATTTTGCATTAAATGTTGCATTGCATGGATTGTGTTTGCATATTTTTGCATTAAATGTTGCATTACATGTATTGTGATGTCATAATGTTGCATTAAATGTTGCATTGCATGGATTGTTATGTAATAATTTTGCATTAAATGTTGCATTGCATGGAATGTGATGTCATAATTTTGCATTAAATGTTGCATTGCATAGATTGTGATGTCATATTTTTTCATTATATGTTGCATTGCATGGATTGTGATTGCATAATTATGCATTAATTGTTGCATTGCATGTATTGTGATGTCATAATTTTGCATTAAATGTTGCATTGCATGGATTGTGATGTCATAATTTTGCATTAAATGTTGAATTGCATGGATTGTGTTTGCATAATTTTGCATTAAATGTTGCATTGCATGGATTGTGATGTCATAATTTTGCATTAAATGTTGAATTGCATGGATTGTGTTTGCATAATTTTGCATTAAATGTTGCATTGCATGGATTGTGATGTCATAATTTTGCATTAAATGTTGAATTGCATGGATTGTGTTTGCATAATTTTGCATTAAATGTTGCATTGCATGGATTGTGATTGCATAATTTTGCATTACATGTTGCATTGCATGGATTGTGATGTCATAATTTTGCATTAAATGGTGCATTGCATGGATTGTGATGTCATAATTTTGCATTAAATGTTGCATTGCATGGATTGTGATTGCATAATGTTGCATTGCATGGATTGTGATTGCATAATTTTGCATTACATGTTGCATTGCATGGATTGTGATGTCATAATTTTGCATTAAATGTTGCATTGCATGGATTGTGATGTCATAATTTTGCATTAAATGTTGCATTGCATGGATTGTGATTGCATAATGTTGCATTGCATGGATTGTGATAGCATAATTTTGCATTACATGTTGCATTGCATGGATTGTGATGTCATAATTTTGCATTAAATGGTGCATTGCATGGATTGTGATGTCATAATTTTGCATTAAATGTTGCATTGCATGGATTGTGATTGCATAATGTTGCATTGCATGGATTGTGATTGCATAATTTTGCATTACATGTTGCATTGCATGGATTGTGATGTCATAATTTTGCATTAAATGGTGCATTGCATGGATTGTGATGTCATAATTTTGCATTACATGTTGCATTACATATATAGTGATGTCATAATTTTGCATTAAATGTTGCATTGCATGGATTGTGATGTCATAATTTTGCATTAAATGTTGCATTGCATGGATTGTTATGTAATAATTTTGCATTAAATGTTGCATTGCATGGAATGTGATGTCATAATTTTGCATTAAATGTTGCATTGCATAGATTGTGATGTCATATTTTTTCATTATATGTTGCATTGCATGGATTGTGATTGCATAATTATGCATTAATTGTTGCATTACATGTATTGTGATGTCATAATTTTGCATTAAATGTTGCATTGCATGGATTGTGATGTCATAATTTTGCATTAAATGTTGAATTGCATGGATTGTGTTTGCATAATTTTGCATTAAATGTTGCATTGCATGGATTGTGATTGCATAATGTTGCATTGAATTTTGCATTGCATTTATTGTGATGTCATAATTTTGCATTAAATGTTGCATTGCATGGATTGTGACGTCATAATTTTGCATTACATGTATTGTGATGTCATAAATTTGCATTAAATGTTGCATTGCATGGATTGTGTTTGCATATTTTTGCATTAAATGTTGCATTACATGTATTGTGATGTCATAATGTTGCATTAAATGTTGCATTGCATGGATTGTTATGTAATAATTTTGCATTAAATGTTGCATTGCATGGAATGTGATGTCATAATTTTGCATTAAATGTTGCATTGCATAGATTGTGATGTCATATTTTTTCATTATATGTTGCATTGCATGGATTGTGATTGCATAATTATGCATTAATTGTTGCATTGCATGTATTGTGATGTCATAATTTTGCATTAAATGTTGCATTGCATGGATTGTGATGTCATAATTTTGCATTAAATGTTGAATTGCATGGATTGTGTTTGCATAATTTTGCATTAAATGTTGCATTGCATGGATTGTGATGTCATAATTTTGCATTAAATGTTGAATTGCATGGATTGTGTTTGCATAATTTTGCATTAAATGTTGCATTGCATGGATTGTGATGTCATAATTTTGCATTAAATGTTGCATTGCATGGATTGTGATTGCATAATGTTGCATTGAATTTTGCATTGCATTTATTGTGATGTCATAATTTTGCATTAAATGTTGCATTGCATGGATTGTGATTGCATAATTATGCATTAATTGTTGCATTGCATGGGTTGTGATGTCATAATTTTGCATTACATGTTGCATTACATGGATTGTGTTTGCATAATTTTGCATTAAATGTTGCATTGCATGGATTGTGATGTCATAATTTTGCATTAAATGTTGCATTGCATGGATTGTGATTGCATAATGTTGCATTGAATTTTGCATTGCATTTATTGTGATGTCATAATTTTGCATTAAATGTTGCATTGCATGGATTGTGATTGCATAATTATGCATTAATTGTTGCATTGCATGGGTTGTGATGTCATAATTTTGCATTACATGTTGCATTGCATGGGTTGTGATGTCATAATTTTGCATTACATGTTGCATTACATGGATTGTGATTGCATAATGTTGCATTGCATGGATTGTGATTGCATAATTTTGCATTACATGTTGCATTGCATGGATTGTGATGTCATAATTTTGCATTAAATGGTGCATTGCATGGATTGTGATGTCATAATTTTGCATTAAATGTTGCATTGCATGGATTGTGATGTCATATTTTATCATTATATGTTGCATTGCATGGATTGTGATTGCATAATTATGCATTAATTGTTGCATTGCATGGGTTGTGATGTCATAATTTTGCATTACATGTTGCATTACATGGATTGTGATTGCATAATTTTGCATTACATGTTGCATTACATGTATTGTGATGTCATAATGTTGCATTAAATGTTGCATTGCATGGATTGTGAAGTCATAATTTTGCATTACATGTATTGTGATGTCATAATTTTGCATTAAATGTTGCATTGCATGGATTGTGTTTGCATATTTTTGCATTAAATGTTGCATTACATGTATTGTGATGTCATAATGTTGCATTAAATGTTGCATTGCATGGATTATTATGTAATAATTTTGCATTAAATGTTGCATTGCATGGAATGTGATGTCATAATTTTGCATTAAATGTTGCATTGCATAGATTGTGATGTCATATTTTTTCATTATATGTTGCATTGCATGGATTGTGATTGCATAATTATGCATTAATTGTTGCATTGCATGTATTGTGATGTCATAATTTTGCATTAAATGTTGCATTGCATGGATTGTGATGTCATAATTTTGCATTAAATGTTGAATTGCATGGATTGTGTTTGCATAATTTTGCATTAAATGTTGCATTGCATGGATTGTGATTGCATAATGTTGCATTGAATTTTGCATTGCATTTATTGTGATGTCTTAATTTTGCATTAAATGTTGCATTGCATGGATTGTGATGTCATAATTTTGCATTAAATGTTGAATTGCGTGGATTGTGATTGCATAATGTTGCATTGCATGCATTGTGATTGCATAATTTTGCATTACATGTTGCATTGCATGGATTGTGATGTCATAATTTTGCATTAAATGGTGCATTGCATGGATTGTGATGTCATAATTTTGCATTAAATGTTGCATTGCATGGATTGTGATTGCATAATGTTGCATTGCATGGATTGTGATTGCATAATTTTGCATTACATGTTGCATTGCATGGATTGTGATGTCATAATTTTGCATTAAATGGTGCATTGCATGGATTGTGATGTCATAATTTTGCATTACATGTTGCATTACATATATTGTGATGTCATAATTTTGCATTAAATGTTGCATTGCATGGATTGTGATGTCATAATTTTGCATTAAATGTTGCATTGCATGGATTGTTATGTAATAATTTTGCATTAAATGTTGCATTGCATGGAATGTGATGTCATAATTTTGCATTAAATGTTGCATTGCATAGATTGTGATGTCATATTTTTTCATTATATGTTGCATTGCATGGATTGTGATTGCATAATTATGCATTAATTGTTGCATTGCATGTATTGTGATGTCATAATTTTGCATTAAATGTTGCATTGCATGGATTGTGATGTCATAATTTTGCATTAAATGTTGAATTGCATGGATTGTGTTTGCATAATTTTGCATTAAATGTTGCATTGCATGGATTGTGATTGCATAATGTTGCATTGAATTTTGCATTGCATTTATTGTGATGTCATAATTTTGCATTAAATGTTGCATTGCATGGATTGTGACGTCATAATTTTGCATTGCATGTATTGTGATGTCATAATTTTGCATTAAATGTTGCATTGCATGGATTGTGTTTGCATATTTTTGCATTAAATGTTGCATTACATGTATTGTGATGTCATAATGTTGCATTAAATGTTGCATTGCATGGATTGTGATGTCATATTTTTTCATTATATGTTGCATTGCATGGATTGTGATTGCATAATTATGCATTAATTGTTGCATTGCATGTATTGTGATGTCATAATTTTGCATTAAATGTTGCATTGCATGGATTGTGATGTCATAATTTTGCATTAAATGTTGAATTGCATGGATTGTGTTTGCATAATTTTGCATTAAATGTTGCATTGCATGGATTGTGATTGCATAATGTTGCATTGAATTTTGCATTGCATTTATTGTGATGTCATAATTTTGCATTAAATGTTGCATTGCATGGATTGTGATGTCATAATTTTGCATTACATGTATTGTGATGTCATAATTTTGCATTAAATGTTGCATTGCATGGATTGTGTTTGCATATTTTTGCATTAAATGTTGCATTACATGTATTGTGATGTCATAATGTTGCATTAAATGTTGCATTGCATGGATTGTTATGTAATAATTTTGCATTAAATGTTGCATTGCATGGAATGTGATGTCATAATTTTGCATTAAATGTTGCATTGCATAGATTGTGATGTCATATTTTTTCATTATATGTTGCATTGCATGGATTGTGATTGCATAATTATGCATTAATTGTTGCATTGCATGTATTGTGATGTCATAATTTTGCATTAAATGTTGCATTGCATGGATTGTGATGTCATAATTTTGCATTAAATGTTGAATTGCATGGATTGTGTTTGCATAATTTTGCATTAAATGTTGCATTGCATGGATTGTGATGTCATAATTTTGCATTAAATGTTGAATTGCATGGATTGTGTTTGCATAATTTTGCATTAAATGTTGCATTGCATGGATTGTGATTGCATAATGTTGCATTGAATTTTGCATTGCATTTATTGTGATGTCATAATTTTGCATTAAATGTTGCATTGCATGGATTGTGATGTCATAATTTTGCATTAAATGTTGCATTGCATGGATTGTGATTGCATAATGTTGCATTGCATGGATTGTGATTGCATAATTTTGCATTACATGTTGCATTGCATGGATTGTGATGTCATAATTTTGCATTAAATGGTGCATTGCATGGATTGTGATGTCATAATTTTGCATTAAATGTTGCATTGCATGGATTGTGATGTCATATTTTATCATTATATGTTGCATTGCATGGATTGTGATTGCATAATTATGCATTAATTGTTGCATTGCATGGGTTGTGATGTCATAATTTTGCATTACATGTTGCATTACATGGATTGTGATTGCATAATTTTGCATTACATGTTGCATTACATGTATTGTGATGTCATAATGTTGCATTAAATGTTGCATTGCATGGATTGTGACGTCATAATTTTGCATTAAATGTTGCATTGCATGGAATGTGATGTCATAATTTTGCATTAAATGTTGCATTGCATAGATTGTGATGTCATATTTTTTCATTATATGTTGAATTGCATGGATTGTGTTTGCATAATTTTGCATTAAATGTTGCATTGCATGGATTGTGATTGCATAATGTTGCATTGAATTTTGCATTGCATTTATTGTGATGTCATAATTTTGCATTAAATGTTGCATTGCATGGATTGTGACGTCATAATTTTGCATTACATGTATTGTGATGTCATAATTTTGCATTAAATGTTGCATTGCATGGATTGTGTTTGCATATTTTTGCATTAAATGTTGCATTACATGTATTGTGATGTCATAATGTTGCATTAAATGTTGCATTGCATGGATTGTTATGTAATAATTTTGCATTAAATGTTGCATTGCATGGAATGTGATGTCATAATTTTGCATTAAATGTTGCATTGCATAGATTGTGATGTCATATTTTTTCATTATATGTTGCATTGCATGGATTGTGATTGCATAATTATGCATTAATTGTTGCATTGCATGTATTGTGATGTCATAATTTTGCATTAAATGTTGCATTGCATGGATTGTGATATCATAATTTTGCATTAAATGTTGAATTGCATGGATTGTGTTTGCATAATTTTGCCTTAAATGTTGCATTGCATGGATTGTGATGTCATAATTTTGCATTAAATGTTGAATTGCATGGATTGTGTTTGCATAATTTTGCATTAAATGTTGCATTGCATGGATTGTGATTGCATAATGTTGCATTGAATTTTGCATTGCATTTATTGTGATGTCATAATTTTGCATTAAATGTTGCATTGCATGGATTGTGATGTCATAATTTTGCATTAAATGTTGCATTGCATGGATTGTGATTGCATAATGTTGCATTGCATGGATTGTGATTGCATAATTTTGCATTACATGTTGCATTGCATGGATTGTGATGTCATAATTTTGCATTAAATGGTGCATTGCATGGATTGTGATGTCATAATTTTGCATTAAATGTTGCATTGCATGGATTGTGATTGCATAATGTTGCATTGCATGGATTGTGATTGCATAATTTTGCATTACATGTTGCATTGCATGGATTGTGATGTCATAATTTTGCATTAAATGTTGCATTGCATGGATTGTGATGTCATAATTTTGCATTAAATGTTGCATTGCATGGATTGTGATTGCATAATGTTGCATTGCATGGATTGTGATTGCATAATTTTGCATTACATGTTGCATTGCATGGATTGTGATGTCATAATTTTGCATTAAATGGTGCATTGCATGGATTGTGATGTCATAGTTTTGCATTAAATGTTGCATTGCATGGATTGTGATTGCATAATGTTGCATTGCATGGATTGTGATTGCATAATTTTGCATTACATGTTGCATTGCATGGATTGTGATGTCATAATTTTGCATTAAATGGTGCATTGCATGGATTGTGATGTCATAATTTTGCATTACATGTTGCATTACATATATTGTGATGTCATAATTTTGCATTAAATGTTGCATTGCATGGATTGTGATGTCATAATTTTGCATTAAATGTTGCATTGCATGGATTGTTATGTAATAATTTTGCATTAAATGTTGCATTGCATGGAATGTGATGTCATAATTTTGCATTAAATGTTGCATTGCATAGATTGTGATGTCATATTTTTTCATTATATGTTGCATTGCATGGATTGTGATTGCATAATTATGCATTAATTGTTGCATTGCATGTATTGTGATGTCATAATTTTGCATTAAATGTTGCATTGCATGGATTGTGATGTCATAATTTTGCATTAAATGTTGAATTGCACGGATTGTGTTTGCATAATTTTGCATTAAATGTTGCATTGCATGGATTGTGATTGCATAATGTTGCATTGAATTTTGCATTGCATTTATTGTGATGTCATAATTTTGCATTAAATGTTGCATTGCATGGATTGTGACGTCATAATTTTGCATTACATGTATTGTGATGTCATAATTTTGCATTAAATGTTGCATTGCATGGATTGTGTTTGCATATTTTTGCATTAAATGTTGCATTACATGTATTGTAATGTCATAATGTTGCATTAAATGTTGCATTGCATGGATTGTTATGTAATAATTTTGCATTAAATGTTGCATTGCATGGAATGTGATGTCATAATTTTGCATTAAATGTTGCATTGCATAGATTGTGATGTCATATTTTTTCATTATATGTTGCATTGCATGGATTGTGATTGCATAATTATGCATTAATTGTTGCATTGCATGTATTGTGATGTCATAATTTTGCATTAAATGTTGCATTGCATGGATTGTGATGTCATAATTTTGCATTAAATGTTGAATTGCATGGATTGTGTTTGCATAATTTTGCATTAAATGTTGCATTGCATGGATTGTGATGTCATAATTTTGCATTAAATGTTGAATTGCATGGATTGTGTTTGCATAATTTTGCATTAAATGTTGCATTGCATGGATTGTGATTGCATAATGTTGCATTGAATTTTGCATTGCATTTATTGTGATGTCATAATTTTGCATTAAATGTTGCATTGCATGGATTGTGATGTCATAATTTTGCATTAAATGTTGCATTGCATGGATTGTGATTGCATAATGTTGCATTGCATGGATTGTGATTGCATAATTTTGCATTACATGTTGCATTGCATGGTTTGTGATGTCATAATTTTGCATTAAATGGTGCATTGCATGGATTGTGATGTCATAATTTTGCATTAAATGTTGCATTGCATGGAATGTGATGTCATAATTTTGCATTAAATGTTGCATTGCATGGATTGTGATGTCATATTTTATCATTATATGTTGCATTGCATGGATTGTGATTGCATAATTATGCATTAATTGTTGCATTGCATGGGTTGTGATGTCATAATTTTGCATTACATGTTGCATTACATGGATTGTGATTGCATAATTTTGCATTACATGTTGCATTACATGTATTGTGATGTCATAATGTTGCATTAAATGTTGCATTGCATGGATTGTGACGTCATAATTTTGCATTAAATGTTGCATTGCATGGAATGTGATGTCATAATTTTGCATTAAATGTTGCATTGCATAGATTGTGATGTCATATTTTTTCATTATATGTTGAATTGCATGGATTGTGTTTGCATAATTTTGCATTAAATGTTGCATTGCATGGATTGTGATTGCATAATGTTGCATTGAATTTTGCATTGCATTTATTGTGATGTCATAATTTTGCATTAAATGTTGCATTGCATGGATTGTGACGTCATAATTTTGCATTACATGTATTGTGATGTCATAATTTTGCATTAAATGTTGCATTGCATGGATTGTGTTTGCATATTTTTGCATTAAATGTTGCATTACATGTATTGTGATGTCATAATGTTGCATTAAATGTTGCATTGCATGGATTGTTATGTAATAATTTTGCATTAAATGTTGCATTGCATGGAATGTGATGTCATAATTTTGCATTAAATGTTGCATTGCATAGATTGTGATGTCATATTTTTTCATTATATGTTGCATTGCATGGATTGTGATTGCATAATTATGCATTAATTGTTGCATTGCATGTATTGTGATGTCATAATTTTGCATTAAATGTTGCATTGCATGGATTGTGATATAATTTTGCATTAAATGTTGAATTGCATGGATTGTGTTTGCTTAATTTTGCATTAAATGTTGCATTGCATGGATTGTGATGTCATAATTTTGCATTAAATGTTGAATTGCATGGATTGTGTTTGCATAATTTTGCATTAAATGTTGCATTGCATGGATTGTGATTGCATAATGTTGCATTGAATTTTGCATTGCATTTATTGTGATGTCATAATTTTGCATTAAATGTTGCATTGCATGGATTGTGATGTCATAATTTTGCATTAAATGTTGCATTGCATGGATTGTGATTGCATAATGTTGCATTGCGTGGATTGTGATTGCATAATTTTGCATTACATGTTGCATTGCATGGATTGTGATGTCATAATTTTGCATTAAATGGTGCATTGCATGGATTGTGATGTCATAATTTTGCATTAAATGTTGCATTGCATGGATTGTGATTGCATAATGTTGCATTGCATGGATTGTGATTGCATAATTTTGCATTACATGTTGCATTGCATGGATTGTGATGTCATAATTTTGCATTAAATGTTGCATTGCATGGATTGTGATGTCATAATTTTGCATTAAATGTTGCATTGCATGGATTGTGATTGCATAATGTTGCATTGCATGGATTGTGATTGCATAATTTTGCATTACATGTTGCATTGCATGGATTGTGATGTCATAATTTTGCATTAAATGGTGCATTGCATGGATTGTGATGTCATAATTTTGCATTAAATGTTGCATTGCATGGATTGTGATTGCATAATGTTGCATTGCATGGATTGTGATTGCATAATTTTGCATTACATGTTGCATTGCATGGATTGTGATGTCATAATTTTGCATTAAATGGTGCATTGCATGGATTGTGATGTCATAATTTTGCATTACATGTTGCATTACATATATTGTGATGTCATAATTTTGCATTAAATGTTGCACTGCATGGATTGTGATGTCATTATTTTGCATTAAATGTTGCATTGCATGGATTGTTATGTAATAATTTTGCATTAAATGTTGCATTGCATGGAATGTGATGTCATAATTTTGCATTAAATGTTGCATTGCATAGATTGTGATGTCATATTTTTTCATTATATGTTGCATTGCATGGATTGTGATTGCATAATTATGCATTAATTGTTGCATTGCATGTATTGTGATGTCATAATTTTGCATTAAATGTTGCATTGCATGGATTGTGATGTCATAATTTTGCATTAAATGTTGAATTGCATGGATTGTGTTTGCATAATTTTGCATTAAATGTTGCATTGCATGGATTGTGATTGCATAATGTTGCATTGAATTTTGCATTGCATTTATTGTGATGTCATAATTTTGCATTAAATGTTGCATTGCATGGATTGTGACGTCATAATTTTGCATTACATGTATTGTGATGTCATAATTTTGCATTAAATGTTGCATTGCATGGATTGTGTTTGCATATTTTTGCATTAAATGTTGCATTACATGTATTGTGATGTCATAATGTTGCATTAAATGTTGCATTGCATGGATTGTTATGTAATAACTTTGCATTAAATGTTGCATTGCATGGAATGTGATGTCATAATTTTGCATTAAATGTTGCATTGCATAGATTGTGATGTCATATTTTTTCATTATATGTTGCATTGCATGGATTGTGATTGCATAATTATGCATTAATTGTTGCATTGCATGTATTGTGATGTCATAATTTTGCATTAAATGTTGCATTGCATGGATTGTGATGTCATAATTTTGCATTAAATGTTGAATTGCATGGATTGTGTTTGCATAATTTTGCATTAAATGTTGCATTGCATGGATTGTGATGTCATAATTTTGCATTAAATGTTGCATTGCATGGATTGTGATTGCATAATTATGCATTAATTGTTGCATTGCATGGATTGTGATGTCATATTTTATCATTATATGTTGCATTGCATGGATTGTGATTGCATAATTATGCATTAATTGTTGCATTGCATGGGTTGTGATGTCATAATTTTGCATTACATGTTGCATTACATGGATTGTGATTGCATAATTTTGCATTAAATGTTGCATTGCATGGATTGTGATGTCATAATTTTGCATTAAATGTTGCATTGCATGGATTGTGATTGCATAATTATGCATTAATTGTTGCATTGCATGGATTGTGATGTCATATTTTATCATTATATGTTGCATTGCATGGATTGTGATTGCATAATTATGCATTAATTGTTGCATTGCATGGGTTGTGATGTCATAATTTTGCATTACATGTTGCATTACATGGATTGTGATTGCATAATTTTGCATTACATGTTGCATTACATGTATTGTGATGTCATAATGTTGCATTAAATGTTGCATTGCATGGATTGTGACGTCATAATTTTGCATTACATGTATTGTGATGTCATAATTTTGCATTAAATGTTGCATTGCATGGATTGTGTTTGCATATTTTTGCATTAAATGTTGCATTACATGTATTGTGATGTCATAATGTTGCATTAAATGTTGTATTGCATGGATTGTTATGTAATAATTTTGCATTAAATGTTGCATTGCATGGAATGTGATGTCATAATTTTGCATTAAATGTTGCATTGCATAGATTGTGATGTCATATTTTTTCATTATATGTTGCATTGCATGGATTGTGATTGCATAATTATGCATTAATTGTTGCATTGCATGTATTGTGATGTCATAATTTTGCATTAAATGTTGCATTGCATGGATTGTGATGTCATAATTTTGCATTAAATGTTGAATTGCATGGATTGTGTTTGCATAATTTTGCATTAAATGTTGCATTGCATGGATTGTGATTGCATAATGTTGCATTGAATTTTGCATTGCATTTATTGTGATGTCATAATTTTGCATTAAATGTTGCATTGCATGGATTGTGATGTCATAATTTTGCATTAAATGTTGAATTGCGTGGATTGTGATTGCATAATGTTGCATTGCATGGATTGTGATTGCATAATTTTGCATTACATGTTGCATTGCGATGTCATAATTTTGCATTAAATGGTGCATTGCATGGATTGTGATGTCATAATTTTGCATTAAATGTTGCATTGCATGGATTGTGATTGCATAATGTTGCATTGCATGGATTGTGATTGCATAATTTTGCATTACATGTTGCATTGCATGGATTGTGATGTCATAATTTTGCATTAAATGGTGCATTGCATGGATTGTGATGTCATAATTTTGCATTACATGTTGCATTACATATATTGTGATGTCATAATTTTGCATTAAATGTTGCATTGCATGGATTGTGATGTCATAATTTTGCATTAAATGTTGCATTGCATGGATTGTGATGTCATATTTTATCATTATATGTTGCATTGCATGGATTGTGATTGCATAATTATGCATTAATTGTTGCATTGCATGGGTTGTGATGTCATAATTTTGCATTACATGTTGCATTACATGGATTGTGATTGCATAATTTTGCATTACATGTTGCATTACATGTATTGTGATGTCATAATGTTGCATTAAATGTTGCATTGCATGGATTGTGGCGTCATAATTTTGCATTACATGTATTGTGATGTCATAATTTTGCATTAAATGTTGCATTGCATGGATTGTGTTTGCATATTTTTGCATTAAATGTTGCATTACATGTATTGTGATGTCATAATGTTGCATTAAATGTTGCATTGCATGGATTGTTATGTAATAATTTTGCATTAAATGTTGCATTGCATGGAATGTGATGTCATAATTTTGCATTAAATGTTGCATTGCATAGATTGTGATGTCATATTTTTTCATTATATGTTGCATTGCATGGATTGTGATTGCATAATTATGCATTAATTGTTGCATTGCATGTATTGTGATGTCATAATTTTGCATTAAATGTTGCATTGCATGGATTGTGATGTCATAATTTTGCATTAAATGTCGAATTGCATGGATTGTGTTTGCATAATTTTGCATTAAATGTTGCATTGCATGGATTGTGATTGCATAATGTTGCATTGAATTTTGCATTGCATTTATTGTGATGTCATAATTTTGCATTAAATGTTGCATTGCATGGATTGTGATGTCATAATTTTGCATTAAATGTTGAATTGCGTGGATTGTGATTGCATAATGTTGCATTGCATGGATTGTGATTGCATAATTTTGCATTACATGTTGCATTGCATGGATTGTGATGTCATAATTTTGCATTAAATGGTGCATTGCATGGATTGTGATGTCATAATTTTGCATTAAATGTTGCATTGCATGGATTGTGATTGCATAATGTTGCATTGCATGGATTGTGATTGCATAATTTTGCATTACATGTTGCATTGCATGGATTGTGATGTCATAATTTTGCATTAAATGGTGCATTGCATGGATTGTGATGTCATAATTTTGCATTACATGTTGCATTGCATGGATTGTTATGTAATAATTTTGCATTGAATTTTGCATTGCATTTATTGTGATGTCATAATTTTGCATTAAATGTTGCATTGCATGGATTGTGATGTCATAATTTTGCATTAAATGTTGAATTGCGTGGATTGTGATTGCATAATGTTGCATTGCATGGATTGTGATTGCATAATTTTGCATTACATGTTGCATTGCATGGATTGTGATGTCATAATTTTGCTTTAAATGGTGCATTGCATGGATTGTGATGTCATAATTTTGCATTAAATGTTGCATTGCATGGATTGTGATTGCATAATGTTGCATTGCATGGATTGTGATGTCATAATTTTGCATTAAATGTTGCATTGCATGGATTGTTATGTAATAATTTTGCATTAAATGTTGCATTGCATGGAATGTGATGTCATAATTTTGCATTAAATGTTGCATTGCATAGATTGTGATGTCATATTTTTTCATTATATGTTGCATTGCATGGATTGTGATTGCATAATTATGCATTAATTGTTGAATTGCATGGATTGTGTTTGCATAATTTTGCATTAAATGTTGCATTGCATGGATTGTGATTGCATAATGTTGCATTGAATTTTGCATTGCATTTATTGTGATGTCATAATTTTGCATTAAATGTTGCATTGCATGGATTGTGACGTCATAATTTTGCATTACATGTATTGTGATGTCATAATTTTGCATTAAATGTTGCATTGCATGGATTGTGTTTGCATATTTTTGCATTAAATGTTGCATTACATGTATTGTG
This sequence comes from Pseudophryne corroboree, assembly GCF_028390025.1. NCBI lineage: Eukaryota > Metazoa > Chordata > Amphibia > Anura > Myobatrachidae > Pseudophryne > Pseudophryne corroboree. Next base: position 365,218,930 of record NC_086448.1, read on the forward strand.
ATGTCATAATGTTGCATTAAATGTTGCATTGCATGGATTGTGATGTCATATTTTTTCATTATATGTTGCATTGCATGGATTGTGATTGCATAATTATGCATTAATTGTTGCATTGCATGTATTGTGATGTCATAATTTTGCATTAAATGTTGCATTGCATGGATTGTGATGTCATAATTTTGCATTAAATGTTGAATTGCATGGATTGTGTGTGCATAATTTTGCATTAAATGTTGCATTGCATGGATTGTGATTGCATAATGTTGCATTGAATTTTGCATTGCATTTATTGTGATGTCATAATTTTGCATTAAATGTTGCATTGCATGGATTGTGATGTCATAATTTTGCATTAAATGTTGAATTGCATGGATTGTGTTTGCATAATTTTGCATTAAATGTTGCATTGCATGGATTGTGATTGCATAATGTTGCATTGAATTTTGCATTGCATTTATTGTGATGTCATAATTTTGCATTAAATGTTGCATTGCATGGATTGTGATGTCATAATTTTGCATTAAATGTTGCATTGCATGGATTGTGATTGCATAATGTTGCATTGCATGGATTGTGATTGCATAATTTTGCATTACATGTTGCATTGCATGGATTGTGATGTCATAATTTTGCATTAAATGGTGCATTGCATGGATTGTGATGTCATAATTTTGCATTAAATGTTGCATTGCATGGATTGTGATGTCATATTTTATCATTATATGTTGCATTGCATGGATTGTGATTGCATAATTATGCATTAATTGTTGCATTGCATGGGTTGTGATGTCATAATTTTGCATTACATGTTGCATTACATGGATTGTGATTGCATAATTTTGCATTACATGTTGCATTACATGTATTGTGATGTCATAATGTTGCATTAAATGTTGCATTGCATGGATTGTGACGTCATAATTTTGCATTACATGTATTGTGATGTCATAATTTTGCATTAAATGTTGCATTGCATGGATTGTGTTTGCATATTTTTGCATTAAATGTTGCATTACATGTATTGTGATGTCATAATGTTGCATTAAATGTTGCATTGCATGGATTGTTATGTAATAATTTTGCATTAAATGTTGCATTGCATGGAATGTGATGTCATAATTTTGCATTAAATGTTGCATTGCATAGATTGTGATGTCATATTTTTTCATTATATGTTGCATTGCATGGATTGTGATTGCATAATTATGCATTAATTGTTGCATTGCATGTATTGTGATGTCATAATTTTGCATTAAATGTTGCATTGCATGGATTGTGATGTCATAATTTTGCATTAAATGTTGAATTGCATGGATTGTGTTTGCATAATTTTGCATTAAATGTTGCATTGCATGGATTGTGATTGCATAATGTTGCATTGAATTTTGCATTGCATTTATTGTGATGTCATAATTTTGCATTAAATGTTGCATTGCATGGATTGTGATGTCATAATTTTGCATTAAATGTTGCATTGCATGGATTGTGATTGCATAATGTTGCATTGCATGGATTGTGATTGCATAATTTTGCATTACATGTTGCATTGCATGGATTGTGATGTCATAATTTTGCATTAAATGGTGCATTGCATGGATTGTGATGTCATAATTTTGCATTAAATGTTGCATTGCATGGATTGTGATTGCATAATGTTGCATTGCATGGATTGTGATTGCATAATTTTGCATTACATGTTGCATTGCATGGATTGTGATGTCATAATTTTGCATTAAATGGTGCATTGCATGGATTGTGATGTCATAATTTTGCATTACATGTTGCATTACATATATTGTGATGTCATAATTTTGCATTAAATGTTGCATTGCATGGATTGTGATGTCATAATTTTGCATTAAATGTTGCATTGCATGGATTGTTATGTAATAATTTTGCATTAAATGTTGCATTGCATGGAATGTGATGTCATAATTTTGCATTAAATGTTGCATTGCATAGATTGTGATGTCATATTTTTTCATTATATGTTGCATTGCATGGATTGTGATTGCATAATTATGCATTAATTGTTGCATTGCATGTATTGTGATGTCATAATTTTGCATTAAATGTTGCATTGCATGGATTGTGATGTCATAATTTTGCATTAAATGTTGAATTGCATGGATTGTGTTTGCATAATTTTGCATTAAATGTTGCATTGCATGGATTGTGATTGCATAATGTTGCATTGAATTTTGCATTGCATTTATTGTGATGTCATAATTTTGCATTAAATGTTGCATTGCATGGATTGTGACGTCATAATTTTGCATTACATGTATTGTGATGTCATAATTTTGCATTAAATGTTGCATTGCATGGATTGTGTTTGCATATTTTTGCATTAAATGTTGCATTACATGTATTGTGATGTCATAATGTTGCATTAAATGTTGCATTGCATGGATTGTGATGTCATATTTTTTCATTATATGTTGCATTGCATGGATTGTGATTGCATAATTATGCATTAATTGTTGCATTGCATGTATTGTGATGTCATAATTTTGCATTAAATGTTGCATTGCATGGATTGTGATGTCATAATTTTGCATTAAATGTTGAATTGCATGGATTGTGTTTGCATAATTTTGCATTAAATGTTGCATTGCATGGATTGTGATTGCATAATGTTGCATTGAATTTTGCATTGCATTTATTGTGATGTCATAATTTTGCATTAAATGTTGCATTGCATGGATTGTGATGTCATAATTTTGCATTAAATGTTGAATTGCATGGATTGTGTTTGCATAATTTTGCATTAAATGTTGCATTGCATGGATTGTGATTGCATAATGTTGCATTGAATTTTGCATTGCATTTATTGTGATGTCATAATTTTGCATTAAATGTTGCATTGCATGGATTGTGATGTCATAATTTTGCATTAAATGTTGCATTGCATGGATTGTGATTGCATAATGTTGCATTGCATGGATTGTGATTGCATAATTTTGCATTACATGTTGCATTGCATGGATTGTGATGTCATAATTTTGCATTAAATGGTGCATTGCATGGATTGTGATGTCATAATTTTGCATTAAATGTTGCATTGCATGGATTGTGATGTCATATTTTATCATTATACGTTGCATTGCATGGATTGTGATTGCATAATTATGCATTAATTGTTGCATTGCATGGGTTGTGATGTCATAATTTTGCATTACATGTTGCATTACATGGATTGTGATTGCATAATTTTGCATTACATGTTGCATTACATGTATTGTGATGTCATAATGTTGCATTAAATGTTGCATTGCATGGATTGTGACGTCATAATTTTGCATTACATGTATTGTGATGTCATAATTTTGCATTAAATGTTGCATTGCATGGATTGTGTTTGCATATTTTTGCATTAAATGTTGCATTACATGTATTGTGATGTCATAATGTTGCATTAAATGTTGCATTGCATGGATTGTTATGTAATAATTTTGCATTAAATGTTGCATTACATGTATTGTGATGTCATAATTTTGCATTAAATGTTGCATTGCATAGATTGTGATGTCATATTTTTTCATTATATGTTGCATTGCATGGATTGTGATTGCATAATTATGCATTAATTGTTGCATTGCATGTATTGTGATGTCATAATTTTGCATTAAATGTTGCATTGCATGGATTGTGATGTCATAATTTTGCATTAAATGTTGAATTGCATGGATTGTGTTTGCATAATTTTGCATTAAATGTTGCATTGCATGGATTGTGATTGCATAATGTTGCATTGAATTTTGCATTGCATTTATTGTGATGTCATAATTTTGCATTAAATGTTGCATTGCATGGATTGTGATGTCATAATTTTGCATTAAATGTTGCATTGCATGGATTGTGATTGCATAATGTTGCATTGCATGGATTGTGATTGCATAATTTTGCATTACATGTTGCATTGCATGGATTGTGATGTCATAATTTTGCATTAAATGGTGCATTGCATGGATTGTGATGTCATAATTTTGCATTAAATGTTGCATTGCATGGATTGTGATTGCATAATGTTGCATTGCATGGATTGTGATTGCATAATTTTGCATTACATGTTGCATTGCATGGATTGTGATGTCATAATTTTGCATTAAATGGTGCATTGCATGGATTGTGATGTCATAATTTTGCATTACATGTTGCATTACATATATTGTGATGTCATAATTTTGCATTAAATGTTGCATTGCATGGATTGTGATGTCATAATTTTGCATTAAATGTTGCATTGCATGGATTGTTATGTAATAATTTTGTATTAAATGTTGCATTGCATGGAATGTGATGTCATAATTTTGCATTAAATGTTGCATTGCATAGATTGTGATGTCATATTTTTTCATTATATGTTGCATTGCATGGATTGTGATTGCATAATTATGCATTAATTGTTGCATTGCATGTATTGTGATGTCATAATTTTGCATTAAATGTTGCATTGCATGGATTGTGATGTCATAATTTTGCATTAAATGTTGAATTGCATGGATTGTGTTTGCATAATTTTGCATTAAATGTTGCATTGCATGGATTGTGATTGCATAATGTTGCATTGAATTTTGCATTGCATTTATTGTGATGTCATAATTTTGCATTAAATGTTGCATTGCATGGATTGTGACGTCATAATTTTGCATTACATGTATTGTGATGTCATAATTTTGCATTAAATGTTGCATTGCATGGATTGTGTTTGCATATTTTTGCATTAAATGTTGCATTACATGTATTGTGATGTCATAATGTTGCATTAAATGTTGCATTGCATGGATTGTTATGTAATAATTTTGCATTAAATGTTGCATTGCATGGAATGTGATGTCATAATTTTGCATTAAATGTTGCATTGCATAGATTGTGATGTCATATTTTTTCATTATATGTTGCATTGCATGGATTGTGATTGCATAATTATGCATTAATTGTTGCATTGCATGTATTGTGATGTCATAATTTTGCATTAAATGTTGCATTGCATGGATTGTGATGTCATAATTTTGCATTAAATGTTGAATTGCATGGATTGTGTTTGCATAATTTTGCATTAAATGTTGCATTGCATGGATTGTGATGTCATAATTTTGCATTAAATGTTGAATTGCATGGATTGTGTTTGCATAATTTTGCATTAAATGTTGCATTGCATGGATTGTGATTGCATAATGTTGCATTGAATTTTGCATTGCATTTATTGTGATGTCATAATTTTGCATTAAATGTTGCATTGCATGGATTGTGATGTCATAATTTTGCATTAAATGTTGCATTGCATGGATTGTGATTGCATAATGTTGCATTGCATGGATTGTGATTGCATAATTTTGCATTACATGTTGCATTGCATGGATTGTGATGTCATAATTTTGCATTAAATGGTGCATTGCATGGATTGTGATGTCATAATTTTGCATTAAATGTTGTATTGCATGGATTGTGATTGCATAATGGTGCATTGCATGGATTGTGATTGCATAATTTTGCATTACATGTTGCATTGCATGGATTGTGATGTCATAATTTTGCATTAAATGGTGCATTGCATGGATTGTGATGTCATAATTTTGCATTACATGTTGCATTACATATATTGTGATGTCATAATTTTGCATTAAATGTTGCATTGCATGGATTGTGATGTCATAATTTTGCATTAAATGTTGCATTGCATGGATTGTTATGTAATAATTTTGCATTAAATGTTGCATTGCATGGAATGTGATGTCATAATTTTGCATTAAATGTTGCATTGCATAGATTGTGATGTCATATTTTTTCATTATATGTTGCATTGCATGGATTGTGATTGCATAATTATGCATTAATTGTTGCATTGCATGTATTGTGATGTCATAATTTTGCATTAAATGTTGCATTGCATGGATTGTGATGTCATAATTTTGCATTAAATGTTGAATTGCATGGATTGTGTTTGCATAATTTTGCATTAAATGTTGCATTGCATGGATTGTGATTGCATAATGTTGCATTGAATTTTGCATTGCATTTATTGTGATGTCATAATTTTGCATTAAATGTTGCATTGCATGGATTGTGACGTCATAATTTTGCATTACATGTATTGTGATGTCATAATTTTGCATTAAATGTTGCATTGCATGGATTGTGTTTGCATATTTTTGCATTAAATGTTGCATTACATGTATTGTGATGTCATAATGTTGCATTAAATGTTGCATTGCATGGATTGTTATGTAATAATTTTGCATTAAATGTTGCATTGCATGGAATGTGATGTCATAATTTTGCATTAAATGTTGCATTGCATAGATTGTGATGTCATATTTTTTCATTATTTGTTGCATTGCATGGATTGTGATTGCATAATTATGCATTAATTGTTGCATTGCATGTATTGTGATGTCATAATTTTGCATTAAATGTTGCATTGCATGGATTGTGATGTCATAATTTTGCATTAAATGTTGAATTGCATGGATTGTGTTTGCATAATTTTGCATTAAATGTTGCATTGCATGGATTGTGATGTCATAATTTTGCATTAAATGTTGAATTGCATGGATTGTGTTTGCATAATTTTGCATTAAATGTTGCATTGCATGGATTGTGATTGCATAATGTTGCATTGAATTTTGCATTGCATTTATTGTGATGTCATAATTTTGCATTAAATGTTGCATTGCATGGATTGTGATGTCATAATTTTGCATTAAATGTTGCATTGCATGGATTGTGATTGCATAATGTTGCATTGCATGGATTGTGATTGCATAATTTTGCATTACATGTTGCATTGCATGGATTGTGATGTCATAATTTTGCATTAAATGGTGCATTGCATGGATTGTGATGTCATAATTTTGCATTAAATGTTGCATTGCATGGATTGTGATGTCATATTTTATCATTATATGTTGCATTGCATGGATTGTGATTGCATAATTATGCATTAATTGTTGCATTGCATGGGTTGTGATGTCATAATTTTGCATTACATGTTGCATTACATGGATTGTGATTGCATAATTTTGCATTACATGTTGCATTACATGTATTGTGATGTCATAATGTTGCATTAAATGTTGCATTGCATGGATTGTGACGTCATAATTTTGCATTACATGTATTGTGATGTCATAATTTTGCATTAAATGTTGCATTGCATGGATTGTGTTTGCATATTTTTGCATTAAATGTTGCATTACATGTATTGTGATGTCATAATGTTGCATTAAATGTTGCATTGCATGGATTGTTATGTAATAATTTTGCATTAAATGTTGCATTGCATGGAATGTGATGTCATAATTTTGCATTAAATGTTGCATTGCATAGATTGTGATGTCATATTTTTTCATTATATGTTGCATTGCATGGATTGTGATTGCATAATTATGCATTAATTGTTGCATTGCATGTATTGTGATGTCATAATTTTGCATTAAATGTTGCATTGCATGGATTGTGATGTCATAATTTTGCATTAAATGTTGAATTGCATGGATTGTGTTTGCATAATTTTGCATTAAATGTTGCATTGCATGGATTGTGATTGCATAATGTTGCATTGAATTTTGCATTGCATTTATTGTGATGTCATAATTTTGCATTAAATGTTGCATTGCATGGATTGTGATGTCATAATTTTGCATTAAATGTTGCATTGCATGGATTGTGATTGCATAATGTTGCATTGCATGGATTGTGATTGCATAATTTTGCATTACATGTTGCATTGCATGGATTGTGATGTCATAATTTTGCATTAAATGGTGCATTGCATGGATTGTGATGTCATAATTTTGCATTACATGTTGCATTACATATATTGTGATGTCATAATTTTGCATTAAATGTTGCATTGCATGGATTGTGATGTCATAATTTTGCATTAAATGTTGCATTGCATGGATTGTTATGTAATAATTTTGCATTAAATGTTGCATTGCATGGAATGTGATGTCATAATTTTGCATTAAATGTTGCATTGCATAGATTGTGATGTCATATTTTTTCATTATATGTTGCATTGCATGGATTGTGATTGCATAATTATGCATTAATTGTTGCATTGCATGTATTGTGATGTCATAATTTTGCATTAAATGTTGCATTGCATGGATTGTGATGTCATAATTTTGCATTAAATGTTGAATTGCATGGATTGTGTTTGCATAATTTTGCATTAAATGTTGCATTGCATGGATTGTGATTGCATAATGTTGCATTGAATTTTGCATTGCATTTATTGTGATGTCATAATTTTGCATTAAATGTTGCATTGCATGGATTGTGACGTCATAATTTTGCATTACATGTATTGTGATGTCATAATTTTGCATTAAATGTTGCATTGCATGGATTGTGTTTGCATATTTTTGCATTAAATGTTGCATTACATGTATTGTGATGTCATAATGTTGCATTAAATGTTGCATTGCATGGATTGTTATGTAATAATTTTGCATTAAATGTTGCATTGCATGGAATGTGATGTCATAATTTTGCATTAAATGTTGCATTGCATAGATTGTGATGTCATATTTTTTCATTATATGTTGCATTGCATGGATTGTGATTGCATAATTATGCATTAATTGTTGCATTGCATGTATTGTGATGTCATAATTTTGCATTAAATGTTGCATTGCATGGATTGTGATGTCATAATTTTGCATTAAATGTTGAATTGCATGGATTGTGTTTGCATAATTTTGCATTAAATGTTGCATTGCATGGATTGTGATGTCATAATTTTGCATTAAATGTTGAATTGCATGGATTGTGTTTGCATAATTTTGCATTAAATGTTGCATTGCATGGATTGTGATTGCATAATGTTGCATTGAATTTTGCATTGCATTTATTGTGATGTCATAATTTTGCATTAAATGTTGCATTGCATGGATTGTGATGTCATAATTTTGCATTAAATGTTGAATTGCATGGATTGTGTTTGCATAATTTTGCATTAAATGTTGCATTGCATGGATTGTGATTGCATAATGTTGCATTGAATTTTGCATTGCATTTATTGTGATGTCATAATTTTGCATTAAATGTTGCATTGCATGGATTGTGATGTCTTAATTTTGCATTAAATGTTGCATTGCATGGATTGTGATTGCATAATGTTGCATTGCATGGATTGTGATTGCATAATTTTGCATTACATGTTGCATTGCATGGATTGTGATGTCATAATTTTGCATTAAATGGTGCATTGCATGGATTGTGATGTCATAATTTTGCATTAAATGTTGCATTGCATGGATTGTGATTGCATAATGTTGCATTGCATGGATTGTGATTGCATAATTTTGCATTACATGTTGCATTGCATGGATTGTGATGTAATAATTTTGCATTAAATGTTGCATTGCATGGAATGTGATGTCATAATTTTGCATTAAATGTTGCATTGCATAGATTGTGATGTCATATTTTTTCATTATATGTTGCATTGCATGGATTGTGATTGCATAATTATGCATTAATTGTTGCATTGCATGTATTGTGATGTCATAATTTTGCATTAAATGTTGCATTGCATGGATTGTGATGTCATAATTTTGCATTAAATGTTGAATTGCATGGATTGTGTTTGCATAATTTTGCATTAAATGTTGCATTGCATGGATTGTGATTGCATAATGTTGCATTGAATTTTGCATTGCATTTATTGTGATGTCATAATTTTGCATTAAATGTTGCATTGCATGGATTGTGATGTCATAATTTTGCATTACATGTATTGTGATGTCATAATTTTGCATTAAATGTTGCATTGCATGGATTGTGTTTGCATATTTTTGCATTAAATGTTGCATTACATGTATTGTGATGTCATAATGTTGCATTAAATGTTGCATTGCATGGATTGTTATGTAATAATTTTGCATTAAATGTTGCATTTCATGGAATGTGATGTCATAATTTTGCATTAAATGTTGCATTGCATAGATTGTGATGTCATATTTTTTCATTATATGTTGCATTGCATGGATTGTGATTGCATAATTATGCATTAATTGTTGCATTGCATGTATTGTGATGTCATAATTTTGCATTAAATGTTGCATTGCATGGATTGTGATGTCATAATTTTGCATTAAATGTTGAATTGCATGGATTGTGTTTGCATAATTTTGCATTAAATGTTGCATTGCATGGATTGTGATTGCATAATGTTGCATTGAATTTTGCCTTGCATTTATTGTGATGTCATAATTTTGCATTAAATGTTGCATTGCATGGATTGTGATGTCATAATTTTGCATTAAATGTTGAATTGCATGGATTGTGTTTGCATAATTTTGCATTAAATGTTGCATTGCATGGATTGTGATTGCATAATGTTGCATTGAATTTTGCATTGCATTTATTGTGATGTCATAATTTTGCATTAAATGTTGCATTGCATGGATTGTGATGTCATAATTTTGCATTAAATGTTGCATTGCATGGATTGTGATTGCATAATGTTGCATTGCATGGATTGTGATTGCATAATTTTGCATTACATGTTGCATTGCATGGATTGTGATGTCATAATTTTGCATTAAATGGTGCATTGCATGGATTGTGATGTCATAATTTTGCATTAAATGTTGCATTGCATGGATTGTGATGTCATATTTTATCATTATATGTTGCATTGCATGGATTGTGATTGCATAATTATGCATTAATTGTTGCATTGCATGGGTTGTGATGTCATAATTTTGCATTACATGTTGCATTACATGGATTGTGATTGCATAATTTTGCATTACATGTTGCATTACATGTATTGTGATGTCATAATGTTGCATTAAATGTTGCATTGCATGGATTGTGACGTCATAATTTTGCATTACATGTATTGTGATGTCATACTTTTGCATTAAATGTTGCATTGCATGGATTGTGTTTGCATATTTTTGCATTAAATGTTGCATTACATGTATTGTGATGTCATAATGTTGCATTAAATGTTGCATTGCATGGATTGTTATGTAATAATTTTGCATTAAATGTTGCATTGCATGGAATGTGATGTCATAATTTTGCATTAAATGTTGCATTGCATAGATTGTGATGTCATATTTTTTCATTATATGTTGCATTGCATGGATTGTGATTGCATAATTATGCATTAATTGTTGCATTGCATGTATTGTGATGTCATAATTTTGCATTAAATGTTGCATTGCATGGATTGTGATGTCATAATTTTGCATTAAATGTTGAATTGCATGGATTGTGTTTGCATAATTTTGCATTAAATGTTGCATTGCATGGATTGTGATTGCATAATGTTGCATTGAATTTTGCATTGCATTTATTGTGATGTCATAATTTTGCATTAAATGTTGCATTGCATGGATTGTGATGTCATAATTTTGCATTAAATGTTGCATTGCATGGATTGTGATTGCATAATGTTGCATTGCATGGATTGTGATTGCATAATTTTGCATTACATGTTGCATTGCATGGATTGTGATGTCATAATTTTGCATTAAATGGTGCATTGCATGGATTGTGATGTCATAATTTTGCATTAAATGTTGCATTGCATGGATTGTGATTGCATAATGTTGCATTGCATGGATTGTGATTGCATAATTTTGCATTACATGTTGCATTGCATGGATTGTGATGTCATAATTTTGCATTAAATGTTGAATTGCATGGATTGTGTTTGCATAATTTTGCATTAAATGTTGCATTGCATGGATTGTGATTGCATAATGTTGCATTGAATTTTGCATTGCATTTATTGTGATGTCATAATTTTGCATTAAATGTTGCATTGCATGGATTGTGATGTCTTAATTTTGCATTAAATGTTGCATTGCATGGATTGTGATTGCATAATGTTGCATTGCATGGATTGTGATTGCATAATTTTGCATTATATGTTGCATTGCATGGATTGTGATGTCATAATTTTGCATTAAATGGTGCATTGCATGGATTGTGATGTCATAATTTTGCATTAAATGTTGCATTGCATGGATTGTGATTGCATAATGTTGCATTGCATGGATTGTGATTGCATAATTTTGCATTACATGTTGCATTGCATGGATTGTGATGTAATAATTTTGCATTAAATGTTGCATTGCATGGAATGTGATGTCATAATTTTGCATTAAATGTTGCATTGCATAGATTGTGATGTCATATTTTTTCATTATATGTTGCATTGCATGGATTGTGATTGCATAATTATGCATTAATTGTTGCATTGCATGTATTGTGATGTCATAATTTTGCATTAAATGTTGCATTGCATGGATTGTGATGTCATAATTTTGCATTAAATGTTGAATTGCATGGATTGTGTTTGCATAATTTTGCATTAAATGTTGCATTGCATGGATTGTGATTGCATAATGTTGCATTGAATTTTGCATTGCATTTATTGTGATGTCATAATTTTGCATTAAATGTTGCATTGCATGGATTGTGATGTCATAATTTTGCATTACATGTATTGTGATGTCATAATTTTGCATTAAATGTTGCATTGCATGGATTGTGTTTGCATATTTTTGCATTAAATGTTGCATTACATGTATTGTGATGTCATAATGTTGCATTAAATGTTGCATTGCATGGATTGTTATGTAATAATTTTGCATTAAATGTTGCATTGCATGGAATGTGATGTCATAATTTTGCATTAAATGTTGCATTGCATAGATTGTGATGTCATATTTTTTCATTATACGTTGCATTGCATGGATTGTGATTGCATAATTATGCATTAATTGTTGCATTGCATGTATTGTGATGTCATAATTTTGCATTAAATGTTGCATTGCATGGATTGTGATGTCATAATTTTGCATTAAATGTTGAATTGCATGGATTGTGTTTGCATAATTTTGCATTAAATGTTGCATTGCATGGATTGTGATGTCATAATTTTGCATTAAATGTTGAATTGCATGGATTGTGTTTGCATAATTTTGCATTAAATGTTGCATTGCATGGATTGTGATTGCATAATGTTGCATTGAATTTTGCCTTGCATTTATTGTGATGTCATAATTTTGCATTAAATGTTGCATTGCATGGATTGTGATGTCATAATTTTGCATTAAATGTTGAATTGCATGGATTGTGTTTGCATAATTTTGCATTAAATGTTGCATTGCATGGATTGTGATTGCATAATGTTGCATTGAATTTTGCATTGCATTTATTGTGATGTCATAATTTTGCATTAAATGTTGCATTGCATGGATTGTGATGTCATAATTTTGCATTAAATGTTGCATTGCATGGATTGTGATTGCATAATGTTGCATTGCATGGATTGTGATTGCATAATTTTGCATTACATGTTGCATTGCATGGATTGTGATGTCATAATTTTGCATTAAATGGTGCATTGCATGGATTGTGATGTCATAATTTTGCATTAAATGTTGCATTGCATGGATTGTGATGTCATATTTTATCATTATATGTTGCATTGCATGGATTGTGATTGCATAATTATGCATTAATTGTTGCATTGCATGGGTTGTGATGTCATAATTTTGCATTACATGTTGCATTACATGGATTGTGATTGCATAATTTTGCATTACATGTTGCATTACATGTATTGTGATGTCATAATGTTGCATTAAATGTTGCATTGCATGGATTGTGACGTCATAATTTTGCATTACATGTATTGTGATGTCATAATTTTGCATTAAATGTTGCATTGCATGGATTGTGTTTGCATATTTTTGCATTAAATGTTGCATTACATGTATTGTGATGTCATAATGTTGCATTAAATGTTGCATTGCATGGATTGTTATGTAATAATTTTGCATTAAATGTTGCATTGCATGGAATGTGATGTCATAATTTTGCATTAAATGTTGCATTGCATAGATTGTGATGTCATATTTTTTCATTATATGTTGCATTGCATGGATTGTGATTGCATAATTATGCATTAATTGTTGCATTGCATGTATTGTGATGTCATAATTTTGCATTAAATGTTGCATTGCATGGATTGTGATGTCATAATTTTGCATTAAATGTTGAATTGCATGGATTGTGTTTGCATAATTTTGCATTAAATGTTGCATTGCATGGATTGTGATTGCATAATGTTGCATTGAATTTTGCATTGCATTTATTGTGATGTCATAATTTTGCATTAAATGTTGCATTGCATGGATTGTGATGTCATAATTTTGCATTAAATGTTGCATTGCATGGATTGTGATTGCATAATGTTGCATTGCATGGATTGTGATTGCATAATTTTGCATTACATGTTACATTGCATGGATTGTGATGTCATAATTTTGCATTAAATGGTGCATTGCATGGATTGTGATGTCATAATTTTGCATTAAATGTTGCATTGCATGGATTGTGATTGCATAATGTTGCATTGCATGGATTGTGATTGCATAATTTTGCATTACATGTTGCATTGCATGGATTGTGATGTCATAATTTTGCATTAAATGGTGCATTGCATGGATTGTGATGTCATAATTTTGCATTACATGTTGCATTACATATATTGTGATGTCATAATTTTGCATTAAATGTTGCATTGCATGGATTGTGATGTCATAATTTTGCATTAAATGTTGCATTGCATGGATTGTTATGTAATAATTTTGCATTAAATGTTGCATTGCATGGAATGTGATGTCATAATTTTGCATTAAATGTTGCATTGCATAGATTGTGATGTCATATTTTTTCATTATATGTTGCATTGCATGGATTGTGATTGCATAATTATGCATTAATTGTTGCATTGCATGTATTGTGATGTCATAATTTTGCATTAAATGTTGCATTGCATGGATTGTGATGTCATAATTTTGCATTAAATGTTGAATTGCATGGATTGTGTTTGCATAATTTTGCATTAAATGTTGCATTGCATGGATTGTGATTGCATAATGTTGCATTGAATTTTGCATTGCATTTATTGTGATGTAATAATTTTGCATTAAATGTTGCATTGCATGGATTGTGACGTCATAATTTTGCATTACATGTATTGTGATGTCATAATTTTGCATTAAATGTTGCATTGCATGGATTGTGTTTGCATATTTTTGCATTAAATGTTGCATTACATGTATTGTGATGTCATAATGTTGCATTAAATGTTGCATTGCATGGATTGTTATGTAATAATTCTGCATTAAATGTTGCATTGCATGGAATGTGATGTCATAATTTTGCATTAAATGTTGCATTGCATAGATTGTGATGTCATATTTTTTCATTATATGTTGCATTGCATGGATTGTGATTGCATAATTATGCATTAATTGTTGCATTGCATGTATTGTGATGTCATAATTTTGCATTAAATGTTGCATTGCATGGATTGTGATGTCATAATTTTGCATTAAATGTTGAATTGCATGGATTGTGTTTGCATAATTTTGCATTAAATGTTGCATTGCATGGATTGTGATGTCATAATTTTGCATTACATGTTGAATTGCATGGATTGTGTTTGCATAATTTTGCATTAAATGTTGCATTGCATGGATTGTGATTGCATAATGTTGCATTGAATTTTGCATTGCATTTATTGTGATGTCATAATTTTGCATTAAATGTTGCATTGCATGGATTGTGATGTCATAATTTTGCATTAAATGTTGCATTGCATGGATTGTGATTGCATAATGTTGCATTGCATGGATTGTGATTGCATAATTTTGCATTACATGTTGCATTGCATGGATTGTGATGTCATAATTTTGCATTAAATGGTGCATTGCATGGATTGTGATGTCATAATTTTGCATTAAATGTTGCATTGCATGGATTGTGATTGCATAATGTTGCATTGCATGGATTGTGATTGCATAATTTTGCATTACATGTTGCATTGCATGGATTGTGATGTCATAATTTTGCATTAAATGGTGCATTGCATGGATTGTGATGTCATAATTTTGCATTACATGTTGCATTACATATATTGTGATGTCATAATTTTGCATTAAATGTTGCATTGCATGGATTGTGATGTCATAATTTTGCATTAAATGTTGCATTGCATGGATTGTTATGTAATAATTTTGCATTAAATGTTGCATTGCATGGCATGTGATGTCATAATTTTGCATTAAATGTTGCATTGCATAGATTGTGATGTCATATTTTTTCATTATATGTTGCATTGCATGGATTGTGATTGCATAATTATGCATTAATTGTTGCATTGCATGTATTGTGATGTCATAATTTTGCATTAAATGTTGCATTGCATGGATTGTGATGTCATAATTTTGCATTAAATGTTGAATTGCATGGATTGTGTTTGCATAATTTTGCATTAAATGTTGCATTGCATGGATTGTGATTGCATAATGTTGCATTGAATTTTGCATTGCATTTATTGTGATGTCATAATTTTGCATTAAATGTTGCATTGCATGGATTGTGACATCATAATTTTGCATTACATGTATTGTGATGTCATAATTTTGCATTAAATGTTGCATTGCATGGATTGTGTTTGCATATTTTTGCATTAAATGTTGCATTACATGTATTGTGATGTCATAATGTTGCATTAAATGTTGCATTGCATGGATTGTTATGTAATAATTTTGCATTAAATGTTGCATTGCATGGAATGTGATGTCATAATTTTGCATTAAATGTTGCATTGCATAGATTGTGATGTCATATTTTTTCATTATATGTTGCATTGCATGGATTGTGATTGCATAATTATGCATTAATTGTTGCATTGCATGTATTGTGATGTCATAATTTTGCATTAAATGTTGCATTGCATGGATTGTGATGTCATAATTTTGCATTAAATGTTGAATTGCATGGATTGTGTTTGCATAATTTTGCATTAAATGTTGCATTGCATGGATTGTGATTGCATAATGTTGCATTGAATTTTGCATTGCATTTATTGTGATGTCATAATTTTGCATTAAATGTTGCATTGCATGGATTGTGATGTCTTAATTTTGCATTAAATGTTGCATTGCATGGATTGTGATTGCATAATGTTGCATTGCATGGATTGTGATTGCATAATTTTGCATTACATGTTGCATTGCATGGATTGTGATGTCATAATTTTGCATTAAATGGTGCATTGCATGGATTGTGATGTCATAATTTTGCATTAAATGTTGCATTGCATGGATTGTGATTGCATAATGTTGCATTGCATGGATTGTGATTGCATAATTTTGCATTACATGTTGCATTGCATGGATTGTGATGTAATAATTTTGCATTAAATGTTGCATTGCATGGAATGTGATGTCATAATTTTGCATTAAATGTTGCATTGCATAGATTGTGATGTCATATTTTTTCATTATATGTTGCATTGCATGGATTGTGATTGCATAATTATGCATTAATTGTTGCATTGCATGTATTGTGATGTCATAATTTTGCATTAAATGTTGCATTGCATGGATTGTGATGTCATAATTTTGCATTAAATGTTGAATTGCATGGATTGTGTTTGCATAATTTTGCATTAAATGTTGCATTGCATGGATTGTGATTGCATAATGTTGCATTGAATTTTGCATTGCATTTATTGTGATGTCATAATTTTGCATTAAATGTTGCATTGCATGGATTGTGATGTCATAATTTTGCATTACATGTATTGTGATGTCATAATTTTGCATTAAATGTTGCATTGCATGGATTGTGTTTGCATATTTTTGCATTAAATGTTGCATTACATGTATTGTGATGTCATAATGTTGCATTAAATGTTGCATTGCATGGATTGTTATGTAATAATTTTGCATTAAATGTTGCATTGAATGGAATGTGATGTCATAATTTTGCATTAAATGTTGCATTGCATAGATTGTGATGTCATATTTTTTCATTATATGTTGCATTGCATGGATTGTGATTGCATAATTATGCATTAATTGTTGCATTGCATGTATTGTGATGTCATAATTTTGCATTAAATGTTGCATTGCATGGATTGTGATGTCATAATTTTGCATTAAATGTTGAATTGCATGGATTGTGTTTGCATAATTTTGCATTAAATGTTGCATTGCATGGATTGTGATGTCATAATTTTGCATTAAATGTTGAATTGCATGGATTGTGTTTGCATAATTTTGCATTAAATGTTGCATTGCATGGATTGTGATTGCATAATGTTGCATTGAATTTTGCCTTGCATTTATTGTGATGTCATAATTTTGCATTAAATGTTGCATTGCATGGATTGTGATGTCATAATTTTGCATTAAATGTTGAATTGCATGGATTGTGTTTGCATAATTTTGCATTAAATGTTGCATTGCATGGATTGTGATTGCATAATGTTGCATTGAATTTTGCATTGCATTTATTGTGATGTCATAATTTTGCATTAAATGTTGCATTGCATGGATTGTGATGTCATAATTTTGCATTAAATGTTGCATTGCATGGATTGTGATTGCATAATGTTGCATTGCATGGATTGTGATTGCATAATTTTGCATTACATGTTGCATTGCATGGATTGTGATGTCATAATTTTGCATTAAATGGTGCATTGCATGGATTGTGATGTCATAATTTTGCATTAAATGTTGCATTGCATGGATTGTGATGTCATATTTTATCATTATATGTTGCATTGCATGGATTGTGATTGCATAATTATGCATTAATTGTTGCATTGCATGGGTTGTGATGTCATAATTTTGCATTACATGTTGCATTACATGGATTGTGATTGCATAATTTTGCATTACATGTTGCATTACATGTATTGTGATGTCATAATGTTGCATTAAATGTTGCATTGCATGGATTGTGACGTCATAATTTTGCATTACATGTATTGTGATGTCATAATTTTGCATTAAATGTTGCATTGCATGGATTGTGTTTGCATATTTTTGCATTAAATGTTGCATTACATGTATTGTGATGTCATAATGTTGCATTAAATGTTGCATTGCATGGATTGTTATGTAATAATTTTGCATTAAATGTTGCATTGCATGGAATGTGATGTCATAATTTTGCATTAAATGTTGCATTGCATAGATTGTGATGTCATATTTTTTCATTATATGTTGCATTGCATGGATTGTGATTGCATAATTATGCATTAATTGTTGCATTGCATGTATTGTGATGTCATAATTTTGCATTAAATGTTGCATTGCATGGATTGTGATGTCATAATTTTGCATTAAATGTTGAATTGCATGGATTGTGTTTGCATAATTTTGCATTAAATGTTGCATTGCATGGATTGTGATTGCATAATGTTGCATTGAATTTTGCATTGCATTTATTGTGATGTCATAATTTTGCATTAAATGTTGCATTGCATGGATTGTGATGTCATAATTTTGCATTAAATGTTGCATTGCATGGATTGTGATTGCATAATGTTGCATTGCATGGATTGTGATTGCATAATTTTGCATTACATGTTGCATTGCATGGATTGTGATGTCATAATTTTGCATTAAATGGTGCATTGCATGGATTGTGATGTCATAATTTTGCATTAAATGTTGCATTGCATGGATTGTGATTGCATAATGTTGCATTGCATGGATTGTGATTGCATAATTTTGCATTACATGTTGCATTGCATGGATTGTGATGTCATAATTTTGCATTAAATGGTGCATTGCATGGATTGTGATGTCATACTTTTGCATTAAATGTTGCATTGCATGGATTGTGATTGCATAATGTTGCATTGCATGGATTGTGATTGCATAATTTTGCATTACATGTTGCATTGCATGGATTGTGATGTAATAATTTTGCATTAAATGTTGCATTGCATGGATTGTTATGTAATAATTTTGCATTAAATGTTGCATTGCATGGAATGTGATGTCATAATTTTGCATTAAATGTTGCATTGCATAGATTGTGATGTCATATTTTTTCATTATATGTTGCATTGCATGGATTGTGATTGCATAATTATGCATTAATTGTTGCATTGCATGTATTGTGATGTCATAATTTTGCATTAAATGTTGCATTGCATGGATTGTGATGTCATAATTTTGCATTAAATGTTGAATTGCATGGATTGTGTTTGCATAATTTTGCATTAAATGTTGCATTGCATGGATTGTGATTGCATAATGTTGCATTGAATTTTGCATTGCATTTATTGTGATGTAATAATTTTGCATTAAATGTTGCATTGCATGGATTGTGACGTCATAATTTTGCATTACATGTATTGTGATGTCATAATTTTGCATTAAATGTTGCATTGCATGGATTGTGTTTGCATATTTTTGCATTAAATGTTGCATTACATGTATTGTGATGTCATAATGTTGCATTAAATGTTGCATTGCATGGATTGTTATGTAATAATTCTGCATTAAATGTTGCATTGCATGGAATGTGATGTCATAATTTTGCATTAAATGTTGCATTGCATAGATTGTGATGTCATATTTTTTCATTATATGTTGCATTGCATGGATTGTGATTGCATAATTATGCATTAATTGTTGCATTGCATGTATTGTGATGTCATAATTTTGCATTAAATGTTGCATTGCATGGATTGTGATGTCATAATTTTGCATTAAATGTTGAATTGCATGGATTGTGTTTGCATAATTTTGCATTAAATGTTGCATTGCATGGATTGTGATGTCATAATTTTGCATTAAATGTTGAATTGCATGGATTGTGTTTGCATAATTTTGCATTAAATGTTGCATTGCATGGATTGTGATTGCATAATGTTGCATTGAATTTTGCATTGCATTTATTGTGATGTCATAATTTTGCATTAAATGTTGCATTGCATGGATTGTGATGTCATAATTTTGCATTAAATGTTGCATTGCATGGATTGTGATTGCATAATGTTGCATTGCATGGATTGTGATTGCATAATTTTGCATTACATGTTGCATTGCATGGATTGTGATGTCATAATTTTGCATTAAATGGTGCATTGCATGGATTGTGATGTCATAATTTTGCATTAAATGTTGCATTGCACGGATTGTGATTGCATAATGTTGCATTGCATGGATTGTGATTGCATAATTTTGCATTACATGTTGCATTGCATGGATTGTGATGTCATAATTTTGCATTAAATGGTGCATTGCATGGATTGTGATGTCATAATGTTGCATTAAATGTTGCATTGCATGGATTGTTATGTAATAATTTTGCATTAAATGTTGCATTGCATGGCATGTGATGTCATAATTTTGCATTAAATGTTGCATTTCATAGATTGTGATGTCATATTTTTTCATTATATGTTGCATTGCATGGATTGTGATTGCATAATTATGCATTAATTGTTGCATTGCATGTATTGTGATGTCATAATTTTGCATTAAATGTTGCATTGCATGGATTGTGATGTCATAATTTTGCATTAAATGTTGAATTGCATGGATTGTGTTTGCATAATTTTGCATTAAATGTTGCATTGCATGGATTGTGATTGCATAATGTTGCATTGAATTTTGCATTGCATTTATTGTGATGTCATAATTTTGCATTAAATGTTGCATTGCATGGATTGTGACGTCATAATTTTGCATTACATGTATTGTGATGTCATAATTTTGCATTAAATGTTGCATTGCATGGATTGTGTTTGCATATTTTTGCATTAAATGTTGCATTACATGTATTGTGATGTCATAATGTTGCATTAAATGTTGCATTGCATGGATTGTTATGTAATAATTTTGCATTAAATGTTGCATTGCATGGAATGTGATGTCATAATTTTGCATTAAATGTTGCATTGCATAGATTGTGATGTCATATTTTTTCATTATATGTTGCATTGCATGGATTGTGATTGCATAATTATGCATTAATTGTTGCATTGCATGTATTGTGATGTCATAATTTTGCATTAAATGTTGCATTGCATGGATTGTGATGTCATAATTTTGCATTAAATGTTGAATTGCATGGATTGTGTTTGCATAATTTTGCATTAAATGTTGCATTGCATGGATTGTGATGTCATAATTTTGCATTAAATGTTGAATTGCATGGATTGTGTTTGCATAATTTTGCATTAAATGTTGCATTGCATGGATTGTGATTGCATAATTTTGCATTAAATGTTGCATTGCATGGATTGTGATGTCATAATTTTGCATTAAATGTTGAATTGCATGGATTGTGTTTGCATAATTTTGCATTAAATGTTGCATTGCATGGATTGTGATTGCATAATGTTGCATTGAATTTTGCATTGCATTTATTGTGATGTCATAATTTTGCATTAAATGTTGCATTGCATGGATTGTGATGTCTTAATTTTGCATTAAATGTTGCATTGCATGGATTGTGATTGCATAATGTTGCATTGCATGGATTGTGATTGCATAATTTTGCATTACATGTTGCATTGCATGGATTGTGATGTCATAATTTTGCATTAAATGGTGCATTGCATGGATTGTGATGTCATGATTTTGCATTAAATGTTGCATTGCATGGATTGTGATTGCATAATGTTGCATTGCATGGATTGTGATTGCATAATTTTGCATTACATGTTGCATTGCATGGATTGTGATGTAATAATTTTGCATTAAATGTTGCATTGCATGGAATGTGATGTCATAATTTTGCATTAAATGTTGCATTGCATAGATTGTGATGTCATATTTTTTCATTATATGTTGCATTGCATGGATTGTGATTGCATAATTATGCATTAATTGTTGCATTGCATGTATTGTGATGTCATAATTTTGCATTAAATGTTGCATTGCATGGATTGTGATGTCATAATTTTGCATTAAATGTTGAATTGCATGGATTGTGTTTGCATAATTTTGCATTAAATGTTGCATTGCATGGATTGTGATTGCATAATGTTGCATTGAATTTTGCATTGCATTTATTGTGATGTCATAATTTTGCATTAAATGTTGCATTGCATGGATTGTGATGTCATAATTTTGCATTACATGTATTGTGATGTCATAATTTTGCATTAAATGTTGCATTGCATGGATTGTGTTTGCATATTTTTGCATTAAATGTTGCATTACATGTATTGTGATGTCATAATGTTGCATTAAATGTTGCATTGCATGGATTGTTATGTAATAATTTTGCATTAAATGTTGCATTGCATGGAATGTGATGTCATAATTTTGCATTAAATGTTGCATTGCATAGATTGTGATGTCATATTTTTTCATTATATGTTGCATTGCATGGATTGTGATTGCATAATTATGCATTAATTGTTGCATTGCATGTATTGTGATGTCATAATTTTGCATTAAATGTTGCATTGCATGGATTGTGATGTCATAATTTTGCATTAAATGTTGAATTGCATGGATTGTGTTTGCATAATTTTGCATTAAATGTTGCATTGCATGGATTGTGATGTCATAATTTTGCATTAAATGTTGAATTGCATGGATTGTGTTTGCATAATTTTGCATTAAATGTTGCATTGCATGGATTGTGATTGCATAATGTTGCATTGAATTTTGCCTTGCATTTATTGTGATGTCATAATTTTGCATTAAATGTTGCATTGCATGGATTGTGATGTCATAATTTTGCATTAAATGTTGAATTGCATGGATTGTGTTTGCATAATTTTGCATTAAATGTTGCATTGCATGGATTGTGATTGCATAATGTTGCATTGAATTTTGCATTGCATTTATTGTGATGTCATAATTTTGCATTAAATGTTGCATTGCATGGATTGTGATGTCATAATTTTGCATTAAATGTTGCATTGCATGGATTGTGATTGCATAATGTTGCATTGCATGGATTGTGATTGCATAATTTTGCATTACATGTTGCATTGCATGGATTGTGATGTCATAATTTTGCATTAAATGGTGCATTGCATGGATTGTGATGTCATAATTTTGCATTAAATGTTGCATTGCATGGATTGTGATGTCATATTTTATCATTATATGTTGCATTGCATGGATTGTGATTGCATAATTATGCATTAATTGTTGCATTGCATGGGTTGTGATGTCATAATTTTGCATTACATGTTGCATTACATGGATTGTGATTGCATAATTTTGCATTACATGTTGCATTACATGTATTGTGATGTCATAATGTTGCATTAAATGTTGCATTGCATGGATTGTGACGTCATAATTTTGCATTACATGTATTGTGATGTCATAATTTTGCATTAAATGTTGCATTGCATGGATTGTGTTTGCATATTTTTGCATTAAATGTTGCATTACATGTATTGTGATGTCATAATGTTGCATTAAATGTTGCATTGCATGGATTGTTATGTAATAATTTTGCATTAAATGTTGCATTGCATGGAATGTGATGTCATAATTTTGCATTAAATGTTGCATTGCATAGATTGTGATGTCATATTTTTTCATTATATGTTGCATTGCATGGATTGTGATTGCATAATTATGCATTAATTGTTGCATTGCATGTATTGTGATGTCATAATTTTGCATTAAATGTTGCATTGCATGGATTGTGATGTCATAATTTTGCATTAAATGTTGAATTGCATGGATTGTGTTTGCATAATTTTGCATTACATGTTGCATTGCATGGATTGTGATTGCATAATGTTGCATTGAATTTTGCATTGCATTTATTGTGATGTCATAATTTTGCATTAAATGTTGCATTGCATGGATTGTGATGTCATAATTTTGCATTAAATGTTGCATTGCATGGATTGTGATTGCATAATGTTGCATTGCATGGATTGTGATTGCATAATTTTGCATTACATGTTGCATTGCATGGATTGTGATGTCATAATTTTGCATTAAATGGTGCATTGCATGGATTGTGATGTCATAATTTTGCATTAAATGTTGCATTGCATGGATTGTGATTGCATAATGTTGCATTGCATGGATTGTGATTGCATAATTTTGCATTACATGTTGCATTGCATGGAATGTGATGTCATAATTTTGCATTAAATGTTGCATTGCATAGATTGTGATGTCATATTTTTTCATTATATGTTGCATTGCATGGATTGTGATTGCATAATTATGCATTAATTGTTGCATTGCATGTATTGTGATGTCATAATTTTGCATTAAATGTTGCATTGCATGGATTGTGATGTCATAATTTTGCATTAAATGTTGAATTGCATGGATTGTGTTTGCATAATTTTGCATTAAATGTTGCATTGCATGGATTGTGATTGCATAATGTTGCATTGAATTTTGCATTGCATTTATTGTGATGTCATAATTTTGCATTAAATGTTGCATTGCATGGATTGTGATGTCATAATTTTGCATTAAATGTTGCATTGCATGGATTGTGATTGCATAATGTTGCATTGCATGGATTGTGATTGCATAATTTTGCATTACATGTTGCATTGCATGGATTGTGATGTCATAATTTTGCATTAAATGGTGCATTGCATGGATTGTGATGTCATAATTTTGCATTAAATGTTGCATTGCATGGATTGTGATTGCATAATGTTGCATTGCATGGATTGTGATTGCATAATTTTGCATTACATGTTGCATTGCATGGATTGTGATGTCATAATTTTGCATTAAATGGTGCATTGCATGGATTGTGATGTCATAATTTTGCATTAAATGTTGCATTGCATGGATTGTGATTGCATAATGTTGCATTGCATGGATTGTGATTGCATAATTTTGCATTACATGTTGCATTGCATGGATTGTGATGTAATAATTTTGCATTAAATGTTGCATTGCATGGATTGTTATGTAATAATTTTGCATTAAATGTTGCATTGCATGGAATGTGATGTCATAATTTTGCATTAAATGTTGCATTGCATAGATTGTGATGTCATATTTTTTCATTATATGTTGCATTGCATGGATTGTGATTGCATAATTATGCATTAATTGTTGCATTGCATGTATTGTGATGTCATAATTTTGCATTAAATGTTGCATTGCATGGATTGTGATGTCATAATTTTGCATTAAATGTTGAATTGCATGGATTGTGTTTGCATAATTTTGCATTAAATGTTGCATTGCATGGATTGTGATTGCATAATGTTGCATTGAATTTTGCATTGCATTTATTGTGATGTAATAATTTTGCATTAAATGTTGCATTGCATGGATTGTGACGTCATAATTTTGCATTACATGTATTGTGATGTCATAATTTTGCATTAAATGTTGCATTGCATGGATTGTGTTTGCATATTTTTGCATTAAATGTTGCATTACATGTATTGTGATGTCATAATGTTGCATTAAATGTTGCATTGCATGGATTGTTATGTAATAATTCTGCATTAAATGTTGCATTGCATGGAATGTGATGTCATAATTTTGCATTAAATGTTGCATTGCATAGATTGTGATGTCATATTTTTTCATTATATGTTGCATTGCATGGATTGTGATTGCATAATTATGCATTAATTGTTGCATTGCATGGATTGTGATGTCATAATTTTGCATTAAATGTTGCATTGCATGGATTGTGATTGCATAATGTTGTATTGAATTTTGCATTGCATTTATTGTGATGTCATAATTTTGCATTAAATGTTGCATTGCATGGATTGTGACGTCATAATTTTGCATTACATGTATTGTGATGTCATAATTTTGCATTAAATGTTGCATTGCATGGATTGTGTTTGCATATTTTTGCATTAAATGTTGCATTACATGTATTGTGATGTCATAATGTTGCATTAAATGTTGCATTGCATGGATTGTTATGTAATAATTTTGCATTAAATGTTGCATTGCATGGAATGTGATGTCATAATTTTGCATTAAATGTTGCATTGCATAGATTGTGATGTCATATTTTTTCATTATATGTTGCATTGCATGGATTGTGATTGCATAATTATGCATTAATTGTTGCATTGCATGTATTGTGATGTCATAATTTTGCATTAAATGTTGCATTGCATGGATTGTGATGTCATAATTTTGCATTAAATGTTGAATTGCATGGATTGTGTTTGCATAATTTTGCATTAAATGTTGCATTGCATGGATTGTGATGTCATAATTTTGCATTAAATGTTGAATTGCATGGATTGTGTTTGCATAATTTTGCATTAAATGTTGCATTGCATGGATTGTGATTGCATAATGTTGCATTGAATTTTGCATTGCATTTATTGTGATGTCATAATTTTGCATTAAATGTTGCATTGCATGGATTGTGATGTCATAATTTTGCATTAAATGTTGCATTGCATGGATTGTGATTGCATAATGTTGCATTGCATGGATTGTGATTGCATAATTTTGCATTACATGTTGCATTGCATGGATTGTGATGTCATAATTTTGCATTAAATGGTGCATTGCATGGATTGTGATGTCATAATTTTGCATTAAATGTTGCATTGCATGGATTGTGATTGCATAATGTTGCATTGCATGGATTGTGATTGCATAATTTTGCATTACATGTTGCATTGCATGGATTGTGATGTCATAATTTTGCATTAAATGTTGCATTGCATGGATTGTGATGTCATAATTTTGCATTAAATGTTGCATTGCATGGATTGTGATTGCATAATGTTGCATTGCATGGATTGTGATTGCATAATTTTGCATTACATGTTGCATTGCATGGATTGTGATGTCATAATTTTGCATTAAATGGTGCATTGCATGGATTGTGATGTCATAATTTTGCATTAAATGTTGCATTGCATGGATTGTGATTGCATAATGTTGCATTGCATGGATTGTGATTGCATAATTTTGCATTACATGTTGCATTGCATGGATTGTGATGTCATAATTTTGCATTAAATGGTGCATTGCATGGATTGTGATGTCATAATTTTGCATTACATGTTGCATTACATATATTGTGATGTCATAATTTTGCATTAAATGTTGCATTGCATGGATTGTGATTGCATAATGTTGCATTGCATGGATTGTGATTGCATAATTTTGCATTACATGTTGCATTGCATGGATTGTGATGTCATAATTTTGCATTAAATGGTGCATTGCATGGATTGTGATGTCATAATTTTGCATTAAATGTTGCATTGCATGGATTGTGATTGCATAATGTTGCATTGCATGGATTGTGATTGCATAATTTTGCATTACATGTTGCATTGCATGGATTGTGATGTCATAATTTTGCATTAAATGGTGCATTGCATGGATTGTGATGTCATAATTTTGCATTACATGTTGCATTACATATATTGTGATGTCATAATTTTGCCATAAATGTTGCATTGCATGGATTGTGATGTCATAATTTTGCATTAAATGTTGCATTGCATGGATTGTTATGTAATAATTTTGCATTAAATGTTGCATTGCATGGAATGTGATGTCATAATTTTGCATTAAATGTTGCATTGCATAGATTGTGATGTCATATTTTTTCATTATATGTTGCATTGCATGGATTGTGATTGCATAATTATGCATTAATTGTTGCATTGCATGTATTGTGATGTCATAATTTTGCATTAAATGTTGCATTGCATGGATTGTGATGTCATAATTTTGCATTAAATGTTGAATTGCATGGATTGTGTTTGCATAATTTTGCATTAAATGTTGCATTGCATGGATTGTGATTGCATAATGTTGCATTGAATTTTGCATTGCATTTATTGTGATGTCATAATTTTGCATTAAATGTTGCATTGCATGGATTGTGATGTCATAATTTTGCATTACATGTATTGTGATGTCATAATTTTGCATTAAATGTTGCATTGCATGGATTGTGTTTGCATATTTTTGCATTAAATGTTGCATTACATGTATTGTGATGTCATAATGTTGCATTAAATGTTGCATTGCATGGATTGTTATGTAATAATTTTGCATTAAATGTTGCATTGCATGGAATGTGATGTCATAATTTTGCATTAAATGTTGCATTGCATAGATTGTGATGTCATATTTTTTCATTATATGTTGCATTGCATGGATTGTGATTGCATAATTATGCATTAATTGTTGCATTGCATGTATTGTGATGTCATAATTTTGCATTAAATGTTGCATTGCATGGATTGTGATGTCATAATTTTGCATTAAATGTTGAATTGCATGGATTGTGTTTGCATAATTTTGCATTAAATGTTGCATTGCATGGATTGTGATGTCATAATTTTGCATTAAATGTTGAATTGCATGGATTGTGTTTGCATAATTTTGCATTAAATGTTGCATTGCATGGATTGTGATTGCATAATGTTGCATTGAATTTTGCCTTGCATTTATTGTGATGTCATAATTTTGCATTAAATGTTGCATTGCATGGATTGTGATGTCATAATTTTGCATTAAATGTTGAATTGCATGGATTGTGTTTGCATAATTTTGCATTAAATGTTGCATTGCATGGATTGTGATTGCATAATGTTGCATTGAATTTTGCATTGCATTTATTGTGATGTCATAATTTTGCATTAAATGTTGCATTGCATGGATTGTGATGTCATAATTTTGCATTAAATGTTGCATTGCATGGATTGTGATTGCATAATGTTGCATTGCATGGATTGTGATTGCATAATTTTGCATTACATGTTGCATTGCATGGATTGTGATGTCATAATTTTGCATTAAATGGTGCATTGCATGGATTGTGATGTCATAATTTTGCATTAAATGTTGCATTGCATGGATTGTGATGTCATATTTTATCATTATATGTTGCATTGCATGGATTGTGATTGCATAATTATGCATTAATTGTTGCATTGCATGGGTTGTGATGTCATAATTTTGCATTACATGTTGCATTACATGGATTGTGATTGCATAATTTTGCATTACATGTTGCATTACATGTATTGTGATGTCATAATGTTGCATTAAATGTTGCATTGCATGGATTGTGACGTCATAATTTTGCATTACATGTATTGTGATGTCATAATTTTGCATTAAATGTTGCATTGCATGGATTGTGTTTGCATATTTTTGCATTAAATGTTGCATTACATGTATTGTGATGTCATAATGTTGCATTAAATGTTGCA
This sequence comes from Pseudophryne corroboree, assembly GCF_028390025.1. Lineage (NCBI taxonomy): Eukaryota > Metazoa > Chordata > Amphibia > Anura > Myobatrachidae > Pseudophryne > Pseudophryne corroboree. Next base: position 365,248,928 of record NC_086448.1, read on the forward strand.
TTGCATGGATTGTTATGTAATAATTTTGCATTAAATGTTGCATTGCATGGAATGTGATGTCATAATTTTGCATTAAATGTTGCATTGCATAGATTGTGATGTCATATTTTTTCATTATATGTTGCATTGCATGGATTGTGATTGCATAATTATGCATTAATTGTTGCATTGCATGTATTGTGATGTCATAATTTTGCATTAAATGTTGCATTGCATGGATTGTGATGTCATAATTTTGCATTAAATGTTGAATTGCATGGATTGTGTTTGCATAATTTTGCATTACATGTTGCATTGCATGGATTGTGATTGCATAATGTTGCATTGAATTTTGCATTGCATTTATTGTGATGTCATAATTTTGCATTAAATGTTGCATTGCATGGATTGTGATGTCATAATTTTGCATTAAATGTTGCATTGCATGGATTGTGATTGCATAATGTTGCATTGCATGGATTGTGATTGCATAATTTTGCATTACATGTTGCATTGCATGGATTGTGATGTCATAATTTTGCATTAAATGGTGCATTGCATGGATTGTGATGTCATAATTTTGCATTAAATGTTGCATTGCATGGATTGTGATTGCATAATGTTGCATTGCATGGATTGTGATTGCATAATTTTGCATTACATGTTGCATTGCATGGAATGTGATGTCATAATTTTGCATTAACTGTTGCATTGCATAGATTGTGATGTCATATTTTTTCATTATATGTTGCATTGCATGGATTGTGATTGCATAATTATGCATTAATTGTTGCATTGCATGTATTGTGATGTCATAATTTTGCATTAAATGTTGCATTGCATGGATTGTGATGTCATAATTTTGCATTAAATGTTGAATTGCATGGATTGTGTTTGCATAATTTTGCATTAAATGTTGCATTGCATGGATTGTGATTGCATAATGTTGCATTGAATTTTGCATTGCATTTATTGTGATGTCATAATTTTGCATTAAATGTTGCATTGCATGGATTGTGATGTCATAATTTTGCATTAAATGTTGCATTGCATGGATTGTGATTGCATAATGTTGCATTGCATGGATTGTGATTGCATAATTTTGCATTACATGTTGCATTGCATGGATTGTGATGTCATAATTTTGCATTAAATGGTGCATTGCATGGATTGTGATGTCATAATTTTGCATTAAATGTTGCATTGCATGGATTGTGATTGCATAATGTTGCATTGCATGGATTGTGATTGCATAATTTTGCATTACATGTTGCATTGCATGGATTGTGATGTCATAATTTTGCATTAAATGGTGCATTGCATGGATTGTGATGTCATAATTTTGCATTAAATGTTGCATTGCATGGATTGTGATTGCATAATGTTGCATTGCATGGATTGTGATTGCATAATTTTGCATTACATGTTGCATTGCATGGATTGTGATGTAATAATTTTGCATTAAATGTTGCATTGCATGGATTGTTATGTAATAATTTTGCATTAAATGTTGCATTGCATGGAATGTGATGTCATAATTTTGCATTAAATGTTGCATTGCATAGATTGTGATGTCATATTTTTTCATTATATGTTGCATTGCATGGATTGTGATTGCATAATTATGCATTAATTGTTGCATTGCATGTATTGTGATGTCATAATTTTGCATTAAATGTTGCATTGCATGGATTGTGATGTCATAATTTTGCATTAAATGTTGAATTGCATGGATTGTGTTTGCATAATTTTGCATTAAATGTTGCATTGCATGGATTGTGATTGCATAATGTTGCATTGAATTTTGCATTGCATTTATTGTGATGTAATAATTTTGCATTAAATGTTGCATTGCATGGATTGTGACGTCATAATTTTGCATTACATGTATTGTGATGTCATAATTTTGCATTAAATGTTGCATTGCATGGATTGTGTTTGCATATTTTTGCATTAAATGTTGCATTACATGTATTGTGATGTCATAATGTTGCATTAAATGTTGCATTGCATGGATTGTTATGTAATAATTCTGCATTAAATGTTGCATTGCATGGAATGTGATGTCATAATTTTGCATTAAATGTTGCATTGCATAGATTGTGATGTCATATTTTTTCATTATATGTTGCATTGCATGGATTGTGATTGCATAATTATGCATTAATTGTTGCATTGCATGGATTGTGATGTCATAATTTTGCATTAAATGTTGAATTGCATGGATTGTGTTTGCATAATTTTGCATTAAATGTTGCATTGCATGGATTGTGATTGCATAATGTTGTATTGAATTTTGCATTGCATTTATTGTGATGTCATAATTTTGCATTAAATGTTGCATTGCATGGATTGTGACGTCATAATTTTGCATTACATGTATTGTGATGTCATAATTTTGCATTAAATGTTGCATTGCATGGATTGTGTTTGCATATTTTTGCATTAAATGTTGCATTACATGTATTGTGATGTCATAATGTTGCATTAAATGTTGCATTGCATGGATTGTTATGTAATAATTTTGCATTAAATGTTGCATTGCATGGAATGTGATGTCATAATTTTGCATTAAATGTTGCATTGCATAGATTGTGATGTCATATTTTTTCATTATATGTTGCATTGCATGGATTGTGATTGCATAATTATGCATTAATTGTTGCATTGCATGTATTGTGATGTCATAATTTTGCATTAAATGTTGCATTGCATGGATTGTGATGTCATAATTTTGCATTAAATGTTGAATTGCATGGATTGTGTTTGCATAATTTTGCATTAAATGTTGCATTGCATGGATTGTGATGTCATAATTTTGCATTAAATGTTGAATTGCATGGATTGTGTTTGCATAATTTTGCATTAAATGTTGCATTGCATGGATTGTGATTGCATAATGTTGCATTGAATTTTGCATTGCATTTATTGTGATGTCATAATTTTGCATTAAATGTTGCATTGCATGGATTGTGATGTCATAATTTTGCATTAAATGTTGCATTGCATGGATTGTGATTGCATAATGTTGCATTGCATGGATTGTGATTGCATAATTTTGCATTACATGTTGCATTGCATGGATTGTGATGTCATAATTTTGCATTAAATGGTGCATTGCATGGATTGTGATGTCATAATTTTGCATTAAATGTTGCATTGCATGGATTGTGATTGCATAATGTTGCATTGCATGGATTGTGATTGCATAATTTTGCATTACATGTTGCATTGCATGGATTGTGATGTCATAATTTTGCATTAAATGTTGCATTGCATGGATTGTGATGTCATAATTTTGCATTAAATGTTGCATTGCATGGATTGTGATTGCATAATGTTGCATTGCATGGATTGTGATTGCATAATTTTGCATTACATGTTGCATTGCATGGATTGTGATGTCATAATTTTGCATTAAATGGTGCATTGCATGGATTGTGATGTCATAATTTTGCATTAAATGTTGCATTGCATGGATTGTGATTGCATAATGTTGCATTGCATGGATTGTGATTGCATAATTTTGCATTACATGTTGCATTGCATGGATTGTGATGTCATAATTTTGCATTAAATGGTGCATTGCATGGATTGTGATGTCATAATTTTGCATTACATGTTGCATTACATATATTGTGATGTCATAATTTTGCATTAAATGTTGCATTGCATGGATTGTGATTGCATAATGTTGCATTGCATGGATTGTGATTGCATAATTTTGCATTACATGTTGCATTGCATGGATTGTGATGTCATAATTTTGCATTAAATGGTGCATTGCATGGATTGTGATGTCATAATTTTGCATTAAATGTTGCATTGCATGGATTGTGATTGCATAATGTTGCATTGCATGGATTGTGATTGCATAATTTTGCATTACATGTTGCATTGCATGGATTGTGATGTCATAATTTTGCATTAAATGGTGCATTGCATGGATTGTGATGTCATAATTTTGCATTACATGTTGCATTACATATATTGTGATGTCATAATTTTGCCATAAATGTTGCATTGCATGGATTGTGATGTCATAATTTTGCATTAAATGTTGCATTGCATGGATTGTTATGTAATAATTTTGCATTAAATGTTGCATTGCATGGAATGTGATGTCATAATTTTGCATTAAATGTTGCATTGCATAGATTGTGATGTCATATTTTTTCATTATATGTTGCATTGCATGGATTGTGATTGCATAATTATGCATTAATTGTTGCATTGCATGTATTGTGATGTCATAATTTTGCATTAAATGTTGCATTGCATGGATTGTGATGTCATAATTTTGCATTAAATGTTGAATTGTATGGATTGTGTTTGCATAATTTTGCATTAAATGTTGCATTGCATGGATTGTGATTGCATAATGTTGCATTGAATTTTGCATTGCATTTATTGTGATGTCATAATTTTGCATTAAATGTTGCATTGCATGGATTGTGACGTCATAATTTTGCATTACATGTATTGTGATGTCATAATTTTGCATTAAATGTTGCATTGCATGGATTGTGTTTGCATATTTTTGCATTAAATGTTGCATTACATGTATTGTGATGTCATAATGTTGCATTAAATGTTGCATTGCATGGATTGTTATGTAATAATTTTGCATTAAATGTTGCATTGCATGGAATGTGATGTCATAATTTTGCATTAAATGTTGCATTGCATAGATTGTGATGTCATATTTTTTCATTATATGTTGCATTGCATGGATTGTGATTGCATAATTATGCATTAATTGTTGCATTGCATGTATTGTGATGTCATAATTTTGCATTAAATGTTGCATTGCATGGATTGTGATGTCATAATTTTGCATTAAATGTTGAATTGCATGGATTGTGTTTGCATAATTTTGCATTAAATGTTGCATTGCATGGATTGTGATGTCATAATTTTGCATTAAATGTTGAATTGCATGGATTGTGTTTGCATAATTTTGCATTAAATGTTGCATTGCATGGATTGTGATTGCATAATGTTGCATTGAATTTTGCATTGCATTTATTGTGATGTCATAATTTTGCATTAAATGTTGCATTGCATGGATTGTGATGTCATAATTTTGCATTGAATGTTGCATTGCATGGATTGTGATTGCATAATGTTGCATTGCATGGATTGTGATTGCATAATTTTGCATTACATGTTGCATTGCATGGATTGTGATGTCATAATTTTGCATTAAATGGTGCATTGCATGGATTGTGATGTCATAATTTTGCATTAAATGTTGCATTGCATGGATTGTGATGTCATATTTTATCATTATATGTTGCATTGCATGGATTGTGATTGCATAATTATGCATTAATTGTTGCATTGCATGGGTTGTGATGTCATAATTTTGCATTACATGTTGCATTACATGGATTGTGATTGCATAATTTTGCATTACATGTTGCATTACATGTATTGTGATGTCATATTGTTGCATTAAATGTTGCATTGCATGGATTGTGATTGCATAATTTTGCATTACATGTTGCATTGCATGGATTGTGATTGCATAATTATGCATTAATTGTTGCATTGCATGTATTGTGATGTCATAATTTTGCATTAAATGTTGCATTGCATGGATTGTGATGTCATAATTTTGCATTAAATGTTGAATTGCATGGATTGTGTTTGCATAATTTTGCATTAAATGTTGCATTGCATGGATTGTGATGTCATAATTTTGCATTAAATGTTGAATTGCATGGATTGTGTTTGCATAATTTTGCATTAAATGTTGCATTGCATGGATTGTGATGTCATAATTTTGCATTAAATGTTGCATTGCATGGATTGTTATGTAATAATTTTGCATTAAATGTTGCATTGCATGGAATGTGATGTCATAATTTTGCATTAAATGTTGCATTGCATAGATTGTGATGTCATATTTTTTCATTATATGTTGCATTGCATGGATTGTGATTGCATAATTATGCATTAATTGTTGCATTGCATGTATTGTGATGTCATAATTTTGCATTACATGTTGCATTGCATGGATTGTGATGTCATAATTTTGCATTAAATGTTGAATTGCATGGATTGTGTTTGCATAATTTTGCATTAAATGTTGCATTGCATGGATTGTGATTGCATAATGTTGCATTGAATTTTGCATTGCATTTATTGTGATGTCATAATTTTGCATTAAATGTTGCATTGCATGGATTGTGACGTCATAATTTTGCATTACATGTATTGTGATGTCATAATTTTGCATTGAATGTTGCATTGCATGGATTGTGTTTGCATATTTTTGCATTAAATGTTGCATTACATGTATTGTGATGTCATAATGTTGCATTAAATGTTGCATTGCATGGATTGTTATGTAATAATTTTGCATTAAATGTTGCATTGCATGGAATGTGATGTCATAATTTTGCATTAAATGTTGCATTGCATAGATTGTGATGTCATATTTTTTCATTATATGTTGCATTGCATGGATTGTGATTGCATAATTATGCATTAATTGTTGCATTGCATGTATTGTGATGTCATAATTTTGCATTAAATGTTGCATTGCATGGATTGTGATGTCATAATTTTGCATTAAATGTTGAATTGCATGGATTGTGTTTGCATAATTTTGCATTAAATGTTGCATTGCATGGATTGTGATGTCATAATTTTGCATTAAATGTTGAATTGCATGGATTGTGTTTGCATAATTTTGCATTAAATGTTGCATTGCATGGATTGTGATTGCATAATGTTGCATTGAATTTTGCATTGCATTTATTGTGATGTCATAATTTTGCATTAAATGTTGCATTGCATGGATTGTGATGTCATAATTTTGCATTAAATGTTGCATTGCATGGATTGTGATTGCATAATGTTGCATTGCATGGATTGTGATTGCATAATTTTGCATTACATGTTGCATTGCATGGATTGTGATGTCATAATTTTGCATTAAATGGTGCATTGCATGGATTGTGATGTCATAATTTTGCATTAAATGTTGCATTGCATGGATTGTGATGTCATATTTTATCATTATATGTTGCATTGCATGGATTGTGATTGCATAATTATGCATTAATTGTTGCATTGCATGGGTTGTGATGTCATAATTTTGCATTACATGTTGCATTACATGGATTGTGATTGCATAATTTTGCATTACATGTTGCATTACATGTATTGTGATGTCATAATGTTGCATTAAATGTTGCATTGCATGGATTGTGACGTCATAATGTTGCATTAAATGTTGCATTGCATGGAATGTGATGTCATAATTTTGCATTAAATGTTGCATTGCATAGATTGTGATGTCATATTTTTTCATTATATGTTGCATTGCATGGATTGTGATTGCATAATTATGCATTAATTGTTGCATTGCATGTATTGTGATGTCATAATTTTGCATTAAATGTTGCATTGCATGGATTGTGATGTCATAATTTTGCATTAAATGTTGAATTGCATGGATTGTGTTTGCATAATTTTGCATTAAATGTTGCATTGCATGGATTGTGATGTCATAATTTTGCATTAAATGTTGAATTGCATGGATTGTGTTTGCATAATTTTGCATTAAATGTTGCATTGCATGGATTGTGATTGCATAATGTTGCATTGAATTTTGCATTGCATTTATTGTGATGTCATAATTTTGCATTAAATGTCGCATTGCATGGATTGTGATGTCATAATTTTGCATTAAATGTTGAATTGCATGGATTGTGTTTGCATAATTTTGCATTAAATGTTGCATTGAATGGATTGTGATTGCATAATGTTGCATTGAATTTTGCATTGCATTTATTGTGATGTCATAATTTTGCATTAAATGTTGCATTGCATGGATTGTGATGTCATAATTTTGCATTAAATGTTGCATTGCATGGATTGTGATTGCATAATGTTGCATTGCATGGATTGTGATTGCATAATTTTGCATTACATGTTGCATTGCATGGATTGTGATGTCATAATTTTGCATTAAATGGTGCATTGCATGGATTGTGATGTCATAATTTTGCATTAAATGTTGCATTGCATGGATTGTGATGTCATATTTTATCATTATATGTTGCATTGCATGGATTGTGATTGCATAATTATGCATTAATTGTTGCATTGCATGGGTTGTGATGTCATAATTTTGCATTACATGTTGCATTACATGGATTGTGATTGCATAATTTTGCATTACATGTTGCATTACATGTATTGTGATGTCATAATGTTGCATTAAATGTTGCATTGCATGGATTGTGACGTCATAATTTTGCATTACATGTATTGTGATGTCATAATTTTGCATTAAATGTTGCATTGCATGGATTGTGTTTGCATATTTTTGCATTAAATGTTGCATTACATGTATTGTGATGTCATAATGTTGCATTAAATGTTGCATTGCATGGATTGTTATGTAATAATTTTGCATTAAATGTTGCATTGCATGGAATGTGATGTCATAATTTTGCATTAAATGTTGCATTGCATAGATTGTGATGTCATATTTTTTCATCATATGTTGCATTGCATGGATTGTGATTGCATAATTATGCATTAATTGTTGCATTGCATGTATTGTGATGTCATAATTTTGCATTAAATGTTGCATTGCATGGATTGTGATGTCATAATTTTGCATTAAATGTTGAATTGCATGGATTGTGTTTGCATAATTTTGCATTAAATGTTGCATTGCATGGATTGTGATTGCATAATGTTGCATTGAATTTTGCATTGCATGGATTGTGATGTCATAATTTTGCATTAAATGTTGCATTGCATGGATTGTGATTGCATAATGTTGCATTGCATGGATTGTGATTGCATAATTTTGCATTACATGTTGCATTGCATGGATTGTGATGTCATAATTTTGCATTAAATGGTGCATTGCATGGATTGTGATGTCATAATTTTGCATTAAATGTTGCATTGCATGGATTGTGATTGCATAATGTTGCATTGCATGGATTGTGATTGCATAATTTTGCATTACATGTTGCATTGCATGGATTGTGATGTCATAATTTTGCATTAAATGGTGCATTGCATGGATTGTGATGTCATAATTTTGCATTACATGTTGCATTACATATATTGTGATGTCATAATTTTGCATTAAATGTTGCATTGCATGGATTGTGATGTCATAATGTTGCATTAAATGTTGCATTGCATGGATTGTTATGTAATAATTTTGCATTAAATGTTGCATTGCATGGAATGTGATGTCATAATTTTGCATTAAATGTTGCATTGCATAGATTGTGATGTCATATTTTTTCATTATATGTTGCATTGCATGGATTGTGATTGCATAATTATGCATTAATTGTTGCATTGCATGTATTGTGATGTCATAATTTTGCATTAAATGTTGCATTGCATGGATTGTGATGTCATAATTTTGCATTAAATGTTGAATTGCATGGATTGTGTTTGCATAATTTTGCATTAAATGTTGCATTGCATGGATTGTGATTGCATAATGTTGCATTGAATTTTGCATTGCATTTATTGTGATGTCATAATTTTGCATTAAATGTTGCATTGCATGGATTGTGACGTCATAATTTTGCATTACATGTATTGTGATGTCATAATTTTGCATTAAATGTTGCATTGCATGGATTGTGTTTGCATATTTTTGCATTAAATGTTGCATTACATGTATTGTGATGTCATAATGTTGCATTAAATGTTGCATTGCATGGATTGTTATGTAATAATTTTGCATTAAATGTTGCATTGCATGGAATGTGATGTCATAATTTTGCATTAAATGTTGCATTGCATAGATTGTGATGTCATATTTTTTCATTATATGTTGCATTGCATGGATTGTGATTGCATAATTATGCATTAATTGTTGCATTGCATGTATTGTGATGTCATAATTTTGCATTAAATGTTGCATTGCATGGATTGTGATGTCATAATTTTGCATTAAATGTTGAATTGCATGGATTGTGTTTGCATAATTTTGCATTAAATGTTGCATTGCATGGATTGTGATGTCATAATTTTGCATTAAATGTTGAATTGCATGGATTGTGTTTGCATAATTTTGCATTAAATGTTGCATTGCATGGATTGTGATTGCATAATGTTGCATTGAATTTTGCATTGCATTTATTGTGATGTCATAATTTTGCATTAAATGTTGCATTGCATGGATTGTGATGTCATAATTTTGCATTAAATGTTGCATTGCATGGATTGTGATTGCATAATGTTGCATTGCATGGATTGTGATTGCATAATTTTGCATTACATGTTGCATTGCATGGATTGTGATGTCATAATTTTGCATTAAATGGTGCATTGCATGGATTGTGATGTCATAATTTTGCATTAAATGTTGCATTGCATGGATTGTGATGTCATATTTTATCATTATATGTTGCATTGCATGGATTGTGATTGCATAATTATGCATTAATTGTTGCATTGCATGGGTTGTGATGTCATAATTTTGCATTACATGTTGCATTACATGGATTGTGATTGCATAATTTTGCATTACATGTTGCATTACATGTATTGTGATGTCATAATGTTGCATTAAATGTTGCATTGCATGGATTGTGACGTCATAATTTTGCATTAAATGTTGCATTGCATGGAATGTGATGTCATAATTTTGCATTAAATGTTGCATTGCATAGATTGTGATGTCATATTTTTTTCATTATATGTTGCATTGCATGGATTGTGATTGCATAATTATGCATTAATTGTTGCATTGCATGTATTGTGATGTCATAATTTTGCATTAAATGTTGCATTGCATGGATTGTGATGTCATAATTTTGCATTAAATGTTGAATTGCATGGATTGTGTTTGCATAATTTTGCATTAAATGTTGCATTGCATGGATTGTGATTGCATAATGTTGCATTGAATTTTGCATTGCATTTATTGTGATGTCATAATTTTGCATTAAATGTTGCATTGCATGGATTGTGATGTCATAATTTTGCATTAAATGTTGCATTGCATGGATTGTGATTGCATAATGTTGCATTGCATGGATTGTGATTGCATAATTTTGCATTACATGTTGCATTGCATGGATTGTGATGTCATAATTTTGCATTAAATGTTGCATTGCATGGATTGTGATGTCATAATTTTGCATTAAATGTTGAATTGCATGGATTGTGTTTGCATAATTTTGCATTAAATGTTGCATTGCATGGATTGTGATGTCATAATTTTGCATTAAATGTTGAATTGCATGGATTGTGTTTGCATAATTTTGCATTAAATGTTGCATTGCATGGATTGTGATTGCATAATGTTGCATTGAATTTTGCATTGCATTTATTGTGATGTCATAATTTTGCATTAAATGTTGCATTGCATGGATTGTGATGTCATAATTTTGCATTAAATGTTGCATTGCATGGATTGTGATTGCATAATGTTGCATTGCATGGATTGTGATTGCATAATTTTGCATTACATGTTGCATTGCATGTATTGTGATGTCATAATTTTGCATTAAATGGTGCATTGCATGGATTGTGATGTCATAATTTTGCATTAAATGTTGCATTGCATGGATTGTGATGTCATATTTTATCATTATATGTTGCATTGCATGGATTGTGATGTCATAATTTTGCATTACATGTTGCATTACATGGATTGTGATTGCATAATTTTGCATTACATGTTGCATTACATGTATTGTGATGTCATAATGTTGCATTAAATGTTGCATTGCATGGATTGTGACGTCATAATTTTGCATTAAATGTTGCATTGCATGGAATGTGATGTCATAATTTTGCATTAAATGTTGCATTGCATAGATTGTGATGTCATATTTTTTTCATTATATGTTGCATTGCATGGATTGTGATTGCATAATTATGCATTAATTGTTGCATTGCATGTATTGTGATGTCATAATTTTGCATTAAATGTTGCATTGCATGGATTGTGATGTCATAATTTTGCATTAAATGTTGAATTGCATGGATTGTGTTTGCATAATTTTGCATTAAATGTTGCATTGCATGGATTGTGATTGCATAATGTTGCATTGAATTTTGCATTGCATTTATTGTGATGTCGTAATTTTGCATTAAATGTTGCATTGCATGGATTGTGATGTCATAATTTTGCATTAAATGTTGCATTGCATGGATTGTGATTGCATAATGTTGCATTGCATGGATTGTGATTGCATAATTTTGCATTACATGTTGCATTGCATGGATTGTGATGTCATAATTTTGCATTAAATGTTGCATTGCATGGATTGTGATGTCATAATTTTGCATTAAATGTTGAATTGCATGGATTGTGTTTGCATAATTTTGCATTAAATGTTGCATTGCATGGATTGTGATGTCATAATTTTGCATTAAATGTTGAATTGCATGGATTGTGTTTGCATAATTTTGCATTAAATGTTGCATTGCATGGATTGTGATTGCATAATGTTGCATTGAATTTTGCATTGCATTTATTGTGATGTCATAATTTTGCATTAAATGTTGCATTGCATGGATTGTGATGTCATAATTTTGCATTAAATGTTGCATTGCATGGATTGTGATTGCATAATGTTGCATTGCATGGATTGTGATTGCATAATTTTGCATTACATGTTGCATTGCATGTATTGTGATGTCATAATTTTGCATTAAATGTTGCATTGCATGGATTGTGATGTCATAATTTTGCATTAAATGTTGAATTGCATGGATTGTGTTTGCATAATTTTGCATTAAATGTTGCATTGCATGGATTGTGATGTCATAATTTTGCATTAAATGTTGAATTGCATGGATTGTGTTTGCATAATTTTGCATTAAATGTTGCATTGCATGGATTGTGATTGCATAATGTTGCATTGAATTTTGCATTGCATTTATTGTGATGTCATAATTTTGCATTAAATGTTGCATTGCATGGAATGTGATGTCATAATTTTGCATTAAATGTTGCATTGCATAGATTGTGATGTCATATTTTTTCATTATATGTTGCATTGCATGGATTGTGATTGCATAATTATGCATTAATTGTTGCATTGCATGTATTGTGATGTCATAATTTTGCATTAAATGTTGCATTGCATGGATTGTGATGTCATAATTTTGCATTAAATGTTGAATTGCATGGATTGTGTTTGCATAATTTTGCATTAAATGTTGCATTACATGTATTGTGATGTCATAATGTTGCATTAAATGTTGCATTGCATGGATTGTTATGTAATAATTTTGCATTAAATGTTGCATTGCATGGATTGTGATGTCATAATTTTGCATTAAATGTTGAATTGCATGGATTGTGTTTGCATAATTTTGCATTAAATGTTGCATTGCATGGATTGTGATTGCATAATGTTGCATTGAATTTTGCATTGCATTTATTGTGATGTCATAATTTTGCATTAAATGTTGCATTGCATGGATTGTGATGTCATAATTTTGCATTAAATGTTGCATTGCATGGATTGTGATTGCATAATGTTGCATTGCATGGATTGTGATTGCATAATTTTGCATTACATGTTGCATTGCATGGATTGTGATGTCATAATTTTGCATTAAATGGTGCATTGCATGGATTGTGATGTCATAATTTTGCATTAAATGTTGCATTGCATGGATTGTGATGTCATATTTTATCATTATATGTTGCATTGCATGGATTGTGATTGCATAATTATGCATTAATTGTTGCATTGCATGGGTTGTGATGTCATAATTTTGCATTACATGTTGCATTACATGGATTGTGATTGCATAATTTTGCATTACATGTTGCATTACATGTATTGTGATGTCATAATGTTGCATTAAATGTTGCATTGCATGGATTGTTATGTAATAATTTTGCATTAAATGTTGCATTGCATGGAATGTGATGTCATAATTTTGCATTAAATGTTGCATTGCATAGATTGTGATGTCATATTTTTTCATTATATGTTGCATTGCATGGATTGTGATTGCATAATTATGCATTAATTGTTGCATTGCATGTATTGTGATGTCATAATTTTGCATTAAATGTTGCATTGCATGGATTGTGATGTCATAATTTTGCATTAAATGTTGAATTGCATGGATTGTGTTTGCATAATTTTGCATTAAATGTTGCATTGCATGGATTGTGATTGCATAATGTTGCATTGAATTTTGCATTGCATTTATTGTGATGTCATAATTTTGCATTAAATGTTGCATTGCATGGATTGTGACGTCATAATTTTGCATTACATGTATTGTGATGTCATAATTTTGCATTAAATGTTGCATTGCATGGATTGTGTTTGCATATTTTTGCATTAAATGTTGCATTACATGTATTGTGATGTCATAATGTTGCATTAAATGTTGCATTGCATGGATTGTTATGTAATAATTTTGCATTAAATGTTGCATTGCATGGAATGTGATGTCATAATTTTGCATTAAATGTTGCATTGCATAGATTGTGATGTCAAATTTTTTCATTATATGTTGCATTGCATGGATTGTGATTGCATAATTATGCATTAATTGTTGCATTGCATGTATTGTGATGTCATAATTTTGCATTAAATGTTGCATTGCATGGATTGTGATGTCATAATTTTGCATTAAATGTTGAATTGCATGGATTGTGTTTGCATAATTTTGCATTAAATGTTGCATTGCATGGATTGTGATGTCATAATTTTGCATTAAATGTTGAATTGCATGGATTGTGTTTGCATAATTTTGCATTAAATGTTGCATTGCATGGATTGTGATTGCATAATGTTGCATTAAATGGTGCATTGCATGGATTGTGATGTCATAATTTTGCATTAAATGTTGCATTGCATGGATTGTGATTGCATAATGTTGCATTGCATGGATTGTGATTGCATAATTTTGCATTACATGTTGCATTGCATGGATTGTGATGTCATAATTTTGCATTAAATGGTGCATTGCATGGATTGTGATGTCATAATTTTGCATTAAATGTTGCATTGCATGGATTGTGATTGCATAATGTTGCATTGCATGGATTGTGATTGCATAATTTTGCATTACATGTTGCATTGCATGGATTGTGATGTCATAATTTTGCATTAAATGGTGCATTGCATGGATTGTGATGTCATAATTTTGCATTACATGTTGCATTACATATATTGTGATGTCATAATTTTGCATTAAATGTTGCATTGCATGTATTGTGATGTCATAATTTTGCATTAAATGTTGCATTGCATGGATTGTGATGTCATAATTTTGCATTAAATGTTGAATTGCATGGATTGTGTTTGCATAATTTTGCATTAAATGTTGCATTGCATGGAATGTGATGTCATAATTTTGCATTAAATGTTGCATTGCATAGATTGTGATGTCATATTTTTTCATTATATGTTGCATTGCATGGATTGTGATTGCATAATTATGCATTAATTGTTGCATTGCATGTATTGTGATGTCATAATTTTGCATTAAATGTTGCATTGCATGGATTGTGATGTCATAATTTTGCATTAAATGTTGAATTGCATGGATTGTGTTTGCATAATTTTGCATTAAATGTTGCATTGCATGGATTGTGATTGCATAATGTTGCATTGAATTTTGCATTGCATTTATTGTGATGTCATAATTTTGCATTAAATGTTGCATTGCATGGATTGTGATGTCATAATTTTGCATTAAATGTTGCATTGCATGGATTGTGATTGCATAATGTTGCATTGCATGGATTGTGATTGCATAATTTTGCATTACATGTTGCATTGCATGGATTGTGATGTCATAATGTTGCATTAAATGTTGCATTGCATGGATTGTGACGTCATAATTTTGCATTACATGTATTGTGATGTCATAATTTTGCATTAAATGTTGCATTGCATGGATTGTGTTTGCATATTTTTGCATTAAATGTTGCATTACATGTATTGTGATGTCATAATGTTGCATTAAATGTTGCATTGCATGGATTGTTATGTAATAATTTTGCATTAAATGTTGCATTGCATGGAATGTGATGTCATAATTTTGCATTAAATGTTGCATTGCATAGATTGTGATGTCATATTTTTTCATTATATGTTGCATTGCATGGATTGTGATTGCATATTTATGCATTAATTGTTGCATTGCATGTATTGTGATGTCATAATTTTGCATTAAATGTTGCATTGCATGGATTGTGATGTCATAATTTTGCATTAAATGTTGAATTGCATGGATTGTGTTTGCATAATTTTGCATTAAATGTTGCATTGCATGGATTGTGATTGCATAATGTTGCATTGAATTTTGCATTGCATTTATTGTGATGTCATAATTTTGCATTAAATGTTGCATTGCATGGATTGTGATGTCATAATTTTGCATTAAATGTTGCATTGCATGGATTGTGATTGCATAATGTTGCATTGCATGGATTGTGATTGCATAATTTTGCATTACATGTTGCATTGCATGGATTGTGATGTCATAATTTTGCATTAAATGGTGCATTGCATGGATTGTGATGTCATAATTTTGCATTAAATGTTGCATTGCATGGATTGTGATTGCATAATGTTGCATTGCATGGATTGTGATTGCATAATTTTGCATTACATGTTGCATTGCATGGATTGTGATGTCATAATGTTGCATTAAATGTTGCATTGCATGGATTGTGACGTCATAATTTTGCATTACATGTATTGTGATGTCATAATTTTGCATTAAATGTTGCATTGCATGGATTGTGTTTGCATATTTTTGCATTAAATGTTGCATTACATGTATTGTGATGTCATAATGTTGCATTAAATGTTGCATTGCATGGATTGTTATGTAATAATTTTGCATTAAATGTTGCATTGCATGGAATGTGATGTCATAATTTTGCATTAAATGTTGCATTGCATAGATTGTGATGTCATATTTTTTCATTATATGTTGCATTGCATGGATTGTGATTGCATATTTATGCATTAATTGTTGCATTGCATGTATTGTGATGTCATAATTTTGCATTAAATGTTGCATTGCATGGATTGTGATGTCATAATTTTGCATTAAATGTTGAATTGCATGGATTGTGTTTGCATAATTTTGCATTAAATGTTGCATTGCATGGATTGTGATTGCATAATGTTGCATTGAATTTTGCATTGCATTTATTGTGATGTCATAATTTTGCATTAAATGTTGCATTGCATGGATTGTGATGTCATAATTTTGCATTAAATGTTGCATTGCATGGATTGTGATTGCATAATGTTGCATTGCATGGATTGTGATTGCATAATTTTGCATTACATGTTGCATTGCATGGATTGTGATGTCATAATTTTGCATTAAATGGTGCATTGCATGGATTGTGATGTCATAATTTTGCATTAAATGTTGCATTGCATGGATTGTGATTGCATAATGTTGCATTGCATGGATTGTGATTGCATAATTTTGCATTACATGTTGCATTGCATGGATTGTGATGTCATAATGTTGCATTAAATGGTGCATTGCATGGATTGTGATGTCATAATTTTGCATTAAATGTTGCATTGCATGTATTGTGATGTCATAATTTTGCATTAAATGTTGCATTGCATGGATTGTGATGTCATAATTTTGCATTAAATGTTGAATTGCATGGATTGTGTTTGCATAATTTTGCATTAAATGTTGCATTGCATGGAATGTGATGTCATAATTTTGCATTAAATGTTGCATTGCATAGATTGTGATGTCATATTTTTTCATTATATGTTGCATTGCATGGATTGTGATTGCATAATTATGCATTAATTGTTGCATTGCATGTATTGTGATGTCATAATTTTGCATTAAATGTTGCATTGCATGGATTGTGATGTCATAATTTTGCATTAAATGTTGAATTGCATGGATTGTGTTTGCATAATTTTGCATTAAATGTTGCATTGCATGGATTGTGATTGCATAATGTTGCATTGAATTTTGCATTGCATTTATTGTGATGTCATAATTTTGCATTAAATGTTGCATTGCATGGATTGTGATGTCATAATTTTGCATTAAATGTTGCATTGCATGGATTGTGATTGCATAATGTTGCATTGCATGGATTGTGATTGCATAATTTTGCATTACATGTTGCATTGCATGGATTGTGATGTCATAATGTTGCATTAAATGTTGCATTGCATGGATTGTGACGTCATAATTTTGCATTACATGTATTGTGATGTCATAATTTTGCATTAAATGTTGCATTGCATGGATTGTGTTTGCATATTTTTGCATTAAATGTTGCATTACATGTATTGTGATGTCATAATGTTGCATTAAATGTTGCATTGCATGGATTGTTATGTAATAATTTTGCATTAAATGTTGCATTGCATGGAATGTGATGTCATAATTTTGCATTAAATGTTGCATTGCATAGATTGTGATGTCATATTTTTTCATTATATGTTGCATTGCATGGATTGTGATTGCATATTTATGCATTAATTGTTGCATTGCATGTATTGTGATGTCATAATTTTGCATTAAATGTTGCATTGCATGGATTGTGATGTCATAATTTTGCATTAAATGTTGAATTGCATGGATTGTGTTTGCATAATTTTGCATTAAATGTTGCATTGCATGGATTGTGATTGCATAATGTTGCATTGAATTTTGCATTGCATTTATTGTGATGTCATAATTTTGCATTAAATGTTGCATTGCATGGATTGTGATGTCATAATTTTGCATTAAATGTTGCATTGCATGGATTGTGATTGCATAATGTTGCATTGCATGGATTGTGATTGCATAATTTTGCATTACATGTTGCATTGCATGGATTGTGATGTCATAATTTTGCATTAAATGGTGCATTGCATGGATTATGATGTCATAATTTTGCATTAAATGTTGCATTGCATGGATTGTGATTGCATAATGTTGCATTGCATGGATTGTGATTGCATAATTTTGCATTACATGTTGCATTGCATGGATTGTGATGTCATAATGTTGCATTAAATGGTGCATTGCATGGATTGTGATGTCATAATTTTGCATTACATGTTGCATTACATATATTGTGATGTCATAATTTTGCATTAAATGTTGCATTGCATGGATTGTGATGTCATAATGTTGCATTAAATGTTGCATTGCATGGATTGTTATGTAATAATTTTGCATTAAATGTTGCATTGCATGGAATGTGATGTCATAATTTTGCATTAAATGTTGCATTGCATAGATTGTGATGTCATATTTTTTCATTATATGTTGCATTGCATGGATTGTGATTGCATAATTATGCATTAATTGTTGCATTGCATGTATTGTGATGTCATAATTTTGCATTAAATGTTGCATTGCATGGATTGTGATGTCATAATTTTGCATTAAATGTTGAATTGCATGGATTGTGTTTGCATAATTTTGCATTAAATGTTGCATTGCATGGATTGTGATTGCATAATGTTGCATTGAATTTTGCATTGCATTTATTGTGATGTCATAATTTTGCATTAAATGTTGCATTGCATGGATTGTGACGTCATAATTTTGCATTACATGTATTGTGATGTCATAATTTTGCATTAAATGTTGCATTGCATGGATTGTGTTTGCATATTTTTGCATTAAATGTTGCATTACATGTATTGTGATGTCATAATGTTGCATTAAATGTTGCATTGCATGGATTGTTATGTAATAATTTTGCATTAAATGTTGCATTGCATGGAATGTGATGTCATAATTTTGCATTAAATGTTGCATTGCATAGATTGTGATGTCATATTTTTTCATTATATGTTGCATTGCATGGATTGTGATTGCATAATTATGCATTAATTGTTGCATTGCATGTATTGTGATGTCATAATTTTGCATTAAATGTTGCATTGCATGGATTGTGATGTCATAATTTTGCATTAAATGTTGAATTGCATGGATTGTGTTTGCATAATTTTGCATTAAATGTTGCATTGCATGGATTGTGATGTCATAATTTTGCAATAAATGTTGAATTGCATGGATTGTGTTTGCATAATTTTGCATTAAATGTTGCATTGCATGGATTGTGATTGCATAATGTTGCATTGAATTTTGCATTGCATTTATTGTGATGTCATAATTTTGCATTAAATGTTGCATTGCATGGATTGTGATGTCATAATTTTGCATTAAATGTTGCATTGCATGGATTGTGATTGCATAATGTTGCATTGCATGGATTGTGATTGCATAATTTTGCATTACATGTTGCATTGCATGGATTGTGATGTCATAATTTTGCATTAAATGGTGCATTGCATGGATTGTGATGTCATAATTTTGCATTAAATGTTGCATTGCATGGATTGTGATGTCATTTTTTATCATTATATGTTGCATTGCATGGATTGTGATTGCATAATTATGCATTAATTGTTGCATTGCATGGGTTGTGATGTCATAATTTTGCATTACATGTTGCATTACATGGATTGTGATTGCATAATTTTGCATTACATGTTGCATTACATGTATTGTGATGTCATAATGTTGCATTAAATGTTGCATTGCATGGATTGTGACGTCATAATTTTGCATTAAATGTTGCATTGCATGGAATGTGATGTCATAATTTTGCATTAAATGTTGCATTGCATAGATTGTGATGTCATATTTTTTTCATTATATGTTGCATTGCATGGATTGTGATTGCATAATTATGCATTAATTGTTGCATTGCATGTATTGTGATGTCATAATTTTGCATTAAATGTTGCATTGCATGGATTGTGATGTCATAATTTTGCATTAAATGTTGAATTGCATGGATTGTGTTTGCATAATTTTGCATTAAATGTTGCATTGCATGGATTGTGATTGCATAATGTTGCATTGAATTTTGCATTGCATTTATTGTGATGTCATAATTTTGCATTAAATGTTGCATTGCATGGATTGTGATGTCATAATTTTGCATTAAATGTTGCATTGCATGGATTGTGATTGCATAATGTTGCATTGCATGGATTGTGATTGCATAATTTTGCATTACATGTTGCATTGCATGGATTGTGATGTCATAATTTTGCATTAAATGTTGCATTGCATGGATTGTGATGTCATAATTTTGCATTAAATGTTGAATTGCATGGATTGTGTTTGCATAATTTTGCATTAAATGTTGCATTGCATGGATTGTGATGTCATAATTTTGCATTAAATGTTGAATTGCATGGATTGTGTTTGCATAATTTTGCATTAAATGTTGCATTGCATGGATTGTGATTGCATAATGTTGCATTGAATTTTGCATTGCATTTATTGTGATGTCATAATTTTGCATTAAATGTTGCATTGCATGGAATGTGATGTCATAATTTTGCATTAAATGTTGCATTGCATAGATTGTGATGTCATATTTTTTCATTATATGTTGCATTGCATGGATTGTGATTGCATAATTATGCATTAATTGTTGCATTGCATGTATTGTGATGTCATAATTTTGCATTAAATGTTGCATTGCATGGAATGTGATGTCATAATTTTGCATTAAATGTTGCATTGCATAGATTGTGATGTCATATTTTTTCATTATATGTTGCATTGCATGGATTGTGATTGCATAATTATGCATTAATTGTTGCATTGCATGTATTGTGATGTCATAATTTTGCATTAAATGTTGCATTGCATGGATTGTGATGTCATAATTTTGCATTAAATGTTGAATTGCATGGATTGTGTTTGCATAATTTTGCATTAAATGTTGCATTACATGTATTGTGATGTCATAATGTTGCATTAAATGTTGCATTGCATGGATTGTTATGTAATAATTTTGCATTAAATGTTGCATTGCATGGATTGTGATGTCATAATTTTGCATTAAATGTTGAATTGCATGGATTGTGTTTGCATAATTTTGCATTAAATGTTGCATTGCATGGATTGTGATTGCATAATGTTGCATTGAATTTTGCATTGCATTTATTGTGATGTCATAATTTTGCATTAAATGTTGCATTGCATGGATTGTGATGTCATAATTTTGCATTAAATGTTGCATTGCATGGATTGTGATTGCATAATGTTGCATTGCATGGATTGTGATTGCATAATTTTGCATTACATGTTGCATTGCATGGATTGTGATGTCATAATTTTGCATTAAATGGTGCATTGCATGGATTGTGATGTCATAATTTTGCATTAAATGTTGCATTGCATGGATTGTGATGTCATATTTTATCATTATATGTTGCATTGCATGGATTGTGATTGCATAATTATGCATTAATTGTTGCATTGCATGGGTTGTGATGTCATAATTTTGCATTACATGTTGCATTACATGGATTGTGATTGCATAATTTTGCATTACATGTTGCATTACATGTATTGTGATGTCATAATGTTGCATTAAATGTTGCATTGCATGGATTGTTATGTAATAATTTTGCATTAAATGTTGCATTGCATGGAATGTGATGTCATAATTTTGCATTAAATGTTGCATTGCATAGATTGTGATGTCATATTTTTTCATTATATGTTGCATTGCATGGATTGTGATTGCATAATTATGCATTAATTGTTGCATTGCATGTATTGTGATGTCATAATTTTGCATTAAATGTTGCATTGCATGGATTGTGATGTCATAATTTTGCATTAAATGTTGAATTGCATGGATTGTGTTTGCATAATTTTGCATTAAATGTTGCATTGCATGGATTGTGATTGCATAATGTTGCATTGAATTTTGCATTGCATTTGTTGTGATGTCATAATTTTGCATTAAATGTTGCATTGCATGGATTGTGATGTCATAATTTTGCATTAAATGTTGCATTGCATGGATTGTGATTGCATAATGTTGCATTGCATGGATTGTGATTGCATAATTTTGCATTACATGTTGCATTGCATGGATTGTGATGTCATAATTTTGCATTAAATGGTGCATTGCATGGATTGTGATGTCATAATTTTGCATTAAATGTTGCATTGCATGGATTGTGATTGCATAATGTTGCATTGCATGGATTGTGATTGCATAATTTTGCATTACATGTTGCATTGCATGGATTGTGATGTCATAATTTTGCATTAAATGGTGCATTGCATGGATTGTGATGTCATAATTTTGCATTACATGTTGCATTACATATATTGTGATGTCATAATTTTGCATTAAATGTTGAATTGCATGGATTGTGTTTGCATAATTTTGCATTAAATGTTGCATTGCATGGATTGTGATTGCATAATGTTGCATTGAATTTTGCATTGCATTTATTGTGATGTCATAATTTTGCATTAAATGTTGCATTGCATGGATTGTGACGTCATAATTTTGCATTACATGTATTGTGATGTCATAATTTTGCATTAAATGTTGCATTGCATGGATTGTGTTTGCATATTTTTGCATTAAATGTTGCATTACATGTATTGTGATGTCATAATGTTGCATTAAATGTTGCATTGCATGGATTGTTATGTAATAATTTTGCATTAAATGTTGCATTGCATGGAATGTGATGTCATAATTTTGCATTAAATGTTGCATTGCATAGATTGTGATGTCATATTTTTTCATTATATGTTGCATTGCATGGATTGTGATTGCATAATTATGCATTAATTGTTGCATTGCATGTATTGTGATGTCATAATTTTGCATTAAATGTTGCATTGCATGGATTGTGATGTCATAATTTTGCATTAAATGTTGAATTGCATGGATTGTGTTTGCATAATTTTGCATTAAATGTTGCATTGCATGGATTGTGATGTCATAATTTTGCATTAAATGTTGAATTGCATGGATTGTGTTTGCATAATTTTGCATTAAATGTTGCATTGCATGGATTGTGATTGCATAATGTTGCATTAAATGGTGCATTGCATGGATTGTGATGTCATAATTTTGCATTAAATGTTGCATTGCATGGATTGTGATTGCATAATGTTGCATTGCATGGATTGTGATTGCATAATTTTGCATTACATGTTGCATTGCATGGATTGTGATGTCATAATTTTGCATTAAATGGTGCATTGCATGGATTGTGATGTCATAATTTTGCATTAAATGTTGCATTGCATGGATTGTGATTGCATAATGTTGCATTGCATGGATTGTGATTGCATAATTTTGCATTACATGTTGCATTGCATGGATTGTGATGTCATAATTTTGCATTAAATGGTGCATTGCATGGATTGTGATGTCATAATTTTGCATTACATGTTGCATTACATATATTGTGATGTCATAATTTTGCATTAAATGTTGCATTGCATGTATTG
Source organism: Pseudophryne corroboree (assembly GCF_028390025.1). NCBI lineage: Eukaryota > Metazoa > Chordata > Amphibia > Anura > Myobatrachidae > Pseudophryne > Pseudophryne corroboree. The sequence continues at coordinate 365,273,195 of NC_086448.1, forward strand.
TGATGTCATAATTTTGCATTAAATGTTGCATTGCATGGATTGTGATGTCATAATTTTGCATTAAATGTTGAATTGCATGGATTGTGTTTGCATAATTTTGCATTAAATGTTGCATTGCATGGAATGTGATGTCATAATTTTGCATTAAATGTTGCATTGCATAGATTGTGATGTCATATTTTTTCATTATATGTTGCATTGCATGGATTGTGATTGCATAATTATGCATTAATTGTTGCATTGCATGTATTGTGATGTCATAATTTTGCATTAAATGTTGCATTGCATGGATTGTGATGTCATAATTTTGCATTAAATGTTGAATTGCATGGATTGTGTTTGCATAATTTTGCATTAAATGTTGCATTGCATGGATTGTGATTGCATAATGTTGCATTGAATTTTGCATTGCATTTATTGTGATGTCATAATTTTGCATTAAATGTTGCATTGCATGGATTGTGATGTCATAATTTTGCATTAAATGTTGCATTGCATGGATTGTGATTGCATAATGTTGCATTGCATGGATTGTGATTGCATAATTTTGCATTACATGTTGCATTGCATGGATTGTGATGTCATAATTTTGCATTAAATGTTGCATTGCATGGATTGTGATGTCATAATTTTGCATTAAATGTTGAATTGCATGGATTGTGTTTGCATAATTTTGCATTAAATGTTGCATTGCATGGATTGTGATGTCATAATTTTGCATTAAATGTTGAATTGCCTGGATTGTGTTTGCATAATTTTGCATTAAATGTTGCATTGCATGGATTGTGATTGCATAATGTTGCATTGAATTTTGCATTGCATTTATTGTGATGTCATAATTTTGCATTAAATGTTGCATTGCATGGATTGTGATGTCATAATTTTGCATTAAATGTTGCATTGCATAGATTGTGATGTCATATTTTTTCATTATATGTTGCATTGCATGGATTGTGATTGCATAATTATGCATTAATTGTTGCATTGCATGTATTGTGATGTCATAATTTTGCATTAAATGTTGCATTGCATGGATTGTGATGTCATAATTTTGCATTAAATGTTGAATTGCATGGATTGTGTTTGCATAATTTTGCATTAAATGTTGCATTGCATGGATTGTGGTGTCATAATTTTGCATTAAATGTTGAATTGCATGGATTGTGTTTGCATAATTTTGCATTAAATGTTGCATTGCATGGATTGTGATTGCATAATGTTGCATTAAATGGTGCATTGCATGGATTGTGATGTCATAATTTTGCATTACATGTTGCATTACATATATTGTGATGTCATAATTTTGCATTAAATGTTGCATTGCATGTATTGTGATGTCATAATTTTGCATTAAATGTTGCATTGCATGGATTGTGATGTCATAATTTTGCATTAAATGTTGAATTGCATGGATTGTGTTTGCATAATTTTGCATTAAATGTTGCATTGCATGGAATGTGATGTCATAATTTTGCATTAAATGTTGCATTGCATAGATTGTGATGTCATATTTTTTCATTATATGTTGCATTGCATGGATTGTGATTGCATAATTATGCATTAATTGTTGCATTGCATGTATTCTGATGTCATAATTTTGCATTAAATGTTGCATTGCATGGATTGTGATGTCATAATTTTGCATTAAATGTTGAATTGCATGGATTGTGTTTGCATAATTTTGCATTAAATGTTGCATTGCATGGATTGTGATTGCATAATGTTGCATTGAATTTTGCATTGCATTTATTGTGATGTCATAATTTTGCATTAAATGTTGCATTGCATGGATTGTGACGTCATAATTTTGCATTACATGTATTGTGATGTCATAATTTTGCATTAAATGTTGCATTGCATGGATTGTGTTTGCATATTTTTGCATTAAATGTTGCATTACATGTATTGTGATGTCATAATGTTGCATTAAATGTTGCATTGCATGGATTGTTATGTAATAATTTTGCATTAAATGTTGCATCGCATAGATGTGATGTCATATTTTTTCATTATATGTTGCATTGCATGGATTGTGATTGCATAATTATGCATTAAATGTTGCATTGCATGGATTGTGATGTCATAATTTTGCATTAAATGTTGAATTGCATGGATTGTGTTTGCATAATTTTGCATTAAATGTTGCATTGCATGGATTGTGATGTCATAATTTTGCATTAAATGTTGAATTGCATGGATTGTGTTTGCATAATTTTGCATTAAATGTTGCATTGCATGGATTGTGATTGCATAATGTTGCATTGAATTTTGCATTGCATTTATTGTGATGTCATAATTTTGCATTAAATGTTGCATTGCATGGATTGTGATGTCATAATTTTGCATTAAATGTTGCATTGCATGGATTGTGATTGCATAATGTTGCATTGCATGGATTGTGATTGCATAATTTTGCATTACATGTTGCATTGCATGGATTGTGATGTCATAATTTTGCATTAAATGGTGCATTGCATGGATAGTGATGTCATAATTTTGCATTAAATGTTGCATTGCATGGATTGTGATGTCATATTTTATCATTATATGTTGCATTGCATGGACTGTGATTGCATAATTATGCATTAATTGTTGCATTGCATGGGTTGTGATGTCATAATTTTGCATTAAATGTTGCATTGCATGGATTGTGATGTCATAATTTTGCATTAAATGTTGAATTGCATGGATTGTGTTTGCATAATTTTGCATTAAATGTTGCATTGCATGGATTGTGATTGCATAATGTTGCATTGAATTTTGCATTGCATTTATTGTGATGTCATAATTTTGCATTAAATGTTGCATTGCATGGATTGTGATGTCATAATTTTGCATTAAATGTTGCATTGCATGGATTGTGATTGCATAATGTTGCATTGCATGGATTGTGATTGCATAATTTTGCATTACATGTTGCATTGCATGGATTGTGATGTTATAATTTTGCATTAAATGGTGCATTGCATGGATTGTGATGTCATAATTTTGCATTAAATGTTGCATTGCATGGATTGTGATTGCATAATGTTGCATTGCATGGATTGTGATTGCATAATTTTGCATTACATGTTGCATTGCATGGATTGTGATGTCATAATTTTGCATTAAATGGTGCATTGCATGGATTGTGATGTCATAATTTTGCATTACATGTTGCATTACATATATTGTGATGTCATAATTTTGCATTAAATGTTGCATTGCATGGATTGTGATGTCATAATTTTGCATTAAATGTTGCATTGCATGGATTGTTATGTAATAATTTTGCATTAAATGTTGCATTGCATGGAATGTGATGTCATAATTTTGCATTAAATGTTGCATTGCATAGATTGTGATGTCATATTTTTTCATTATATGTTGCATTGCATGGATTGTGATTGCATAATTATGCATTAATTGTTGCATTGCATGTATTGTGATGTCATAATTTTGCATTAAATGTTGCATTGCATGGATTGTGATGTCATAATTTTGCATTAAATGTTGAATTGCATGGATTGTGTTTGCATAATTTTGCATTAAATGTTGCATTGCATGGATTGTGATTGCATAATGTTGCATTGAATTTTGCATTGCATTTATTGTGATGTCATAATTTTGCATTAAATGTTGCATTGCATGGATTGTGACGTCATAATTTTGCATTACATGTATTGTGATGTCATAATTTTGCATTAAATGTTGCATTGCATGGATTGTGTTTGCATATTTTTGCATTAAATGTTGCATTACATGTATTGTGATGTCATAATGTTGCATTAAATGTTGCATTGCATGGATTGTTATGTAATAATTTTGCATTAAATGTTGCATTGCATGGAATGTGATGTCATAATTTTGCATTAAATGTTGCATTGCATAGATTGTGATGTCATATTTTTTCATTATATGTTGCATTGCATGGATTGTGATTGCATAATTATGCATTAATTGTTGCATTGCATGTATTGTGATGTCATAATTTTGCATTAAATGTTGCATTGCATGGATTGTGATGTCATAATTTTGCATTAAATGTTGAATTGCATGGATTGTGTTTGCATAATTTTGCATTAAATGTTGCATTGCATGGATTGTGATGTCATAATTTTGCAGTAAATGTTGAATTGCATGGATTGTGTTTGCATAATTTTGCATTAAATGTTGCATTGCATGGATTGTGATTGCATAATGTTGCATTGAATTCTGCATTGCATTTATTGTGATGTCATAATTTTGCATTAAATGTTGCATTGCATGGATTGTGATGTCATAATTTTGCATTAAATGTTGCATTGCATGGATTGTGATTGCATAATGTTGCATTGCATGGATTGTGATTGCATAATTTTGCATTACATGTTGCATTGCATGGATTGTGATGTCATAATTTTGTATTAAATGGTGCATTGCATGGATTGTGATGTCATAATTTTGCATTAAATGTTGCATTGCATGGATTGTGATGTCATATTTTATCATTATATGTTGCATTGCATGGATTGTGATTGCATAATTATGCATTAATTGTTGCATTGCATGGGTTGTGATGTCATAATTTTGCATTACATGTTGCATTACATGGATTGTGATTGCATAATTTTGCATTACATGTTGCATTACATGTATTGTGATGTCATAATGTTGCATTAAATGTTGCATTGCATGGATTGTGACGTCATAATTTTGCATTACATGTTGCATTGCATGGATTGTGATGTCATAATTTTGCATTAAATGGTGCATTGCATGGATTGTGATGTCATAATTTTGCATTAAATGTTGCATTGCATGGATTGTGATTGCATAATGTTGCATTGCATGGATTGTGATTGCATAATTTTGCATTACATGTTGCATTGCATGGATTGTGATGTCATAATTTTGCATTAAATGGTGCATTGCATGGATTGTGATGTCATAATTTTGCATTACATGTTGCATTACATATATTGTGATGTCATAATTTTGCATTAAATGTTGCATTGCATGGATTGTGATGTCATAATTTTGCATTAAATGTTGCATTGCATGGATTGTTATGTAATAATTTTGCATTAAATGTTGCATTGCATGGAATGTGATGTCATAATTTTGCATTAAATGTTGCATTGCATAGATTGTGATGTCATATTTTTTCATTATATGTTGCATTGCATGGATTGTGATTGCATAATTATGCATTAATTGTTGCATTGCATGTATTGTGATGTCATAATTTTGCATTAAATGTTGCATTGCATGGATTGTGATGTCATAATTTTGCATTAAATGTTGAATTGCATGGATTGTGTTTGCATAATTTTGCATTAAATGTTGCATTGCATGGATTGTGATTGCATAATGTTGCATTGAATTTTGCATTGCATTTATTGTGATGTCATAATTTTGCATTAAATATTGCATGGATTGTGATGTCATAATTTTGCATTAAATGTTGCATTGCATGGATTGTGATTGCATAATGTTGCATTGCATGGATTGTGATTGCATAATTTTGCATTACATGTTGCATTGCATGGATTGTGATGTCATAATTTTGCATTAAATGGTGCATTGCATGGATTGTGATGTCATAATTTTGCATTAAATGTTGCATTGCATGGATTGTGATTGCATAATGTTGCATTGCATGGATTGTGATTGCATAATTTTGCATTACATGTTGCATTGCATGGATTGTGATGTCATAATTTTGCATTAAATGGTGCATTGCATGGATTGTGATGTCATAATTTTGCATTACATGTTGCATTACATATATTGTGATGTCATAATTTTGCATTAAATGTTGCATTGCATGGATTGTGATGTCATAATTTTGCATTAAATATTGCATTGCATGGATTGTGATGTCATAATATTGCATTAAATTTTGAATTGCATGGATTGTGATTGCATAATTTTTCATTAAATGTTGCATTGCATGGATTGTGAGGTCATAATTTTGCATTAAATGTTGCATTGCATGTATTGTGATTGCATAATGTTGCATTACATGTTGCATTGCATGGATTGCAATTGCATAATTTTGCATTAAATGTTGCATTGCATGGATTGTGATGTCATAATTTTGCATTAAATGTTGCATTGCATGGATTGTGATGTCATAATTTTGCATTACATGTATTGTGATGTCATAATGTTGCATTAAATGTTGCATTGCATGGATTGTAATTGCATAATGTTGCATTTATTTTTGCATTGCATTTATTGTGATGTCATAATTTTAAATAAAATGTTGCATTGCATGGATTGTGATGTCATAATTTTGCATTAAATGTTGAATTGCAAGGATTGTGTTTGCATAATTTTGCATTAAATGTTGCATTGCATGGATTGTGATGTCATAATTTTGCATTACATGTATTGTGATGTCATAATGTTGCATTAAATGTTGCATTGCATGGATTGTAATTGCATAATGTTGCATTTATTTTTGCATTGCATTTATTGTGATGTCATAATTTTAAATAAAATGTTGCATTGCATGGATTGTGATGTAATAATTTTGCCGTAAATGTTGCATTGCATGGATTGTTTTGTCATAATTTTGCATTAAATGTTGCATTGCATGGATTGTGATGTCATATTTTATCATTATATGTTGCATTGCATGGATTTTGATTGCATAATTATGCATTAATTGTTGCATTGCATGGGTTGTGATGTCATAATTTTGCATTAAATGTTGCATTGCATGGATTGTGATGTCATAATTTTGCATTACATGTATTGTGTTGTCATAATTTTTCATTAAATGTTGCATTGCATGGATTGTGATGTCATAATTTTGCATTAAATGTTGAATTGCATGGATTATGTTTGCATTATGTTGCATTAAATGTTGCATTGCATGGATTGTGATTGCATAATTTTGCATTACATGTTGCATTGCATGGATTGTGATGTCATATTTTTTCATTATATGTTGCATTGCATGGATTGTGATGTCATAATTTTGCATTACATGTATTGTGATGTCATAATTTTGCATTAAATGTCGCATTGCATGGATTGTGATGTCATAATTTTGCATTAAATGTTGCATTGCATGGATTCTGATTGCATAATGTTGCATTGATTTTTGCATTACATTTATTGTGATGTCATAATTTTACATTGCATGGATTGTGATGTCATAATTTTGCATTAACTGTTGCATTGCATGTATTGTGATGTCATAATTTTGCATTAAATGTTGCATTGCATGGATTGTGATTGCATAATGTTGCATTGAATTTTGCATTGCATTTATTGTGATGTCATAATTTTGCATTAAATGTTGCATTGCATGGATTGTGATGTCATAATTTTGCATTAAATGTTGAATTGCATGGATTGTGTTTGCATATTTTTGCATTAAATGTTGCATTACATATATTGTGATGTCATAATGTTGCATTAAATGTTGCATTGCATGGATTGTTATGTAATAATTTTGCATTAAATGTTGCATTGCATGGAATGTGATGTCATAATTTTGCATTAAATGTTGCATTGCATGGATTGTGATGTCATATTTTTTCATTATATGTTGCATTGCATGGATTGTGATTGCATAATTATGCATTAATTGTTGCATTGCATGTATTGTGATGTTATAATTGTGCATTAAATGTTGCATTGCATGGATTGTGATGTCATAATTTTGCATTAAATGTTGAATTGCATGGATTGTGTTTGCATAATTTTGCATTAAATGTTGCATTGCATGGATTGTGATTGCATAATGTTGCATTGAATTTTGCATTGCATTTATTGTGATGTCATAATTTTGCATTAAATGTTGCATTGCATGGATTGTGATGTCATAATTTTGCATTAAATGTTGCATTGCATGGATTGTGATGTCATAATTTTGCATTAAATGGTGCATTGCATGGATTGTGATGTCATAATTTTGCATTACATGTTGCATTACATATATTGTGATGTCATAATTTTGCATTAAATGTTGCATTGCATGGATTGTGATGTCATAATTTTGCATTAAATATTGCATTGCATGGATTGTGATGTCATAATATTGCATTAAATTTTGAATTGCATGGGTTGTGATTGCATAATTTTTCATTAAATGTTGCATTGCATGGCTTGTGAGGTCATAATTTTGCATTAAATGTTGCATTGCATGTATTGTGATTGCATAATGTTGCATTAAATGTTGCATTGCATGGATTGCAATTGCATAATTTTGCATTAAATGTTGCATTGCATGGATTGTGATGTCATAATTTTGCATTAAATGTTGCATTGCATGGATTGTGATGTCATAATTTTGCATTACATGTTGCATTACATGTATTGTGATGTCATAATGTTGCATTAAATGTTGCATTGCATGGATTGTAATTGCATAATTTTGCATTACATGTATTGTGATGTCATAATGTTGCATTAAATGTTGCATTGCATGGATTGTGTTTGCATAATTTTGCATTAAATGTTGCATTGCATGGATTGTGATTGCATAATGTTGCATTGAATTTTGCATTGCATTTATTGTGATGTCATAATTTTGCATTAAATGTTGCATTGCATGGATTGTGATGTCATAATTTTGCATTAAATGTTGCATTGCATGGATTGTGATTGCATAATGTTGCATTGCATGGATTGTGATTGCATAATTTTGCATTACATGTTGCATTGCATGGATTGTGATGTCATAATTTTGCATTAAATGGTGCATTGCATGGATTGTGATGTCATAATTTTGCATTAAATGTTGCATTGCATGGATTGTGATTGCATAATGTTGCATTGCATGGATTGTGATTGCATAATTTTGCATTACATGTTGCATTGCATGGATTGTGATGTCATAATTTTGCATTAAATGGTGCATTGCATGGATTGTGATGTCATAATTTTGCATTACATGTTGCATTACATATATTGTGATGTCATAATTTTGCATTAAATGTTGCATTGCATGGATTGTGATGTCATAATTTTGCATTAAATATTGCATTGCATGGATTGTGATGTCATAATATTGCATTAAATTTTGAATTGCATGGATTGTGATTGCATAATTTTTCATTAAATGTTGCATTGCATGGATTGTGTGGTCATAATTTTGCATTAAATTTTGCATTGCATGTATTGTGATTGCATAATGTTGCATTAAATGTTGCATTGCATGGATTGCAATTGCATAATTTTGTATTAAATGTTGCATTGCATGGATTTTATGTCATAATTTTGCATTAAATGTTGCATTGCATGGATTGTGATGTCATAATTTTGCATTACATGTTGCATTACATGTATTGTGATGTCATAATGTTGCATTAAATGTTGCATTGCATGGATTGTAATTGCATAATGTTGCATTTATTTTTGAATTGCATTTATTGTGATGTCATAATTTTAAATAAAATTTTGCATTGCATGGATTGTTATGTCATAATTTTGCATTAAATGTTGAATTGCAACGATTGTGTTTGCATAATTTTGCATTAAATGTTGCATTGCATGGATTGTGATTGCATAATTTTGCATTACATGTATTGTGATGTCATAATGTTGCATTAAATGTTGCATTGCATGGATTGTGATTGCATAATTTTGCCGTAAATGTTGCATTGCATGGATAGTTTTGTCATAATTTTGCATTAAATGTTGCATTGCATGGATTGTGATGTCATATTTTATCATTATATGTTGCATTGCATGGATTGTGATTGCATAATTATGCATTAATTGTTGCATTGCATGGGTTGTGATGTCATAATTTTGCATTACATGTTGCATTACATGGATTGTGATTGCATAATTTTGCATTACATGTTGCATTACATGTATTGTGATGTCATAATGTTGCATTAAATGTTGCATTGCATGGATTGTGATGTCATAATTTTGAATTAAATGTTGAATTGCATGGATTTTGTTTGCATAATTTGCATTAAATGTTGCATTGCATGGATTGTGATGTCATAATTTTGCATTACATGTTGAATTACATGTATTGTGATGTCATAATGTTGCATTAAATGTTGCATAGCATGGATTGTGTTGTCATAATTTTGCATTAAATGTTGCATTGCATGGATTGTGATGTCATAATTTTGCATTAAATGTTGCATTGCATGGATTGTGATGTCATATTTTATCATTATATGTTGCATTGCATGGATTGTGATGTCATAATTTTGCATTACATGTATTGTGATGTCATAATTTTGCATTAAATGTTGCATTGCATGGATTCTGATTGCATAATGTTGCATTGATTTTTGCATTACATTTATTGTGATGTCATAATTTTACATTGCATGGATTGTGATGTCATAATTTTGCATTAACTGTTGCATTGCATGTATTTTGATGTCATAATTTGGCATTAAATGTTGCATTGCATGGATTGTGATTGCATAATGTTGCATTGAATTTTGCATTGCATTTATTGTGATGTCATAATTTTGCATTAAATATTGCATTGCATGGATTGTGATGTCATAATTTTGCATTAAATGTTGAATTGCATGGATTGTGTTTGCATAATTTTGCATTAAATGTTGCATTACATGTATTGTGATGTCATAATGTTGCATTAAATGTTGCATTGCATGGATTGTTATGTAATAATTTTGCATTAAATGTTGCATTGCATGGATTGTGATGTCATAATTTTGCATTAAATGTTGAATTGCATGGATTGTGTTTGCATAATTTTGCATTAAATGTTGCATTGCATGGACTGTGATTGCATAATGTTGCATTGAATTTTGCATTGCATTTATTGTGATGTCATAATTTTGCAATAAATGTTGCATTGTATGGATTGTGATGTCATAATTTTGCATTAAATGTTGCATTGCATGGATTGTGATTGCATAATGTTGCATTAAATGTTGCATTGCATGGATTGTGATTGCATAATTTTGCATTACATGTTGCATTGCATGGATTGTGATGTCATAATTTTGCATTAAATGGTGCATTGCATGGATTGTGATGTCATAATTTTGCATTACATGTTGCATTACATATATTGTGATGTCATAATTTTGCATTACATGTTGCATTGCATGGATTGTGATTGCATAATTTTGCATTACATGTTGCATTGCATGGATTGTGATGTCATATTTTTTCATTATATGTTGCATTGCATGGATTGTGATGTCATAATTTTGCATTACATGTATTGTGATGTCATAATTTTGCATTAAATGTTGCATTGCATGGATTGTGATTGCATAATGTTGCATTGATTTTTGCATTACATTTATTGTGATGTCAATTTTACATTGCATGGATTGTGATGTCATAATTTTGCATTAACTGTTGCATTGCATGGATTGTGATTGCATAATGTTGCATTGAATTTTGCATTGCATTTATTGTGATGTCATAATTTTGCATTAAATGTTGCATTGCATGGATTGTGATGTCATAATTTTGCATTAAATGTTGAATTGCATGGATTGTGTTTGCATAATTTTGCATTAAATGTTGCATTACATGTATTGTGATGTCATAATGTTGCATTAAATGTTGCATTGCATGGATTGTTATGTAATAATTTTGCATTAAATGTTGCATTGCATGGAATGTGATGTCATAATTTTGCATTAAATGTTGCATTGCATGGATTGTGATGTCATCATTTTGCATTAAATGGTGCATTGCATGGATTGTGGTGTCATCATTTTGCATTACATGTTGCATTACATGTATTGTGATGTCATAATTTTTCATTAAATGTTGCATTGCATGGATTGTGATGTCATAATTTTGCATTACATGTTGCATTGCATGGATTGTGATGTCATATTTTTTCATTATATGTTGCATTGCATGGATTGTGATGTCATAATTTTGCATTACATGTATTGTGATGTCATAATTTTGCATTAAATGTTGCATTGCATGGATTCTGATTGCATAATGTTGCATTACATGTTGCATTGCATGGATTGTGATGTCATATTTTTTCATTATATGTTGCATTGCATGGATTGTGATGTCATAATTTTGCATTACATGTATTGTGATGTCATAATTTTGCATTAAATGTTGCATTGCATGGATTCTGATTGCATAATGTTGCATTGATTTTTGCATTACATTTATTGTGATGTCATAATTTTACATTGCATGGATTGTGATGTCATAATTTTGCATTAACTGTTGCATTGCATGTATTGTGATGTCATAATTTTGCATTAAATGTTACAATGCATGGATTGTGATTGCATAATGTTGCATTGAATTTTGCATTGCATTTATTGTGATGTCATAATTTTGCTTTAAATGTTGCATTGCATGGATTGTGATGTCATAATTTTGCATTAAATGTTGAATTGCATGGATTGTGTTTGCATATTTTTGCATTAAATGTTGCATTACGTGTATTGTGATGTCATAATGTTGCATTAAATGTTGCATTGCATGGATTGTTATGTCATATTTTTTCATTATATGTTGCATTGCATGGATTGTGATTGCATAATTATGCATTAATTGTTGCATTGCATGTATTGTGATGTTATAATTTTGCATTAAATGTTGCATTGCATGGATTGTGATGTCATAATTTTGCATTAAATGTTGAATTGCATGGATTGTGTTTGCATAATTTTGCATTAAATGTTGCATTGCATGGATTGTGATTGCATTATGTTGCATTGCATTTTGCATTGCATTTATTGTGATGTCATAATTTAACATTAAATGTTGCATTGCATGGATTGTGGTGTCATAATTTTGCATTAAATGTTGCATTGCATGGATTGTGATTGCATAATGTTGCATTAAATGTTGCATTGCATGGATTGTGATTGCATAATTTTGCATTACATGTTGCATTGCATGGATTGTGATGTCATAATTTTGCATTAAATGGTGCATTGCATGGATTGTGATGTCATAATTTTGCATTACATGTTGCATTACATATATTGTGATGTCATAATTTTGCATTAAATGTTGCATTGCATGGATTGTGATGTCATAATTTTGCATTAAATATTGCATTGCATGGATTGTGATGTCATAATATTGCATTAAATTTTGAAGTGCATGGATTGTGATTGCATAATTTTTCATTAAATGTTGCATTGCATGGATTGTGAGGTCATAATTTTGCATTAAATGTTGCATTGCATGTATTGTGATTGCATAATGTTGCATTAAATGTTGCATTGCATGGATTGCAATTGCATAATTTTGCATTAAATGTTGCATTGCATGGATTGTGATGTCATAATTTTGCATTAAATGTTGCATTGCATGGATTGTGATTGCATAATGTTGCATTAAATGTTGCATTGCATGGATTGTGATTGCATAATTTTGCATTACATGTTGCATTGCATGGATTGTGATGTCATAATTTTGCATTAAATGGTGCATTGCATGGATTGTGATGTCATAATTTTGCATTACATGTTGCATTACATATATTGTGATGTCATAATTTTGCATTAAATGTTGCATTGCATGGATTGTGATGTCATAATTTTGCATTAAATATTGCATTGCATGGATTGTGATGTCATAATATTGCATTAAATTTTGAATTGCATGGATTGTGATTGCATAATTTTTCATTAAATGTTGCATTGCATGGATTGTGAGGTCATAATTTTGCATTAAATGTTGCATTGCATGGATTGTGATGTCATAATTTTGCATTACATGTTGCATTGCATGGATTGTAATTGCATAATGTTGCATTTATTTTTGCATTGCATTTATTGTGATGTCATAATTTTAAATAAAATGTTGCATTGCATGGATTGTGATGTCATAATTTTGCATTAAATGTTGAATTGCAAGGATTGTGTTTGCATAATTTTGCATTAAATGTTGCATTGCATGGATTGTGATTGCATAATTTTGCATTACATGTATTGTGATGTCATAATGTTGCATTAAATGTTGCATTGCATGGATTGTGATGTAATAATTTTGCCGTAAATGTTGCATTGCATGGATTGTTTTGTCATAATTTTGCATTAAATGTTGCATTGCATGGATTGTGATGTCATATTTTATCATTATATGTTGCATTGTATGGATTTTGATTGCATAATTATGCATTAATTGTTGCATTGCATGGGTTGTGATGTCATAATTTTGCATTAAATGTTGCATTGCATGGATTGTGATGTCATAATTTTGCATTAAATGTTGCATTGCATGGATTGTGATGTCATAATTTTGCATTAAATGTTGCATTGCATGGATTGTGATGTCATATTTTATCATTATATGTTGCATTGCATGGATTGTGATTGCATAATTATGCATTCATTGTTGCATTGCATGGGTTGTGAATTCATAATTTTGCATTACATGTTGCATTACATGGATTTTGATTGCATAATTTTGCATTACATGTTGCATTACATGTATTGTGATGTCATAATGTTGCATTAAATGTTGCATTGCATGGATTGTGATGTCATAATTTTGAATTAAATGTTGAATTGCATGGATTTTGTTTGCATAATTTTGCATTAAATGTTGCATTGCATGGATTGTGATGTCATAATTTTGCATTACATGTTGAATTACATGTATTGTGATGTCATAATGTTGCATTAAATGTTGCATAGCATGGATTGTGTTGTCATAATTTTGCATTAAATGTTGCATTGCATGGATTGTGATGTCATAATTTTGCATTAAATGTTGCATTGCATGGATTGTGATGTCATATTTTATCATTATATGTTGCATTGCATGGATTGTGATGTCATAATTTTGCATTACATGTAATGTGATGTCATAATTTTGCATTAAATGTTGCATTGCATGGATTGTGATGTCATAATTTTGCGTTAAATGTTGCATTGCATGGATTGTGATGTCATAATTTTGCATTAAATGTTGCATTACATGGATTGTGATGTCATATTTTATCATTATATGTTGCATTGCATGGATTGTGATGTCATAATTTTGCATTACATGTAATGTGATGTCATAATTTTGCATTAACTGTTGCATTGCATGTATTGTGATGTCATAATTTTTCATTAAATGTTGCATTGCATGGATTCTGATTGCATAATGTTGCATTGATTTTTGCATTACATTTATTGTGATGTCATAATTTTACATTGCATGGATTGTGATGTCATAATTTTGCATTAACTGTTGCATTGCATGTATTGTGATGTCATAATTTTGCATTAAATGTTGCATTGCATGGATTGTGATGTCATAATTTTGCATTAAATGTTGAATTGCATGGATTGTGTTTGCATAATTTTGCATTAAATGTTGCATTACATGTATTGTGATGTCATAATGTTGCATTAAATGTTGCATTGCATGAATTGTTATGTAATAATTTTGCATTAAATGTTGCATTGCATGGAATGTGATGTCATAATTTTGCACTAAATGTTGCATTGCATGGATTGTGATGTCATCATTTTGCATTAAATGGTGCATTGCATGGATTGTGGTGTCATAATTTTGCATTACATGTATTGTGATGTCATAATTTTTCATTAAATGTTGCATTGCATGGATTGTGATGTCATAATTTTGCATTAAATGTTGAATTGCATGGATTATGTTTGCATAATGTTGCATTAAATGTTGCATTGCATGGATTGTGATTGCATAATTTTGCATTACATGTTGCATTGCATGGATTGTGATGTCATATTTTTTCATTATATGTTGCATTGCATGGATTGTGATGTCATAATTTTGCATTACATGTATTGTGATGTCATAATTTTGCATTAAATGTTGCATTGCATGGATTGTGATGTCATAATTTTGCATTAAATGTTGCATTGCATGGATTCTGATTGCATAATGTTGCATTGATTTTTGCATTACATTTATTGTGATGTCATAATTTTACATTGCATGGATTGTGATGTCATAATTTTGCATTAACTGTTGCATTGCATGTATTGTGATGTCATAATTTTGCATTAAATGTTACAATGCATGGATTGTGATTGCATAATGTTGCATTGAATTTTGCATTGCATTTATAGTGATGTCATAATTTTGCTTTAAATGTTGCATTGCATGGATTGTGATGTCATAATTTTGCATTAAATGTTGAATTGCATGGATTGTGTTTGCATATTTTTGCATTAAATGTTGCATTACATGTATTGTGATGTCATAATGTTGCATTAAATGTTGCATTGCATGGATTGTTATGTCATATTTTTTCATTAAATGTTGCATTGCATGTATTGTGATTGCATAATGTTGCATTAAATGTTGCATTGCATGGATTGCAATTGCATATTTTTGCATTAAATGTTGCATTACATGGATTGTGATGTCATAATTTTGCATTACATGTTGAATTACATGTATTGTGATGTCATAATGTTGCATTAAATGTTGCATAGCATGGATTGTGTTGTCATAATTTTGCATAAAATGTTGCATTGCATGGATTGTGATGTCATAATTTTGCATTAAATGTTGCATTGCATGGATTGTGATGTCATATTTTATCATTATATGTTGCATTGCATGGATTGTGATGTCATAATTTTGCATTACATGTGATGTCATAATTTTGCATTAAATGTTGCATTGCATGGATTGTGATGTCATAATTTTGCGTTAAATGTTGCATTGCATGGATTGTGATGTCATAATTTTGCATTAAATGTTGCATTGCATGGATTGTGATGTCATATTTTATCATTATATGTTGCATTGCATGGATTGTGATGTCATAATTTTGCATTAAATGTTGCATTGCATGGATTCTGATTGCATAATGTTGCATTGATTTTTGCATTACATTTATTGTGATGTCATAATTTTACATTGCATGGATTGTGATGTCATAATTTTGCATTAACTGTTGCATTGCATGTATTGTGATGTCATAATTTTGCATTAAATGTTACAATGCATGGATTGTGATTGCATAATGTTGCATTGAATTTTGCATTGCATTTATTGTGATGTCATAATTTTGCTTTAAATGTTGCATTGCATGGATTGTGATGTCATAATTTTGCATTAAATGTTGAATTGCATGGATTGTGTTTGCATATTTTTGCATTAAATGTTGCATTACATGTATTGTGATGTCATAATGTTGCATTAAATGTTGCATTGCATGGATTGTGATTGCATAATTTTGCATTACATGTTGCATTGCATGGATTGTGATGTCATAATTTTGCATTAAATGGTGCATTGCATGGATTGTGATGTCATAATTTTGCATTACATGTTGCATTACATATATTGTGATGTCATAATTTTGCATTAAATGTTGCATTGCATGGATTGTGATGTCATAATTTTGCATTAAATATTGCATTGCATGGATTGTGATGTCATAATATTGCATTAAATTTTGAATTTCATGGATTGTGATTGCATAATTTTTCATTAAATGTTGCATTGCATGGATTGTGAGGTCATAATTTTGCATTAAATGTTTCATTGCATGTATTGTGATTGCATAATGTTGCATTAAATGTTGCATTGCATGGATTGCAATTGCATAATTTTGCATTAAATGTTGCATTGCATGGATTGTGATGTCATAATTTTGCATTAAATGTTGCATTGCATGGATTGTGATGTCATAATTTTGCATTAAATGTTACATTGCATGGATTGTGATGTCATATTTTATCATTATATGTTGCATTGCATGGATTGTGATTGCATAATTATGCATTCATTGTTGCATTGCATGGGTTGTGATGTCATAATTTTGCATTACATGTTGCATTACATGGATTGTGATGTCATAATTTTGCATTAAATGGTGCATTGCATGGATTGTGATGTCATAATTTTGCATTACATGT
Organism: Pseudophryne corroboree; assembly: GCF_028390025.1. Lineage (NCBI taxonomy): Eukaryota > Metazoa > Chordata > Amphibia > Anura > Myobatrachidae > Pseudophryne > Pseudophryne corroboree. The sequence continues at coordinate 365,290,972 of NC_086448.1, forward strand.
TGCATTACATATATTGTGATGTCATAATTTTGCATTAAATGTTGCATTGCATGGATTGTGATGTCATAATTTTGCATTAAATATTGCATTGCATGGATTGTGATGTCATAATATTGCATTAAATTTTGAAGTGCATGGATTGTGATTGCATAATTTTTCATTAAATGTTGCATTGCATGGATTGTGAGGTCATAATTTTGCATTAAATGTTGCATTGCATGTATTGTGATTGCATAATGTTGCATTAAATGTTGCATTGCATGGATTGCAATTGCATAATTTTGCATTAAATGTTGCATTGCATGGATTGTGATGTCATAATTTTGCATTAAATGTTGCATTGCATGGATTGTGATTGCATAATGTTGCATTAAATGTTGCATTGCATGGATTGTGATTGCATAATTTTGCATTACATGTTGCATTGCATGGATTGTGATGTCATAATTTTGCATTAAATGGTGCATTGCATGGATTGTGATGTCATAATTTTGCATTACATGTTGCATTACATATATTGTGATGTCATAATTTTGCATTAAATGTTGCATTGCATGGATTGTGATGTCATAATTTTGCATTAAATATTGCATTGCATGGATTGTGATGTCATAATATTGCATTAAATTTTGAATTGCATGGATTGTGATTGCATAATTTTTCATTAAATGTTGCATTGCATGGATTGTGAGGTCATAATTTTGCATTAAATGTTGCATTGCATGTATTGTGATTGCATAATGTTGCATTAAATGTTGCATTGCATGGATTGCAATTGCATAATTTTGCATTAAATGTTGCATTGCATGGATTGTGATGTCATAATTTTGCATTAAATGTTGCATTGCATGGATTGTGATGTCATAATTTTGCATTACATGTTGCATTGCATGGATTGTAATTGCATAATGTTGCATTTATTTTTGCATTGCATTTATTGTGATGTCATAATTTTAAATAAAATGTTGCATTGCATGGATTGTGATGTCATAATTTTGCATTAAATGTTGAATTGCAAGGATTGTGTTTGCATAATTTTGCATTAAATGTTGCATTGCATGGATTGTGATTGCATAATTTTGCATTACATGTATTGTGATGTCATAATGTTGCATTAAATGTTGCATTGCATGGATTGTGATGTAATAATTTTGCCATAAATGTTGCATTGCATGGATTGTTTTGTCATAATTTTGCATTAAATGTTGCATTGCATGGATTGTGATGTCATATTTTATCATTATATGTTGCATTGTATAGATTTTGATTGCATAATTATGCATTAATTGTTGCATTGCATGGGTTGTGATGTCATAATTTTGCATTAAATGTTGCATTGCATGGATTGTGATGTCATATTTTTGCATTAAATGTTGCATTGCATGGATTGTGATGTCATAATTTTGCATTAAATGTTGCATTGCATGGATTGTGATGTCATATTTTATCATTATATGTTGCATTGCATGGATTGTGATTGCATAATTATGCATTCATTGTTGCATTGCATGGGTTGTGATGTCATAATTTTGCATTACATGTTGCATTACATGGATTTTGATTGCATAATTTTGCATTACATGTTGCATTACATGTATTGTGATGTCATAATGTTGCATTAAATGTTGCATTGCATGGATTGTGATGTCATAATTTTGAATTAAATGTTGAATTGCATGGATTTTGTTTGCATAATTTTGCATTAAATGTTGCATTGCATGGATTGTGATGTCATAATTTTGCATTACATGTTGAATTACATGTATTGTGATGTCATAATGTTGCATTAAATGTTGCATAGCATGGATTGTGTTGTCATAATTTTGCATTAAATGTTGCATTGCATGGATTGTGATGTCATAATTTTGCATTAAATGTTGCATTGCATGGATTGTGATGTCATATTTTATCATTATATGTTGCATTGCATGGATTGTGATGTCATAATTTTGCATTACATGTAATGTGATGTCATAATTTTGCATTAAATGTTGCATTGCATGGATTGTGATGTCATAATTTTGCGTTAAATGTTGCATTGCATGGATTGTGATGTCATAATTTTGCATTAAATGTTGCATTGCATGGATTGTGATGTCATATTTTATCATTATATGTTGCATTGCATGGATTGTGATGTCATAATTTTGCATTACATGTAATGTGATGTCATAATTTTGCATTAACTGTTGCATTGCATGTATTGTGATGTCATAATTTTTCATTAAATGTTGCATTGCATGGATTGTGATTGCATAATGTTGCATTGCATTTTGCATTGCATTTATTGTGATGTCATAATTTTGCATTAAATGTTGCATTGCATGGATTCTGATTGCATAATGTTGCATTGATTTTTGCATTACATTTATTGTGATGTCATAATTTTACATTGCATGGATTGTGATGTCATAATTTTGCATTAACTGTTGCATTTCATGTATTGTGATGTCATAATTTTGCATTAAATGTTGCATTGCATGGATTGTGATGTCATAATTTTGCATTAAATGTTGAATTGCATGGATTGTGTTTGCATAATTTTGCATTAAATGTTGCATTACATGTATTGTGATGTCATAATGTTGCATTAAATGTTGCATTGCATGGATTGTTATGTAAGAATTTTGCATTAAATGTTGCATTGCATGGAATGTGATGTCATAATTTTGCATTAAATGTTGCATTGCATGGATTGTGATGTCATCATTTTGCATTAAATGGTGCATTGCATGGATTGTGGTGTCATAATTTTGCATTACATGTTGCATTACATGTATTGTGATGTCATAATTTTTCATTAAATGTTGCATTGCATGGATTGTGATGTCATAATTTTGCATTAAATGTTGAATTGCATGGATTATGTTTGCATAATGTTGCATTAAATGTTGCATTGCATGGATTGTGATTGCATAATTTTGCATTACATGTTGCATTGCATGGATTGTGATGTCATATTTTTTCATTATATGTTGCATTGCATGGATTGTGATGTCATAATTTTGCATTACATGTATTGTGATGTCATAATTTTGCATTAAATGTTGCATTGCATGGATTGTGATGTCATAATTTTGCATTAAATGTTGCATTGCATGGATTCTGATTGCATAATGTTGCATTGATTTTTGCATTACATTTATTGTGATGTCATAATTTTACATTGCATGGATTGTGATGTCATAATTTTGCATTAACTGTTGCATTGCATGTATTGTGATGTCATAATTTTGCATTAAATGTTACAATGCATGGATTGTGATTGCATAATGTTGCATTGAATTTTGCATTGCATTTATTGTGATGTCATAATTTTGCTTTAAATGTTGCATTGCATGGATTGTGATGTCATAATTTTGCATTAAATGTTGAATTGCATGGATTGTGTTTGCATATTTTTGCATTAAATGTTGCATTACATGTATTGTGATGTCATAATGTTGCATTAAATGTTGCATTGCATGGATTGTTATGTCATATTTTTTCATTAAATGTTGCATTGCATGTATTGTGATTGCATAATGTTGCATTAAATGTTGCATTGCATGGATTGCAATTGCATAATTTTGCATTAAATGTTGCATTGCATGGATTGTGATGTCATAATTTTGCATTAAATGTTGCATTGCATGGATTGTGATTGCATAATGTTGCATTAAATGTTGCATTGCATGGATTGTGATTGCATAATTTTGCATTACATGTTGCATTGCATGGATTGTGATGTCATAATTTTGCATTAAATGGTGCATTGCATGGATTGTGATGTCATAATTTTGCATTACATGTTGCATTACATATATTGTGATGTCATAATTTTGCATTAAATGTTGCATTGCATGGATTGTGATGTCATAATTTTGCATTAAATATTGCATTGCATGGATTGTGATGTCATAATATTGCATTAAATTTTGAATTGCATGGATTGTGATTGCATAATTTTTCATTAAATGTTGCATTGCATGGATTGTGAGGTCATAATTTTGCATTAAATGTTGCATTGCATGTATTGTGATTGCATAATGTTGCATTAAATGTTGCATTGCATGGATTGCAATTGCATAATTTTGCATTAAATGTTGCATTGCATGGATTGTGATGTCATAATTTTGCATTAAATGTTGCATTGCATGGATTGTGATGTCATAATTTTGCATTACATGTTGCATTGCATGGATTGTAATTGCATAATGTTGCATTTATTTTTGCATTGCATTTATTGTGATGTCATAATTTTAAATAAAATGTTGCATTGCATTGATTGTGATGTCATAATTTTGCATTAAATGTTGAATTGCAAGGATTGTGTTTGCATAATTTTGCATTAAATGTTGCATTGCATGGATTGTGATTGCATAATTTTGCATTACATGTATTGTGATGTCATAATGTTGCATTAAATGTTGCATTGCATGGATTGTGATGTAATAATTTTGCCGTAAATGTTGCATTGCATGGATTGTTTTGTCATAATTTTGCATTAAATGTTGCATTGCATGGATTGTGATGTCATATTTTATCATTATATGTTGCATTGTATGGATTTTGATTGCATAATTATGCATTAATTGTTGCATTGCATGGGTTGTGATGTCATAATTTTGCATTAAATGTTGCATTGCATGGATTGTGATGTCATAATTTTGCATTAAATGTTGCATTGCATGGATTGTGATGTCATAATTTTGCATTAAATGTTGCATTGCATGGATTGTGATGTCATATTTTATCATTATATGTTGCATTGCATGGATTGTGATTGCATAATTATGCATTCATTGTTGCATTGCATGGGTTGTGATGTCATAATTTTGCATTACATGTTGCATTACATGGATTGTGATTGCATAATTTTGCATTACATAATGCATTACATGTATTGTGATGTCATAATGTTGCATTAAATGTTGCATTGCATGGATTGTGATGTCATAATTTTGAATTAAATGTTGAATTGCATGGATTTTGTTTGCATAATTTTGCATTAAATGTTGCATTCCATGGATTGTGATGTCATAATTTTGCATTACATGTTGAATTACATGTATTGTGATGTCATAATGTTGCATTAAATGTTGCATAGCATGGATTGTGTTGTCATAATTTTGCATTAAATGTTGCATTGCATGGATTGTGATGTCATAATTTTGCATTAAATGTTGCATTGCATGGATTGTGATGTCATAATTTTGCATTACATGTATTGTGATGTCATAATTTTGCATTAAATGTTGCATTGCATGGATTGTGATGTCATAATTTTGCATAAAATGTTGCATTGCATGGATTCTGATTGCATAATGTTGCATTGATTTTTGCATTACATTTATTGTGATGTCATAATTTTACATTGCATGGATTGTGATGTCATAATTTTGCATTAACTGTTGCATTGCATGTATTGTGATGTCATAATTTTGCATTAAATGTTGCATTGCATGGATTGTGATTGCATAATGTTGCATTGCATTTTGCATTGCATTTATTGTGATGTCATAATTTTGCATTAAATGTTGCATTGCATGGATTGTGATGTCATAATTTTGCATTAAATGTTGAATTGCATGGATTGTGTTTGCATAATTTTGCATTAAATGTTGCATTACATGTATTGTGATGTCATAATGTTGCATTAAATGTTGCATTGCATGGATTGTTATGTAATAATTTTGCATTAAATGTTGCATTGCATGGATTGTGATGTCATCATTTTGCATTAAATGGTGCATTGCATGGATTGTGGTGTCATAATTTTGCATTACATGTTGCATTACATGTATTGTGATGTCATAATTTTTCATTAAATGTTGCATTGCATGGATTGTGATGTCATAATTTTGCATTAAATGTTGAATTGCATGGATTATGTTTGCATAATGTTGCATTAAATGTTGCATTGCATGGATTGTGATGTCATAATTTTGCATTACATTTATTGTGATGTCATAATTTTACATTGCATGGATTGTGATGTCATAATTTTGCATTAACTGTTGCATTGCATGAATTGTGATGTCATAATTTTGCATTAAATGTTACAATGCATGGATTGTGATTGCATAATGTTGCATTGAATTTTGCATTGCATTTATTGTGATGTCATAATTTTGCTTTAAATGTTGCATTGCATGGATTGTGATGTCATAATTTTGCATTAAATGTTGAATTGCATGGATTGTGTTTGCATATTTTTGCATTAAATGTTGCATTACATGTATTGTGATGTCATAATGTTGCATTAAATGTTGCATTGCATGGATTGTGATGTCATATTTTTTCATTATATGTTGCATTGCATGGATTGTGATTGCATAATTATGCATTAATTGTTGCATTGCATGTATTGTGATGTTATAATTTTGCATTAAATGTTGCATTGCATGGATTGTGATGTCATAATTTTGCATTAAATGTTGAATTGCATGGATTGTGTTTGCATAATTTTGCATTAAATGTTGCATTGCATGGATTGTGATTGCATAATGTTGCATTGCATTTTGCATTGCATTTATTGTGATGTCATAATTTTACATTAAATGTTGCATTGCATGGATTGTGATGTCATAATTTTGCATTAAATGTTGCATTGCATGGATTGTGATTGCATAATGTTGCATTAAATGTTGCATTGCATGGATTGTGATTGCATAATTTTGCATTACATGTTGCATTGCATGGATTGTGATGTCATAATTTTGCATTAAATGGTGCATTGCATGGATTGTGATGTCATAATTTTGCATTACATGTTGCATTACATATATTGTGATGTCATAATTTTGCATTAAATGTTGCATTGCATGGATTGTGATGTCATAATTTTGCATTAAATATTGCATTGCATGGATTGTGATGTCATAATATTGCATTCAATTTTGAATTGCATGGATTGTGATTGCATAATTTTTCATTAAATGTTGCATTGCATGGATTGTGAGGTCATAATTTTGCATTAAATGTTGCATTGCATGGATTGTGAGGTCATAATTTTGCATTAAATTTTGAATTGCATGGATTGTGATTGCATAATTTTTCATTAAATGTTGCATTGCATGGATTGTGATGTCATAATTTTGCATTAAATGTTGAATTGCAAGGATTGTGTTTGCATAATTTTGCATTAAATGTTGCATTGCATGGATTGTGATTGCATAATTTTGCATTACATGTATTGTGATGTCATAATGTTGCATTAAATGTTGCATTGCATGGATTGTGATGTAATAATTTTGCCGTAAATGTTGCATTGCATGGATTGTTTTGTCATAATTTTGCATTAAATGTTGCATTGCATGGATTGTGATGTCATATTTTATCATTATATGTTGCATTGCATGGATTTTGATTGCATAATTATGCATTAATTGTTGCATTGCATGGGTTGTGATGTCATAATTTTGCATTAAATGTTGCATTGCATGGATTGTGATGTCATAATTTTGCATTACATGTATTGTGATGTCATAATTTTGCATTAAATGTTGCATTGCATGGATTGTGATTGCATAATGTTGCATTGATTTTAGCATTACATTTATTGTGATGTCAATTTTACATTGCATGGATTGTGATGTCATAATTTTGCATTAACTGTTGCATTGCATGTATTGAGATGTCATAATTTTGCATTAAATGTTGCATTGCATGGATTGTGATTGCATAATGTTGCATTGAATTTTGCATTGCATTTATTGTGATGTCATAATTTTGCATTAAATGTTGCATTGCATGGATTGTGATGTCATAATTTTGCATTAAATGTTGAATTGCATGGATTGTGTTTGCATAATTTTGCATTAAATGTTGCATTACATGTATTGTGATGTCATAATGTTGCATTAAATGTTGCATTGCATGGATTGTTATGTAATAATTTTGCATTAAATGTTGCATTGCATGGAATGTGATGTCATAATTTTGCATTAAATGTTGCATTGCATGGATTGTGATGTCATCATTTTGCATTAAATGGTGCATTGCATGGATTGTGGTGTCATAATTTTGCATTACAAGTTGCATTACATGTATTGTGATGTCATAATTTTTCATTAAATGTTGCATTGCATGGATTGTGATGTCATAATTTTGCATTAAATGTTGAATTGCATGGATTATGTTTGCATAATGTTGCATTAAATGTTGCATTGCATGGATTGTGATGTAATAATTTTGCCGTAAATGTTGCATTGCATGGATAGTTTTGTCATAATTTTGCATTAAATGTTGCATTGCATGGATTGTGATGTCATATTTTATCATTATATGTTGCATTGCATGGATTGTGATTGCATAATGTTGCATTGCATGGATTGTGATTGCATAATTTTGCATTACATGTTGCATTGCATGGATTGTGATGTCATAATTTTGCATTAAATGGTGCATTGCATGGATTGTGATGTCATAATTTTGCATTAAATGTTGCATTGCATGGATTGTGATTGCATAATGTTGCATTGCATGGATTGTGATTGCATAATTTTGCATTACATGTTGCATTGCATGGATTGTGATGTCATAATTTTGCATTAAATGGTGCATTGCATGGATTGTGATGTCATAATTTTGCATTACATGTTGCATTACATATATTGTGATGTCATAATTTTGCATTAAATGTTGCATTGCATGGATTGTGATGTCATAATTTTGCATTAAATATTGCATTGCATGGATTGTGATGTCATAATATTGCATTAAATTTTGAATTGCATGGATTGTGATTGCATAATTTTTCATTAAATGTTGCATTGCATGGATTGTGTGGTCATAATTTTGCATTAAATTTTGCATTGCATGTATTGTGATTGCATAATGTTGCATTAAATGTTGCATTGCATGGATTGCAATTGCATAATTTTGTATTAAATGTTGCATTGCATGGGTTTTATGTCATAATTTTGCATTAAATGTTGCATTGCATGGATTGTGATGTCATAATTTTGCATTACATGTTGCATTACATGTATTGTGATGTCATAATGTTGCATTAAATGTTGCATTGCATGGATTGTAATTGCATAATGTTGCATTTATTTTTGAATTGCATTTATTGTGATGTCATAATTTTAAATAAAATTTTGCATTGCATGGATTGTGATGTCATAATTTTGCATTAAATGTTGAATTGCAACGATTGTGTTTGCATAATTTTGCATTAAATGTTGCATTGCATGGATTGTGATTGCATAATTTTGCATTACATGTATTGTGATGTCATAATGTTGCATTAAATGTTGCATTGCATGGATTGTGATGTAATAATTTTGCCGTAAATGTTGCATTGCATGGATAGTTTTGTCATAATTTTGCATTAAATGTTGCATTGCATGGATTGTGATGTCATATTTTATCATTATATGTTGCATTGCATGGATTGTGATTGCATAATTATGCATTAATTGTTGCATTGCATGGGTTGTGATGTCATAATTTTGCATTACATGTTGCATTACATGGATTGTGATTGCATAATTTTGCATTACATGTTGCATTACATGTATTGTGATGTCATAATGTTGCATTAAATGTTGCATTGCATGGATTGTGATGTCATAATTTTGAATTAAATGTTGAATTGCATGGATTTTGTTTGCATAATTTTGCATTAAATGTTGCATTGCATGGATTGTGATGTCATAATTTTGCATTACATGTTGAATTACATGTATTGTGATGTCATAATGTTGCATTAAATGTTGCATAGCATGGATTGTGTTGTCATAATTTTGCATTAAATGTTGCATTGCATGGATTGTGATGTCATAATTTTGCATTAAATGTTGCATTGCATGGATTGTGATGTCATATTTTATCATTATATGTTGCATTGCATGGATTGTGATGTCATAATTTTGCATTACATGTATTGTGATGTCATAATTTTGCATTAAATGTTGCATTGCATGGATTGTGATGTCATAATGTTGCATTAAATGTTGCATTGCATGGATTCTGATTGCATAATGTTGCATTGATTTTTGCATTACATTTATTGTGATGTCATAATTTTACATTGCATGGATTGTGATGTCATAATTTTGCATTAACTGTTGCATTGCATGTATTTTGATGTCATAATTTTGCATTAAATGTTGCATTGCATGGATTGTGATTGCATAATGTTGCATTGAATTTTGCATTGCATTTATTGTGATGTCATAATTTTGCATTAAATATTGCATTGCATGGATTGTGATGTCATAATTTTGCATTAAATGTTGAATTGCATGGATTGTGTTTGCATAATTTTGCATTAAATGTTGCATTACATGTATTGTGATGTCATAATGTTGCATTAAATGTTGCATTGCATGGATTGTTATGTAATAATTTTGCATTAAATGTTGCATTGCATGGAATGTGATGTCATAATTTTGCATTAAATGTTGCATTGCATGGATTGTGATTGCATAATTATGCATTAATTGTTGCATTGCATGTATTGTGATGTTATAATTTTGCATTAAATGTTGCATTGCATGGATTGTGATGTCATAATTTTGCATTAAATGTTGAATTGCATGGATTGTGTTTGCTTAATTTTGCATTAAATGTTGCATTGCATGGATTGTGATTGCATAATGTTGCATTGAATTTTGCATTGCATTTATTGTGATGTCATAATTTTGCAATAAATGTTGCATTGTATGGATTGTGATGTCATAATTTTGCATTAAATGTTGCATTGCATGGATTGTGATTGCATAATGTTGCATTAAATGTTGCATTGCATGGATTGTGATTGCATAATTTTGCATTACATGTTGCATTGCATGGATTGTGATGTCATAATTTTGCATTAAATGGTGCATTGCATGGATTGTGATGTCATAATTTTGCATTACATGTTGCATTACATATATTGTGATGTCATAATTTTGCATTACATGTTGCATTGCATGGATTGTGATTGCATAATTTTGCATTACATGTTGCATTGCATGGATTGTGATGTCATATTTTTTCATTATATGTTGCATTGCATGGATTGTGATTGCATAATTATGCATTAATTGTTGCATTGCATGGATTGTGATGTCATAATTTTGCATTAAATGTTGCATTGCATGGATTGTGATGTCATAATTTTGCATTACATGTATTGTGATGTCAGAATTTTGCATTAAATGTTGCATTGCATGGATTGTGATTGCATAATGTTGCATTGATTTTTGCATTACATTTATTGTGATGTCATAATGTTACATTGCATGGATTGTGATGTCATAATTTTGCATTAACTGTTGCATTGCATGTATTGTGATGTCATAATTTTGCATTAAATGTTACAATGCATGGATTGTGATTGCATAATGTTGCATTGAATTTTGCATTGCATTTATTGTGATGTCATAATTTTGCTTTAAATGTTGCATTGCATGGATTGTGATGTCATAATTTTGCATTAAATGTTGCATTGCATGGATTGTGCTTGCATAATGTTGCATTAAATGTTGCATTGCATGGATTGTGATTGCATAATTTTGCATTACATGTTGCATTGCATGGATTGTGATGTCATAATTTTGCATTAAATGGTGCATTGCATGGATTGTGATGTCATAATTTTGCATTACATGTTGCATTACATATATTGTGATGTCATAATTTTGCATTAAATGTTGCATTGCATGGATTGTGATGTCATAATTTTGCATTAAATATTGCATTGCATGGATTGTGATGTCATAATATTGCATTAAATTTTGAATTGCATGGATTGTGATTGCATAATTTTTCATTAAATGTTGCATTGCATGGATTGTGAGGTCATAATTTTGCATTAAATGTTGCATTGCATGTATTGTGATTGCATAATGTTGCATTAAATGTTGCATTGCATGGATTGCAATTGCATAATTTTGCATTAAATGTTGCATTGCATGGATTGTGATGTCATAATTTTGCATTAAATGTTGCATTGCATGGATTGTGATGTCATAATTTTGCATTACATGTTGCATTGCATGGATTGTAATTGCATAATGTTGCATTTATTTTTGCATTGCATTTATTGTGATGTCATAATTTTAAATAAAATGTTGCATTGCATTGATTGTGATGTCATAATTTTGCATTAAATGTTGAATTGCAAGGATTGTGTTTGCATAATTTTGCATTAAATGTTGCATTGCATGGATTGTGATTGCATAATTTTGCATTACATGTATTGTGATGTCATAATGTTGCATTAAATGTTGCATTGCATGGATTGTGATGTAATAATTTTGCCGTAAATGTTGCATTGCATGGATTGTTTTGTCATAATTTTGCATTAAATGTTGCATTGCATGGATTGTGATGTCATATTTTATCATTATATGTTGCATTGCATGGATTTTGATTGCATAATTATGCATTAATTGTTGCATTGCATGGGTTGTGATGTCATAATTTTGCATTAAATGTTGCATTGCATGGATTGTGATGTCATAATTTTGCATTACATGTATTGTGATGTCATAATTTTGCATTAAATGTTGCATTGCATGGATTGTGATTGCATAATGTTGCATTGATTTTTGCATTACATTTATTGTGATGTCAATTTTACATTGCATGGATTGTGATTTCATAATTTTGCATTAACTGTTGCATTGCATGTATTGAGATGTCATAATTTTGCATTAAATGTTGCATTGCATGGATTGTGATTGCATAATGTTGCATTGAATTTTGCATTGCATTTATTGTGATGTCATAATTTTGCATTAAATGTTGCATTGCATGGATTGTGATGTCATAATATTGCATTAAATGTTGAATTGCATGGATTGTGTTTGCATAATTTTGCATTAAATGTTGCATTACATGTATTGTGATGTCATAATGTTGCATTAAATGTTGCATTGCATGGATTGTTATGTAATAATTTTGCATTAAATGTTGCATTGCATGGAATGTGATGTCATAATTTTGCATTAAATGTTGCATTGCATGGATTGTGATGTCATCATTTTGCATTAAATGGTGCATTGCATGGATTGTGGTGTCATAATTTTGCATTACAAGTTGCATTACATGTATTGTGATGTCATAATTTTTCATTAAATGTTGCATTGCATGGATTGTGATGTCATAATTTTGCATTAAATGTTGAATTGCATGGATTATGTTTGCATAATGTTGCAATAAATGTTGCATTGCATGGATTGTGATTGCATAATTATGCATTAATTGTTGCATTGCATGGGTTGTGATGTCATAATTTTGCATTAAATGTTGCATTGCATGGAGTGTGATGTCATAATTTTGCATTACTTATATTGTGATGTCATAATTTTGCATTAAATGTTGCATTGCATGGATTGTGATTGCATAATGTTGCATTGATTTTTGCATTACATTTATTGTGATGTCAATTTTACATTGCATGGATTGTGATGTCATAATTTTGCATTAACTGTTGCATTGCATGTATTGAGATGTCATAATTTTGCATTAAATGTTGCATTGCATGGATTGTGATTGCATAATGTTGCATTGAATTTTGCATTGCATTTATTGTGATGTCATAATTTTGCATTAAATGTTGCAATGCATGGATTGTGATGTCATAATTTTGCATTAAATGTTGAATTGCATGGATTGTGTTTGCATAATTTTGCATTAAATGTTGCATTACATGTATTGTGATGTCATAATGTTGCATTAAATGTTGCATTGCATGGATTGTTATGTAATAATTTTGCATTAAATGTTGCATTGCATGGAATGTGATGTCATAATTTTGCATTAAATGTTGCATTGCATGGATTGTGATGTCATATTTTTTCATTATATGTTGCATTGCATGGATTGTGATTGCATAATTATGCATTAATTGTTGCATTGCATGTATTGTGATGTTATAATTGTGCATTAAATGTTGCATTGCATGGATTGTGATGTCATAATTTTGCATTAAATGTTGAATTACATGGATTGTGTTTGCATAATTTTGCATTAAATGTTGCATTGCATGGATTGTGATTGCATAATGTTGCATTGAATTTTGCATTGCATTTATTGTGATGTCATAATTTTGCATTAAATGTTGCATTGCATGGATTGTGATGTCATAATTTTGCATTAAATGTTGCATTGCATGGATTGTGATTGCATAATGTTGCATTAAATGTTGCATTGCATGGATTGTTACTGCATAATTTTGCATTACATGTTGCATTGCATGGATTGTGATGTCATAATTTTGCATTAAATGGTGCATTGCATGGATTGTGATGTCATAATTTTGCATTACATGTTGCATTACATATATTGTGATGTCATAATTTTGCATTAAATGTTGCATTGCATGGATTGTGATGTCATAATTTTGCATTAAATATTGCATTGCATGGATTGTGATGTCATAATATTGCATTAAATTTTGAATTGCATGGGTTGTGATTGCATAATTTTTCATTAAATGTTGCATTGCATGGATTGTGAGGTCATAATTTTGCATTAAATGTTGCATTGCATGTATTGTGATTGCATAATGTTGCATTAAATGTTGCATTGCATGGATTGCAATTGCATAATTTTGCATTAAATGTTGCATTGCATGGATTGTGATGTCATAATTTTGCATTAAATGTTGCATTGCATGGATTGTGATGTCATAATTTTGCATTACATGTTGCATTACATGTATTGTGATGTCATAATGTTGCATTAAATGTTGCATTGCATGGATTGTAATTGCATAATTTTGCATTACATGTATTGTGATGTCATAATGTTGCATTAAATGTTGCATTGCATGGATTGTGATGTCATATTTTATCATTATATGTTGCATTGCATGGATTGTGATTGCATAATTATGCATTAATTGTTGCATTGCATGGGTTGTGATGTCATAATTTTGCATTACATGTTGCATTACATGGATTGTGATTGCATAATTTTGCATTACATGTTGCATTACATGTATTGTGATGTCATAATGTTGCATTAAATGTTGCATTGCATGGATTGTGTCGTCATAATTTTGCATTACATGTATTGTGATGTCATAATTTTGCATTAAATGTTGCATTGCATGGATTGTGTTTGCATATTTTTGCATTAAATGTTGCATTACATGTATTGTGATGTCATAATGTTGCATTAAATGTTGCATTGCATGGATTGTTATGTAATAATTTTGCATTAAATGTTGCATTGCATGGAATGTGATGTCATAATTTTGCATTAAATGTTGCATTGCATGGATTGTGATGTCATATTTTTTCATTATATGTTGCATTGCATGGATTGTGATTGCATAATTATGCATTAATTGTTGCATTGCATGTATTGTGATGTCATAATTTTGCATTAAATGTTGCATTGCATGTATTTTGATGTCATAATTTTGCATTAAATGTTGCATTGCATGGATTGTGATTGCATAATGTTGCATTGAATTTTGCATTGCATTTATTGTGATGTCATAATTTTGCATTAAATATTGCATTGCATGGATTGTGATGTCATAATTTTGCATTAAATGTTGAATTGCATGGATTGTGTTTGCATAATTTTGCATTAAATGTTGCATTACATGTATTGTGATGTCATAATGTTGCATTAAATGTTGCATTGCATGGATTGTTATGTAATAATTTTGCATTAAATGTTGCATTGCATGGAATGTGATGTCATAATTTTGCATTAAATGTTGCATTGCATGGATTGTGATTGCATAATTATGCATTAATTGTTGCATTGCATGTATTGTGATGTTATAATTTTGCATTAAATGTTGCATTGCATGGATTGTGATGTCATAATTTTGCATTAAATGTTGAATTGCATGGATTGTGTTTGCATAATTGTGCATTAAATGTTGCATTGCATGGATTGTGATTGCATAATGTTGCATTGAATTTTGCATTGCATTTATTGTGATGTCATAATTTTGCATTAAATGTTGCATTGCATGGATTGTGATGTCATAATTTTGCATTAAATGTTGCATTGCATGGATTGTGATTGCATAATGTTGCATTAAATGTTGCATTGCATGGATTGTTACTGCATAATTTTGCATTACATGTTGCATTGCATGGATTGTGATGTCATAATTTTGCATTAAATGGTGCATTGCATGGATTGTGATGTCATAATTTTGCATTACATGTTGCATTACATATATTGTGATGTCATAATTTTGCATTAAATGTTGCATTGCATGGATTGTGATGTCATAATTTTGCATTAAATATTGCATTGCATGGATTGTGATGTCATAATATTGCATTAAATTTTGAATTGCATGGGTTGTGATTGCATAATTTTTCATTAAATGTTGCATTGCATGGATTGTGAGGTCATAATTTTGCATTAAATGTTGCATTGCATGTATTGTGATTGCATAATGTTGCATTAAATGTTGCATTGCATGGATTGCAATTGCATAATTTTGCATTAAATGTTGCATTGCATGGATTGTGATGTCATAATTTTGCATTAAATGTTGCATTGCATGGATTGTGATGTCATAATTTTGCATTACATGTTGCATTACATGTATTGTGATGTCATAATGTTGCATTAAATGTTGCATTGCATGGATTGTAATTGCATAATTTTGCATTACATGTATTGTGATGTCATAATGTTGCATTAAATGTTGCATTGCATGGATTGTGATGTCATATTTTATCATTATATGTTGCATTGCATGGATTGTGATTGCATAATTATGCATTAATTGTTGCATTGCATGGGTTGTGATGTCATAATTTTGCATTACATGTTGCATTACATGGATTGTGATTGCATAATTTTGCATTACATGTTGCATTACATGTATTGTGATGTCATAATGTTGCATTAAATGTTGCATTGCATGGATTGTGTCGTCATAATTTTGCATTACATGTATTGTGATGTCATAATTTTGCATTAAATGTTGCATTGCATGGATTGTGTTTGCATATTTTTGCATTAAATGTTGCATTACATGTATTGTGATGTCATAATGTTGCATTAAATGTTGCATTGCATGGATTGTTATGTAATAATTTTGCATTAAATGTTGCATTGCATGGAATGTGATGTCATAATTTTGCATTAAATGTTGCATTGCATGGATTGTGATGTCATATTTTTTCATTATATGTTGCATTGCATGGATTGTGATTGCATAATTATGCATTAATTGTTGCATTGCATGTATTGTGATGTCATAATTTTGCATTAAATGTTGCATTGCATGTATTTTGATGTCATAATTTTGCATTAAATGTTGCATTGCATGGATTGTGATTGCATAATGTTGCATTGAATTTTGCATTGCATTTATTGTGATGTCATAATTTTGCATTAAATATTGCATTGCATGGATTGTGATGTCATAATTTTGCATTAAATGTTGAATTGCATGGATTGTGTTTGCATAATTTTGCATTAAATGTTGCATTACATGTATTGTGATGTCATAATGTTGCATTAAATGTTGCATTGCATGGATTGTTATGTAATAATTTTGCATTAAATGTTGCATTGCATGGAATGTGATGTCATAATTTTGCATTAAATGTTGCATTGCATGGATTGTGATTGCATAATTATGCATTAATTGTTGCATTGCATGTATTGTGATGTTATAATTTTGCATTAAATGTTGCATTGCATGGATTGTGATGTCATAATTTTGCATTAAATGTTGAATTGCATGGATTGTGTTTGCTTAATTTTGCATTAAATGTTGCATTGCATGGATTGTGATTGCATAATGTTGCATTGAATTTTGCATTGCATTTATTGTGATGTCATAATTTTGCAATAAATGTTGCATTGTATGGATTGTGATGTCATAATTTTGCATTAAATGTTGCATTGCATGGATTGTGATTGCATAATGTTGCATTAAATGTTGCATTGCATGGATTGTGATTGCATAATTTTGCATTACATGTTGCATTGCATGGATTGTGATGTCATAATTTTGCATTAAATGGTGCATTGCATGGATTGTGATGTCATAATTTTGCATTACATGTTGCATTACATATATTGTGATGTCATAATTTTGCATTACATGTTGCATTGCATGGATTGTGATTGCATAATTTTGCATTACATGTTGCATTGCATGGATTGTGATGTCATATTTTTTCATTATATGTTGCATTGCATGGATTGTGATTGCATAATTATGCATTAATTGTTGCATTGCATGGATTGTGATGTCATAATTTTGCATTAAATGTTGCATTGCATGGATTGTGATGTCATAATTTTGCATTACATGTATTGTGATGTCAGAATTTTGCATTAAATGTTGCATTGCATGGATTGTGATTGCATAATGTTGCATTGATTTTTGCATTACATTTATTGTGATGTCATAATTTTACATTGCATGGATTGTGATGTCATAATTTTGCATTAACTGTTGCATTGCATGTATTGTGATGTCATAATTTTGCATTAAATGTTACAATGCATGGATTGTGATTGCATAATGTTGCATTGAATTTTGCATTGCATTTATTGTGATGTCATAATTTTGCTTTAAATGTTGCATTGCATGGATTGTGATGTCATAATTTTGCATTAAATGTTGAATTGCATGGATTGTGTTTGCATATTTTTGCATTAAATGTTGCATTACATGTATTGTGATGTCATAATGTTGCATTAAATGTTGCATTGCATGGATTGTTATGTCATATTTTTTCATTAAATGTTGCATTGCATGTATTGTGATTGCATAATGTTGCATTAAATGTTGCATTGCATGGATTGCAATTGCATAATTTTGCATTAAATGTTGCATTGCATGGATTGTGATGTCATAATTTTGCATTAAATGTTGCATTGCATGGATTGTGCTTGCATAATGTTGCATTAAATGTTGCATTGCATGGATTGTGATTGCATAATTTTGCATTACATGTTGCATTGCATGGATTGTGATGTCATAATTTTGCATTAAATGGTGCATTGCATGGATTGTGATGTCATAATTTTGCATTACATGTTGCATTACATATATTGTGATGTCATAATTTTGCATTAAATGTTGCATTGCATGGATTGTGATGTCATAATTTTGCATTAAATATTGCATTGCATGGATTGTGATGTCATAATATTGCATTAAATTTTGAATTGCATGGATTGTGATTGCATAATTTTTCATTAAATGTTGCATTGCATGGATTGTGAGGTCATAATTTTGCATTAAATGTTGCATTGCATGTATTGTGATTGCATAATGTTGCATTAAATGTTGCATTGCATGGATTGCAATTGCATAATTTTGCATTAAATGTTGCATTGCATGGATTGTGATGTCATAATTTTGCATTAAATGTTGCATTGCATGGATTGTGATGTCATAATTTTGCATTAAATGTTGCATTGCATGGATTGTGATGTCATATTTTATCATTATATGTTGCATTGCATGGATTTTGATTGCATAATTATGCATTAATTGTTGCATTGCATGGGTTGTGATGTCATAATTTTGCATTAAATGTTGCATTGCATGGATTGTGATGTCATAATTTTGCATTACATGTATTGTGATGTCATAATTTTGCATTAAATGTTGCATTGCATGGATTGTGATTGCATAATGTTGCATTGATTTTTGCATTACATTTATTGTGATGTCAATTTTACATTGCATGGATTGTGATTTCATAATTTTGCATTAACTGTTGCATTGCATGTATTGAGATGTCATAATTTTGCATTAAATGTTGCATTGCATGGATTGTGATTGCATAATGTTGCATTGAATTTTGCATTGCATTTATTGTGATGTCATAATTTTGCATTAAATGTTGCATTGCATGGATTGTGATGTCATAATATTGCATTAAATGTTGAATTGCATGGATTGTGTTTGCATAATTTTGCATTAAATGTTGCATTACATGTATTGTGATGTCATAATGTTGCATTAAATGTTGCATTGCATGGATTGTTATGTAATAATTTTGCATTAAATGTTGCATTGCATGGAATGTGATGTCATAATTTTGCATTAAATGTTGCATTGCATGGATTGTGATGTCATCATTTTGCATTAAATGGTGCATTGCATGGATTGTGGTGTCATAATTTTGCATTACAAGTTGCATTACATTTATTGTGATGTCATAATTTTTCATTAAATGTTGCATTGCATGGATTGTGATGTCATAATTTTGCATTAAATGTTGAATTGCATGGATTATGTTTGCATAATGTTGCAATAAATGTTGCATTGCATGGATTGTGATTGCATAATTATGCATTAATTGTTGCATTGCATGGGTTGTGATGTCATAATTTTGCATTAAATGTTGCATTGCATGGAGTGTGATGTCATAATTTTGCATTACTTATATTGTGATGTCATAATTTTGCATTAAATGTTGCATTGCATGGATTGTGATTGCATAATGTTGCATTGATTTTTGCATTACATTTATTGTGATGTCAATTTTACATTGCATGGATTGTGATGTCATAATTTTGCATTAACTGTTGCATTGCATGTATTGAGATGTCATAATTTTGCATTAAATGTTGCATTGCATGGATTGTGATTGCATAATGTTGCATTGAATTTTGCATTGCATTTATTGTGATGTCATAATTTTGCATTAAATGTTGCAATGCATGGATTGTGATGTCATAATTTTGCATTAAATGTTGAATTGCATGGATTGTGTTTGCATAATTTTGCATTAAATGTTGCATTACATGTATTGTGATGTCATAATGTTGCATTAAATGTTGCATTGCATGGATTGTTATGTAATAATTTTGCATTAAATGTTGCATTGCATGGAATGTGATGTCATAATTTTGCATTAAATGTTGCATTGCATGGATTGTGATGTCATATTTTTTCATTATATGTTGCATTGCATGGATTGTGATTGCATAATTATGCATTAATTGTTGCATTGCATGTATTGTGATGTTATAATTGTGCATTAAATGTTGCATTGCATGGATTGTGATGTCATAATTTTGCATTAAATGTTGAATTGCATGGATTGTGTTTGCATAATTTTGCATTAAATGTTGCATTGCATGGATTGTGATTGCATAATGTTGCATTGAATTTTGCATTGCATTTATTGTGATGTCATAATTTTGCATTAAATGTTGCATTGCATGGATTGTGATGTCATAATTTTGCATTAAATGTTGCATTGCATGGATTGTGATTGCATAATGTTGCATTAAATGTTGCATTGCATGGATTGTTACTGCATAATTTTGCATTACATGTTGCATTGCATGGATTGTGATGTCATAATTTTGCATTAAATGGTGCATTGCATGGATTGTGATGTCATAATTTTGCATTACATGTTGCATTACATATATTGTGATGTCATAATTTTGCATTAAATGTTGCATTGCATGGATTGTGATGTCATAATTTTGCATTAAATATTGCATTGCATGGATTGTGATGTCATAATATTGCATTAAATTTTGAATTGCATGGGTTGTGATTGCATAATTTTTCATTAAATGTTGCATTGCATGGATTGTGAGGTCATAATTTTGCATTAAATGTTGCATTGCATGTATTGTGATTGCATAATGTTGCATTAAATGTTGCATTGCATGGATTGCAATTGCATAATTTTGCATTAAATGTTGCATTGCATGGATTGTGATGTCATAATTTTGCATTAAATGTTGCATTGCATGGATTGTGATGTCATAATTTTGCATTACATGTTGCATTACATGTATTGTGATGTCATAATGTTGCATTAAATGTTGCATTGCATGGATTGTAATTGCATAATTTTGCATTACATGTATTGTGATGTCATAATGTTGCATTAAATGTTGCATTGCATGGATTGTGATGTCATATTTTATCATTATATGTTGCATTGCATGGATTGTGATTGCATAATTATGCATTAATTGTTGCATTGCATGGGTTGTGATGTCATAATTTTGCATTACATGTTGCATTACATGGATTGTGATTGCATAATTTTGCATTACATGTTGCATTACATGTATTGTGATGTCATAATGTTGCATTAAATGTTGCATTGCATGGATTGTGTCGTCATAATTTTGCATTACATGTATTGTGATGTCATAATTTTGCATTAAATGTTGCATTGCATGGATTGTGTTTGCATATTTTTGCATTAAATGTTGCATTACATGTATTGTGATGTCATAATGTTGCATTAAATGTTGCATTGCATGGATTGTTATGTAATAATTTTGCATTAAATGTTGCATTGCATGGAATGTGATGTCATAATTTTGCATTAAATGTTGCATTGCATGGATTGTGATGTCATATTTTTTCATTATATGTTGCATTGCATGGATTGTGATTGCATAATTATGCATTAATTGTTGCATTGCATGTATTGTGATGTCATAATTTTGCATTAAATGTTGCATTGCATGGATTGTGATGTCATAATTTTGCATTAAATGTTGCATTGCATGGATTGTGATTGCATAATGTTGCATTGAATTTTGCATTGCATTTATTGTGATGTCATAATTTTGCATTAAATGTTGCATTGCATGGATTGTGATGTCATAATTTTGCATTAAATGTTGCATTGCATGGATTGTGATTGCATAATGTTGCATTGCATGGATTGTGATTGCATAATTTTGCATTACATGTTGCATTGCATGGATTGTGATGTCATAATTTTGCATTAAATGGTGCATTGCATGGATTGTGATGTCATAATTTTGCATTAAATATTGCATTGCATGGATTGTGATTGCATAATGTTGCATTGCATGGATTGTGATTGCATAATTTTGCATTACATGTTGCATTGCATGGATTGTGATGTCATAATTTTGCTTTAAATGGTGCATTGCATGGATTGTGATGTCATAATTTTGCATTACATGTTGCATTACATATATTGTGATGTCATAATTTTGCATTAAATGTTGCATTGCATGGATTGTGATGTCATAATTTTTCATTAAATGTTGCATTGCATGGATTGTGTGGTCATAATTTTGCATTAAATTTTGCATTGCATGTATTGTGATTGCATAATGTTGCATTAAATGTTGCATTGCATGGATTGCAATTGCATAATTTTGTATTAAATGTTGCATTGCATGGATTTTATGTCATAATTTTGCATTAAATGTTGCATTGCATGGATTGTGATGTCATAATTTTGCATTACATGTTGCATTACATGTATTGTGATGTCATAATGTTGCATTAAATGTTGCATTGCATGGATTGTAATTGCATAATGTTGCATTTATTTTTGAATTGCATTTATTGTGATGTCATAATTTTAAATAAAATTTTGCATTGCATGGATTGTGATGTCATAATTTTGCATTAAATGTTGAATTGCAACGATTGTGTTTGCATAATTTTGCATTAAATGTTGCATTGCATGGATTGTGATTGCATAATTTTGCATTACATGTATTGTGATGTCATAATGTTGCATTAAATGTTGCATTGCATGGATTGTGATGTAATAATTTTGCCGTAAATGTTGCATTGCATGGATAGTTTTGTCATAATTTTGCATTAAATGTTGCATTGCATGGATTGTGATGTCATATTTTATCATTATATGTTGCATTGCATGGATTGTGATTGCATAATTATGCATTAATTGTTGCATTGCATGGGTTGTGATGTCATAATTTTGCATTACATGTTGCATTACATGGATTGTGATTGCATAATTTTGCATTACATGTTGCATTACATGTATTGTGATGTCATAATGTTGCATTAAATGTTGCATTGCATGGATTGTGATGTCATAATTTTGAATTAAATGTTGAATTGCATGGATTTTGTTTGCATAATTTTGCATTAAATGTTGCATTGCATGGATTGTGATGTCATAATTTTGCATTACATGTTGAATTACATGTATTGTGATGTCATAATGTTGCATTAAATGTTGCATAGCATGGATTGTGTTGTCATAATTTTGCATTAAATGTTGCATTGCATGGATTGTGATGTCATAATTTTGCATTAAATGTTGCATTGCATGGATTGTGATGTCATATTTTATCATTATATGTTGCATTGCATGGATTGTGATGTCATAATTTTGCATTACATGTATTGTGATGTCATAATTTTGCATTAAATGTTGCATTGCATGGATTGTGATGTCATAATTTTGCATTAAATGTTGCATTGCATGGATTCTGATTGCATAATGTTGCATTGATTTTTGCATTACATTTATTGTGATGTCATAATTTTACATTGCATGGATTGTGATGTCATAATTTTGCATTAACTGTTGCATTGCATGTATTTTGATGTCATAATTTTGCATTAAATGTTGAATTGCATGGATTGTGTTTGCATAATTTTGCATTAAATGTTGCATTACATGTATTGTGATGTCATAATGTTGCATTAAATGTTGCATTGCATGGATTGTTATGTAATAATTTTGCATTAAATGTTGCATTGCATGGAATGTGATGTCATAATTTTGCATTAAATGTTGCATTGCATGGATTGTGATTGCATAATTATGCATTAATTGTTGCATTGCATGTATTGTGATGTTATAATTTTGCATTAAATGTTGCATTGCATGGATTGTGATGTCATAATTTTGCATTAAATGTTGAATTGCATGGATTGTGTTTGCATAATTTTGCATTAAATGTTGCATTGCATGGATTGTGATTGCATAATGTTGCATTGAATTTTGCATTGCATTTATTGTGATGTCATGATTTTGCAATAAATGTTGCATTGTATGGATTGTGATGTCATAATTTTGCATTAAATGTTGCATTGCATGGATTGTGATTGCATAATGTTGCATTAAATGTTGCATTGCATGGATTGTGATTGCATAATTTTGCATTACATGTTGCATTGCATGGATTGTGATGTCATAATTTTGCATTAAATGGTGCATTGCATGGATTGTGATTGCATAATGTTGCATTAAATGTTGCATTGCATGGATTGTGATTGCATAATTTTGCATTACATGTTGCATTGCATGGATTGTGATGTCATAATTTTGCATTAAATGGTGCATTGCATGGATTGTGATGTCATAATTTTGCATTACATGTTGCATTACATATATTGTGATGTCATAATTTTGCATTACATGTTGCATTGCATGGATTGTGATTGCATAATTTTGCATTACATGTTGCATTGCATGGATTGTGATGTCATATTTTTTCATTATTTGTTGCATTGCATGGATTGTGATTGCATAATTATGCATTAATTGTTGCATTGCATGGATTGTGATGTCATAATTTTGCATTAAATGTTGCATTGCATGGATTGTGATGTCATAATTTTGCATTACATGTATTGTGATGTCATAATTTTGCATTAAATGTTGCATTGCATGGATTGTGATTGCATTATGTTGCATTGATTTTTGCATTACATTTATTGTGATGTCAATTTTACATTGCATGGATTGTGATGTCATAATTTTGCATTAACTGTTGCATTGCATGTATTGTGATGTCATAATTTTGCATTAAATGTTGCATTGCATGGATTGTGATTGCATAATGTTGCATTGAATTTTGCATTGCATTTATTGTGATGTCATAATTTTGCATTAAATGTTGCATTGCATGGATTGTGATGTCATAATTTTGCATTAAATGTTGAATTGCATGGATTGTGATGTCATATTTTATCATTATATGTTGCATTGCATGGATTGTGATGTCATAATTTTGCATTACATGTAATGTGATGTCATAATTTTGCATTAACTGTTGCATTGCATGTATCGTGATGTCATAATTTTTCATTAAATGTTGCATTGCATGGATTGTGATTGCATAATGTTGCATTGCATTTTGCATTGCATTTATTGTGATGTCATAATTTTGCATTAAATGTTGCATTGCATGGATTCTGATTGCATAATGTTGCATTGATTTTTGCATTACATTTATTGTGATGTCATAATTTTACATTGCATGGATTGTGATGTCATAATTTTGCATTAACTGTTGCATTGCATGTATTGTGATGTCATAATTTTGCATTAAATGTTGCATTGCATGGATTGTGATGTCATAATTTTGCATTAAATGTTGAATTGCATGGATTGTGTTTGCATAATTTTGCATTAAATGTTGCATTACATGTATTGTGATGTCATAATGTTGCATTAAATGTTGCATTGCATGGATTGTTATGTAATAATTTTGCATTAAATGTTGCATTGCATGGAATGTGATGTCATAATTTTGCATTAAATGTTGCATTGCATGGATTGTGATGTCATCATTTTGCATTAAATGGTGCATTGCATGGATTGTGGTGTCATAATTTTGCATTACATGTTGCATTACATGTATTGTGATGTCATAATTTTTCATTAAATGTTGCATTGCATGGATTGTGATGTCATAATTTTGCATTAAATGTTGAATTGCATGGATTATGTTTGCATAATGTTGCATTAAATGTTGCATTGCATGGATTGTGATTGCATAATTTTGCATTACATGTTGCATTGCATGGATTGTGATGTCATATTTTTTCATTATATGTTGCATTGCATGGATTGTGATGTCATAATTTTGCATTACATGTATTGTGATGTCATAATTTTGCATTAAATGTTGCATTGCATGGATTGTGATGTCATAATTTTGCATTAAATGTTGCATTGCATGGATTCTGATTGCATAATGTTGCATTGATTTTTGCATTACATTTATTGTGATGTCATAATTTTACATTGCATGGATTGTGATGTCATAATTTTGCATTAACTGTTGCATTGCATGTATTGTGATGTCATAATTTTGCATTAAATGTTACAATGCATGGATTGTGATTGCATAATGTTGCATTGAATTTTGCATTGCATTTATTGTGATGTCATAATTTTGCTTTAAATGTTGCATTGCATGGATTGTGATGTCATAATTTTGCATTAAATGTTGAATTGCATGGATTGTGTTTGCATATTTTTGCATTAAATGTTGCATTACATGTATTGTGATGTCATAATGTTGCATTAAATGTTGCATTGCATGGATTGTTATGTCATATTTTTTCATTAAATGTTGCATTGCATGTATTGTGATTGCATAATGTTGCATTAAATGTTGCATTGCATGGATTGCAATTGCATAATTTTGCATTAAATGTTGCATTGCATGGATTGTGATGTCATAATTTTGCATTAAATGTTGCATTGCATGGATTGTGATTGCATAATGTTGCATTAAATGTTGCATTGCATGGATTGTGATTGCATAATTTTGCATTACATGTTGCATTGCATGGATTGTGATGTCATAATTTTGCATTAAATGGTGCATTGCATGGATTGTGATGTCATAATTTTGCATTACATGTTGCATTACATATATTGTGATGTCATAATTTTGCATTAAATGTTGCATTGCATGGATTGTGATGTCATAATTTTGCATTAAATATTGCATTGCATGGATTGTGATGTCATAATATTGCATTAAATTTTGAATTGCATGGATTGTGATTGCATAATTTTTCATTAAATGTTGCATTGCATGGATTGTGAGGTCATAATTTAGCATTAAATGTTGCATTGCATGTATTGTGATTGCATAATGTTGCATTAAATGTTGCATTGCATGGATTGCAATTGCATAATTTTGCATTAAATGTTGCATTGCATGGATTGTGATGTCATAATTTTGCATTAAATGTTGCATTGCATGGATTGTGATGTCATAATTTTGCATTACATGTTGCATTGCATGGATTGTAATTGCATAATGTTGCATTTATTTTTGCATTGCATTTATTGTGATGTCATAATTTTAAATAAAATGTTGCATTGCATTGATTGTGATGTCATAATTTTGCATTAAATGTTGAATTGCAAGGATTGTGTTTGCATAATTTTGCATTAAATGTTGCATTGCATGGATTGTGATTGCATAATTTTGCATTACATGTATTGTGATGTCATAATGTTGCATTAAATGTTGCATTGCATGGATTGTGATGTAATAATTTTGCCGTAAATGTTGCATTGCATGGATTGTTTTGTCATAATTTTGCATTAAATGTTGCATTGCATGGATTGTGATGTCATATTTTATCATTATATGTTGCATTGTATGGATTTTGATTGCATAATTATGCATTAATTGTTGCATTGCATGGGTTGTGATGTCATAATTTTGCATTAAATGTTGCATTGCATGGATTGTGATGTCATAATTTTGCATTAAATGTTGCATTGCATAGATTGTGATGTCATAATTTTGCATTAAA
This sequence comes from Pseudophryne corroboree, assembly GCF_028390025.1. Taxonomy (NCBI): domain Eukaryota; kingdom Metazoa; phylum Chordata; class Amphibia; order Anura; family Myobatrachidae; genus Pseudophryne; species Pseudophryne corroboree. The sequence goes on from NC_086448.1 coordinate 365,319,209, forward strand.
TGTTGCATTGCATGGATTGTGATGTCATATTTTATCATTATATGTTGCATTGCATGGATTGTGATTGCATAATTATGCATTCATTGTTGCATTGCATGGGTTGTGATGTCATAATTTTGCATTACATGTTGCATTACATGGATTGTGATTGCATAATTTTGCATTACATAATGCATTACATGTATTGTGATGTCATAATGTTGCATTAAATGTTGCATTGCATGGATTGTGATGTCATAATTTTGAATTAAATGTTGAATTGCATGGATTTTGTTTGCATAATTTTGCATTAAATGTTGCATTCCATGGATTGTGATGTCATAATTTTGCATTACATGTTGAATTACATGTATTGTGATGTCATAATGTTGCATTAAATGTTGCATAGCATGGATTGTGTTGTCATAATTTTGCATTAAATGTTGCATTGCATGGATTGTGATGTCATAATTTTGCATTAAATGTTGCATTGCATGGATTGTGATGTCATATTTTATCATTATATGTTGCATTGCATGGATTGTGATGTCATAATTTTGCATTAAATGTTGCATTGCATGGATTGTGATTGCATAATGTTGCATTGCATTTTGCATTGCATTTATTGTGATGTCATAATTTTGCATTAAATGTTGCATTGCATGGATTGTGATGTCATAATTTTGCATTAAATGTTGAATTGCATGGATTGTGTTTGCATAATTTTGCATTAAATGTTGCATTACATGTATTGTGATGTCATAATGTTGCATTAAATGTTGCATTGCATGGATTGTTATGTAATAATTTTGCATTAAATGTTGCATTGCATGGATTGTGATGTCATCATTTTGCATTAAATGGTGCATTGCATGGATTGTGGTGTCATAATTTTGCATTACATGTTGCATTACATGTATTGTGATGTCATAATTTTTCATTAAATGTTGCATTGCATGGATTGTGATGTCATAATTTTGCATTAAATGTTGAATTGCATGGATTATGTTTGCATAATGTTGCATTAAATGTTGCATTGCATGGATTGTGATGTCATAATTTTGCATTACATTTATTGTGATGTCATAATTTTACATTGCATGGATTGTGATGTCATAATTTTGCATTAACTGTTGCATTGCATGAATTGTGATGTCATAATTTTGCATTAAATGTTACAATGCATGGATTGTGATTGCATAATGTTGCATTGAATTTTGCATTGCATTTATTGTGATGTCATAAATTTGCTTTAAATGTTGCATTGCATGGATTGTGATGTCATAATTTTGCATTAAATGTTGAATTGCATGGATTGTGTTTGCATATTTTTGCATTAAATGTTGCATTACATGTATTGTGATGTCATAATGTTGCATTAAATGTTGCATTGCATGGATTGTGATGTCATATTTTTTCATTATATGTTGCATTGCATGGATTGTGATTGCATAATTATGCATTAATTGTTGCATTGCATGTATTGTGATGTTATAATTTTGCATTAAATGTTGCATTGCATGGATTGTGATGTCATAATTTTGCATTAAATGTTGAATTGCATGGATTGTGTTTGCATAATTTTGCATTAAATGTTGCATTGCATGGATTGTGATTGCATAATGTTGCATTGCATTTTGCATTGCATTTATTGTGATGTCATAATTTTACATTAAATGTTGCATTGCATGGATTGTGATGTCATAATTTTGCATTAAATGTTGCATTGCATGGATTGTGATTGCATAATGTTGCATTAAATGTTGCATTGCATGGATTGTGATTGCATAATTTTGCATTACATGTTGCATTGCATGGATTGTGATGTCATAATTTTGCATTAAATGGTGCATTGCATGGATTGTGATGTCATAATTTTGCATTACATGTTGCATTACATATATTGTGATGTCATAATTTTGCATTAAATGTTGCATTGCATGGATTGTGATGTCATAATTTTGCATTAAATATTGCATTGCATGGATTGTGATGTCATAATATTGCATTAAATTTTGAATTGCATGGATTGTGATTGCATAATTTTTCATTAAATGTTGCATTGCATGGATTGTGAGGTCATAATTTTGCATTAAATGTTGCATTGCATGGATTGTGAGGTCATAATTTTGCATTAAATTTTGAATTGCATGGATTGTGATTGCATAATTTTTCATTAAATGTTGCATTGCATGGATTGTGATGTCATAATTTTGCATTAAATGTTGAATTGCAAGGATTGTGTTTGCATAATTTTGCATTAAATGTTGCATTGCATGGATTGTGATTGCATAATTTTGCATTACATGTATTGTGATGTCATAATGTTGCATTAAATGTTGCATTGCATGGATTGTGATGTAATAATTTTGCCGTAAATGTTGCATTGCATGGATTGTTTTGTCATAATTTTGCATTAAATGTTGCATTGCATGGATTGTGATGTCATATTTTATCATTATATGTTGCATTGCATGGATTTTGATTGCATAATTATGCATTAATTGTTGCATTGCATGGGTTGTGATGTCATAATTTTGCATTAAATGTTGCATTGCATGGATTGTGATGTCATAATTTTGCATTACATGTATTGTGATGTCATAATTTTGCATTAAATGTTGCATTGCATGGATTGTGATTGCATAATGTTGCATTGATTTTAGCATTACATTTATTGTGATGTCAATTTTACATTGCATGGATTGTGATGTCATAATTTTGCATTAACTGTTGCATTGCATGTATTGAGATGTCATAATTTTGCATTAAATGTTGCATTGCATGGATTGTGATTGCATAATGTTGCATTGAATTTTGCATTGCATTTATTGTGATGTCATAATTTTGCATTAAATGTTGCATTGCATGGATTGTGATGTCATAATTTTGCATTAAATGTTGAATTGCATGGATTGTGTTTGCATAATTTTGCATTAAATGTTGCATTACATGTATTGTGATGTCATAATGTTGCATTAAATGTTGCATTGCATGGATTGTTATGTAATAATTTTGCATTAAATGTTGCATTGCATGGAATGTGATGTCATAATTTTGCATTAAATGTTGCATTGCATGGATTGTGATGTCATCATTTTGCATTAAATGGTGCATTGCATGGATTGTGGTGTCATAATTTTGCATTACAAGTTGCATTACATGTATTGTGATGTCATAATTTTTCATTAAATGTTGCATTGCATGGATTGTGATGTCATAATTTTGCATTAAATGTTGAATTGCATGGATTATGTTTGCATAATGTTGCATTAAATGTTGCATTGCATGGATTGTGATGTAATAATTTTGCCGTAAATGTTGCATTGCATGGATAGTTTTGTCATAATTTTGCATTAAATGTTGCATTGCATGGATTGTGATGTCATATTTTATCATTATATGTTGCATTGCATGGATTGTGATTGCATAATGTTGCATTGCATGGATTGTGATTGCATAATTTTGCATTACATGTTGCATTGCATGGATTGTGATGTCATAATTTTGCATTAAATGGTGCATTGCATGGATTGTGATGTCATAATTTTGCATTAAATGTTGCATTGCATGGATTGTGATTGCATAATGTTGCATTGCATGGATTGTGATTGCATAATTTTGCATTACATGTTGCATTGCATGGATTGTGATGTCATAATTTTGCATTAAATGGTGCATTGCATGGATTGTGATGTCATAATTTTGCATTACATGTTGCATTACATATATTGTGATGTCATAATTTTGCATTAAATGTTGCATTGCATGGATTGTGATGTCATAATTTTGCATTAAATATTGCATTGCATGGATTGTGATGTCATAATATTGCATTAAATTTTGAATTGCATGGATTGTGATTGCATAATTTTTCATTAAATGTTGCATTGCATGGATTGTGTGGTCATAATTTTGCATTAAATTTTGCATTGCATGTATTGTGATTGCATAATGTTGCATTAAATGTTGCATTGCATGGATTGCAATTGCATAATTTTGTATTAAATGTTGCATTGCATGGATTTTATGTCATAATTTTGCATTAAATGTTGCATTGCATGGATTGTGATGTCATAATTTTGCATTACATGTTGCATTACATGTATTGTGATGTCATAATGTTGCATTAAATGTTGCATTGCATGGATTGTAATTGCATAATGTTGCATTTATTTTTGAATTGCATTTATTGTGATGTCATAATTTTAAATAAAATTTTGCATTGCATGGATTGTGATGTCATAATTTTGCATTAAATGTTGAATTGCAACGATTGTGTTTGCATAATTTTGCATTAAATGTTGCATTGCATGGATTGTGATGTAATAATTTTGCCGTAAATGTTGCATTGCATGGATAGTTTTGTCATAATTTTGCATTAAATGTTGCATTGCATGGATTGTGATGTCATATTTTATCATTATATGTTGCATTGCATGGATTGTGATTGCATAATTATGCATTAATTGTTGCATTGCATGGGTTGTGATGTCATAATTTTGCATTACATGTTGCATTACATGGATTGTGATTGCATAATTTTGCATTACATGTTGCATTACATGTATTGTGATGTCATAATGTTGCATTAAATGTTGCATTGCATGGATTGTGATGTCATAATTTTGAATTAAATGTTGAATTGCATGGATTTTGTTTGCATAATTTTGCATTAAATGTTGCATTGCATGGATTGTGATGTCATAATTTTGCATTACATGTTGAATTACATGTATTGTGATGTCATAATGTTGCATTAAATGTTGCATAGCATGGATTGTGTTGTCATAATTTTGCATTAAATGTTGCATTGCATGGATTGTGATGTCATAATTTTGCATTAAATGTTGCATTGCATGGATTGTGATGTCATATTTTATCATTATATGTTGCATTGCATGGATTGTGATGTCATAATTTTGCATTACATGTATTGTGATGTCATAATTTTGCATTAAATGTTGCATTGCATGGATTGTGATGTCATAATGTTGCATTAAATGTTGCATTGCATGGATTCTGATTGCATAATGTTGCATTGATTTTTGCATTACATTTATTGTGATGTCATAATTTTACATTGCATGGATTGTGATGTCATAATTTTGCATTAACTGTTGCATTGCATGTATTTTGATGTCATAATTTTGCATTAAATGTTGCATTGCATGGATTGTGATTGCATAATGTTGCATTGAATTTTGCATTGCATTTATTGTGATGTCATAATTTTGCATTAAATATTGCATTGCATGGATTGTGATGTCATAATTTTGCATTAAATGTTGAATTGCATGGATTGTGTTTGCATAATTTTGCATTAAATGTTGCATTACATGTATTGTGATGTCATAATGTTGCATTAAATGTTGCATTGCATGGATTGTTATGTAATAATTTTGCATTAAATGTTGCATTGCATGGAATGTGATGTCATAATTTTGCATTAAATGTTGCATTGCATGGATTGTGATTGCATAATGTTGCATTGAATTTTGCATTGCATTTATTGTGATGTCATAATTTTGCAATAAATGTTGCATTGTATGGATTGTGATGTCATAATTTTGCATTAAATGTTGCATTGCATGGATTGTGATTGCATAATGTTGCATTAAATGTTGCATTGCATGGATTGTGATTGCATAATTTTGCATTACATGTTGCATTGCATGGATTGTGATGTCATAATTTTGCATTAAATGGTGCATTGCATGGATTGTGATGTCATAATTTTGCATTACATGTTGCATTACATATATTGTGATGTCATAATTTTGCATTACATGTTGCATTGCATGGATTGTGATTGCATAATTTTGCATTACATGTTGCATTGCATGGATTGTGATGTCATATTTTTTCATTATATGTTGCATTGCATGGATTGTGATTGCATAATTATGCATTAATTGTTGCATTGCATGGATTGTGATGTCATAATTTTGCATTAAATGTTGCATTGCATGGATTGTGATGTCATAATTTTGCATTACATGTATTGTGATGTCAGAATTTTGCATTAAATGTTGCATTGCATGGATTGTGATTGCATAATGTTGCATTGATTTTTGCATTACATTTATTGTGATGTCATAATTTTACATTGCATGGATTGTGATGTCATAATTTTGCATTAACTGTTGCATTGCATGTATTGTGATGTCATAATTTTGCATTAAATGTTACAATGCATGGATTGTGATTGCATAATGTTGCATTGAATTTTGCATTGCATTTATTGTGATGTCATAATTTTGCTTTAAATGTTGCATTGCATGGATTGTGATGTCATAATTTTGCATTAAATGTTGAATTGCATGGATTGTGTTTGCATATTTTTGCATTAAATGTTGCATTACATGTATTGTGATGTCATAATGTTGCATTAAATGTTGCATTGCATGGATTGTTATGTCATATTTTTTCATTAAATGTTGCATTGCATGTATTGTGATTGCATAATGTTGCATTAAATGTTGCATTGCATGGATTGCAATTGCATAATTTTGCATTAAATGTTGCATTGCATGGATTGTGATGTCATAATTTTGCATTAAATGTTGCATTGCATGGATTGTGCTTGCATAATGTTGCATTAAATGTTGCATTGCATGGATTGTGATTGCATAATTTTGCATTACATGTTGCATTGCATGGATTGTGATGTCATAATTTTGCATTAAATGGTGCATTGCATGGATTGTGATGTCATAATTTTGCATTACATGTTGCATTACATATATTGTGATGTCATAATTTTGCATTAAATGTTGCATTGCATGGATTGTGATGTCATAATTTTGCATTAAATATTGCATTGCATGGATTGTGATGTCATAATATTGCATTAAATTTTGAATTGCATGGATTGTGATTGCATAATTTTTCATTAAATGTTGCATTGCATGGATTGTGAGGTCATAATTTTGCATTAAATGTTGCATTGCATGTATTGTGATTGCATAATGTTGCATTAAATGTTGCATTGCATGGATTGCAATTGCATAATTTTGCATTAAATGTTGCATTGCATGGATTGTGATGTCATAATTTTGCATTAAATGTTGCATTGCATGGATTGTGATGTCATAATTTTGCATTACATGTTGCATTGCATGGATTGTAATTGCATAATGTTGCATTTATTTTTGCATTGCATTTATTGTGATGTCATAATTTTAAATAAAATGTTGCATTGCATTGATTGTGATGTCATAATTTTGCATTAAATGTTGAATTGCAAGGATTGTGTTTGCATAATTTTGCATTAAATGTTGCATTGCATGGATTGTGATTGCATAATTTTGCATTACATGTATTGTGATGTCATAATGTTGCATTAAATGTTGCATTGCATGGATTGTGATGTAATAATTTTGCCGTAAATGTTGCATTGCATGGATTGTTTTGTCATAATTTTGCATTAAATGTTGCATTGCATGGATTGTGATGTCATATTTTATCATTATATGTTGCATTGCATGGATTTTGATTGCATAATTATGCATTAATTGTTGCATTGCATGGGTTGTGATGTCATAATTTTGCATTAAATGTTGCATTGCATGGATTGTGATGTCATAATTTTGCATTACATGTATTGTGATGTCATAATTTTGCATTAAATGTTGCATTGCATGGATTGTGATTGCATAATGTTGCATTGATTTTTGCATTACATTTATTGTGATGTCAATTTTACATTGCATGGATTGTGATTTCATAATTTTGCATTAACTGTTGCATTGCATGTATTGAGATGTCATAATTTTGCATTAAATGTTGCATTGCATGGATTGTGATTGCATAATGTTGCATTGAATTTTGCATTGCATTTATTGTGATGTCATAATTTTGCATTAAATGTTGCATTGCATGGATTGTGATGTCATAATATTGCATTAAATGTTGAATTGCATGGATTGTGTTTGCATAATTTTGCATTAAATGTTGCATTACATGTATTGTGATGTCATAATGTTGCATTAAATGTTGCATTGCATGGATTGTTATGTAATAATTTTGCATTAAATGTTGCATTGCATGGAATGTGATGTCATAATTTTGCATTAAATGTTGCATTGCATGGATTGTGATGTCATCATTTTGCATTAAATGGTGCATTGCATGGATTGTGGTGTCATAATTTTGCATTACAAGTTGCATTACATGTATTGTGATGTCATAATTTTTCATTAAATGTTGCATTGCATGGATTGTGATGTCATAATTTTGCATTAAATGTTGAATTGCATGGATTATGTTTGCATAATGTTGCAATAAATGTTGCATTGCATGGATTGTGATTGCATAATTATGCATTAATTGTTGCATTGCATGGGTTGTGATGTCATAATTTTGCATTAAATGTTGCATTGCATGGAGTGTGATGTCATAATTTTGCATTACTTATATTGTGATGTCATAATTTTGCATTAAATGTTGCATTGCATGGATTGTGATTGCATAATGTTGCATTGATTTTTGCATTACATTTATTGTGATGTCAATTTTACATTGCATGGATTGTGATGTCATAATTTTGCATTAACTGTTGCATTGCATGTATTGAGATGTCATAATTTTGCATTAAATGTTGCATTGCATGGATTGTGATTGCATAATGTTGCATTGAATTTTGCATTGCATTTATTGTGATGTCATAATTTTGCATTAAATGTTGCAATGCATGGATTGTGATGTCATAATTTTGCATTAAATGTTGAATTGCATGGATTGTGTTTGCATAATTTTGCATTAAATGTTGCATTACATGTATTGTGATGTCATAATGTTGCATTAAATGTTGCATTGCATGGATTGTTATGTAATAATTTTGCATTAAATGTTGCATTGCATGTAATGTGATGTCATAATTTTGCATTAAATGTTGCATTGCATGGATTGTGATGTCATATTTTTTCATTATATGTTGCATTGCATGGATTGTGATTGCATAATTATGCATTAATTGTTGCATTGCATGTATTGTGATGTTATAATTGTGCATTAAATGTTGCATTGCATGGATTGTGATGTCATAATTTTGCATTAAATGTTGAATTGCATGGATTGTGTTTGCATAATTTTGCATTAAATGTTGCATTGCATGGATTGTGATTGCATAATGTTGCATTGAATTTTGCATTGCATTTATTGTGATGTCATAATTTTGCATTAAATGTTGCATTGCATGGATTGTGATGTCATAATTTTGCATTAAATGTTGCATTGCATGGATTGTGATTGCATAATGTTGCATTAAATGTTGCATTGCATGGATTGTTACTGCATAATTTTGCATTACATGTTGCATTGCATGGATTGTGATGTCATAATTTTGCATTAAATGGTGCATTGCATGGATTGTGATGTCATAATTTTGCATTACATGTTGCATTACATATATTGTGATGTCATAATTTTGCATTAAATGTTGCATTGCATGGATTGTGATGTCATAATTTTGCATTAAATATTGCATTGCATGGATTGTGATGTCATAATATTGCATTAAATTTTGAATTGCATGGGTTGTGATTGCATAATTTTTCATTAAATGTTGCATTGCATGGATTGTGAGGTCATAATTTTGCATTAAATGTTGCATTGCATGTATTGTGATTGCATAATGTTGCATTAAATGTTGCATTGCATGGATTGCAATTGCATAATTTTGCATTAAATGTTGCATTGCATGGATTGTGATGTCATAATTTTGCATTAAATGTTGCATTGCATGGATTGTGATGTCATAATTTTGCATTACATGTTGCATTACATGTATTGTGATGTCATAATGTTGCATTAAATGTTGCATTGCATGGATTGTAATTGCATAATTTTGCATTACATGTATTGTGATGTCATAATGTTGCATTAAATGTTGCATTGCATGGATTGTGATGTCATATTTTATCATTATATGTTGCATTGCATGGATTGTGATTGCATAATTATGCATTAATTGTTGCATTGCATGGGTTGTGATGTCATAATTTTGCATTACATGTTGCATTACATGGATTGTGATTGCATAATTTTGCATTACATGTTGCATTACATGTATTGTGATGTCATAATGTTGCATTAAATGTTGCATTGCATGGATTGTGTCGTCATAATTTTGCATTACATGTATTGTGATGTCATAATTTTGCATTAAATGTTGCATTGCATGGATTGTGTTTGCATATTTTTGCATTAAATGTTGCATTACATGTATTGTGATGTCATAATGTTGCATTAAATGTTGCATTGCATGGATTGTTATGTAATAATTTTGCATTAAATGTTGCATTGCATGGAATGTGATGTCATAATTTTGCATTAAATGTTGCATTGCATGGATTGTGATGTCATATTTTTTCATTATATGTTGCATTGCATGGATTGTGATTGCATAATTATGCATTAATTGTTGCATTGCATGTATTGTGATGTCATAATTTTGCATTAAATGTTGCATTGCATGGATTGTGATGTCATAATTTTGCATTAAATGTTGCATTGCATGGATTGTGATTGCATAATGTTGCATTGAATTTTGCATTGCATTTATTGTGATGTCATAATTTTGCATTAAATGTTGCATTGCATGGATTGTGATGTCATAATTTTGCATTAAATGTTGCATTGCATGGATTGTGATTGCATAATGTTGCATTGCATGGATTGTGATTGCATAATTTTGCATTACATGTTGCATTGCATGGATTGTGATGTCATAATTTTGCATTAAATGGTGCATTGCATGGATTGTGATGTCATAATTTTGCATTAAATGTTGCATTGCATGGATTGTGATTGCATAATGTTGCATTGCATGGATTGTGATTGCATAATTTTGCATTACATGTTGCATTGCATGGATTGTGATGTCATAATTTTGCTTTAAATGGTGCATTGCATGGATTGTGATGTCATAATTTTGCATTACATGTTGCATTACATATATTGTGATGTCATAATTTTGCATTAAATGTTGCATTGCATGGATTGTGATGTCATAATTTTGCATTAAATATTGCATTGCATGGATTGTGATGTCATAATATTGCATTAAATTTTGAATTGCATGGATTGTGATTGCATAATTTTTCATTAAATGTTGCATTGCATGGATTGTGTGGTCATAATTTTGCATTAAATTTTGCATTGCATGTATTGTGATTGCATAATGTTGCATTAAATGTTGCATTGCATGGATTGCAATTGCATAATTTTGTATTAAATGTTGCATTGCATGGATTTTATGTCATAATTTTGCATTAAATGTTGAATTGCATGGATTGTGTTTGCATAATTTTGCATTAAATGTTGCATTACATGTATTGTGATGTCATAATGTTGCATTAAATGTTGCATTGCATGGATTGTTATGTAATAATTTTGCATTAAATGTTGCATTGCATGGAATGTGATGTCATAATTTTGCATTAAATGTTGCATTGCATGGATTGTGATTGCATAATGTTGCATTTATTTTTGAATTGCATTTATTGTGATGTCATAATTTTAAATAAAATTTTGCATTGCATGGATTGTGATGTCATAATTTTGCATTAAATGTTGAATTGCAACGATTGTGTTTGCATAATTTTGCATTAAATGTTGCATTGCATGGATTGTGATTGCATAATTTTGCATTACATGTATTGTGATGTCATAATGTTGCATTAAATGTTGCATTGCATGGATTGTGATGTAATAATTTTGCCGTAAATGTTGCATTGCATGGATAGTTTTGTCATAATTTTGCATTAAATGTTGCATTGCATGGATTGTGATGTCATATTTTATCATTATATGTTGCATTGCATGGATTGTGATTGCATAATTATGCATTAATTGTTGCATTGCATGGGTTGTGATGTCATAATTTTGCATTACATGTTGCATTACATGGATTGTGATTGCATAATTTTGCATTACATGTTGCATTACATGTATTGTGATGTCATAATGTTGCATTAAATGTTGCATTGCATGGATTGTGATGTCATAATTTTGAATTAAATGTTGAATTGCATGGATTTTGTTTGCATAATTTTGCATTAAATGATGCATTGCATGGATTGTGATGTCATAATTTTGCATTACATGTTGAATTACATGTATTGTGATGTCATAATGTTGCATTAAATGTTGCATAGCATGGATTGTGTTGTCATAATGTTGCATTAAATGTTGCATTGCATGGATTGTGATGTCATAATTTTGCATTAAATGTTGCATTGCATGGATTGTGATGTCATATTTTATCATTATATGTTGCATTGCATGGATTGTGATGTCATAATTTTGCATTACATGTATTGTGATGTCATAATTTTGCATTAAATGTTGCATTGCATGGATTGTGATGTCATAATTTTGCATTAAATGTTGCATTGCATGGATTCTGATTGCATAATGTTGCATTGATTTTTGCATTACATTTATTGTGATGTCATAATTTTACATTGCATGGATTGTGATGTCATAATTTTGCATTAACTGTTGCATTGCATGTATTTTGATGTCATAATTTTGCATTAAATGTTGCATTGCATGGATTGTGATTGCATAATGTTGCATTGAATTTTGCATTGCATTTATTGTGATGTCATAATTTTGCATTAAATATTGCATTGCATGGATTGTGATGTCATAATTTTGCATTAAATGTTGAATTGCATGGATTGTGTTTGCATAATTTTGCATTAAATGTTGCATTACATGTATTGTGATGTCATAATGTTGCATTAAATGTTGCATTGCATGGATTGTTATGTAATAATTTTGCATTAAATGTTGCATTGCATGGAATGTGATGTCATAATTTTGCATTAAATGTTGCATTGCATGGATTGTGATTGCATAATTATGCATTAATTGTTGCATTGCATGTATTGTGATGTTATAATTTTGCATTAAATGTTGCATTGCATGGATTGTGATGTCATAATTTTGCATTAAATGTTGAATTGCATGGATTGTGTTTGCATAATTTTGCATTAAATGTTGCATTGCATGGATTGTGATTGCATAATGTTGCATTGAATTTTGCATTGCATTTATTGTGATGTCATGATTTTGCAATAAATGTTGCATTGTATGGATTGTGATGTCATAATTTTGCATTAAATGTTGCATTGCATGGATTGTGATTGCATAATGTTGCATTAAATGTTGCATTGCATGGATTGTGATTGCATAATTTTGCATTACATGTTGCATTGCATGGATTGTGATGTCATAATTTTGCATTAAATGGTGCATTGCATGGATTGTGATTGCATAATGTTGCATTAAATGTTGCATTGCATGGATTGTGATTGCATAATTTTGCATTACATGTTGCATTGCATGGATTGTGATGTCATAATTTTGCATTAAATGGTGCATTGCATGGATTGTGATGTCATAATTTTGCATTACATGTTGCATTACATATATTGTGATGTCATAATTTTGCATTACATGTTGCATTGCATGGATTGTGATTGCATAATTTTGCATTACATGTTGCATTGCATGGATTGTGATGTCATATTTTTTCATTATTTGTTGCATTGCATGGATTGTGATTGCATAATTATGCATTAATTGTTGCATTGCATGGATTGTGATGTCATAATTTTGCATTAAATGTTGCATTGCATGGATTGTGATGTCATAATTTTGCATTACATGTATTGTGATGTCATAATTTTGCATTAAATGTTGCATTGCATGGATTGTGATTGCATTATGTTGCATTGATTTTTGCATTACATTTATTGTGATGTCAATTTTACATTGCATGGATTGTGATGTCATAATTTTGCATTAACTGTTGCATTGCATGTATTGTGATGTCATAATTTTGCATTAAATGTTGCATTGCATGGATTGTGATTGCATAATGTTGCATTGAATTTTGCATTGCATTTATTGTGATGTCATAATTTTGCATTAAATGTTGCATTGCATGGATTGTGATGTCATAATTTTGCATTAAATGTTGAATTGCATGGATTGTGTTTGCATAATTTTGCATTAAATGTTGCATTACATGTATTGTGATGTCATAATGTTGCATTAAATGTTGCATTGCATGGATTGTTATGTAATAATTTTGCATTAAATGTTGCATTGCATGGAATGTGATGTCATAATTTTGCATTAAATGTTGCATTGCATGGATTGTGATGTCATCATTTTGCATTAAATGGTGCATTGCATGGATTGTGGTGTCATAATTTTGCATTACATGTTGCATTACATGTATTGTGATGTCATAATTTTTCATTAAATGTTGCATTGCATGGATTGTGATGTCATAATTTTGCATTAAATGTTGAATTGCATGGATTATGTTTGCATAATGTTGCATTAAATGTTGCATTGCATGGATTGTGATTGCATAATTTTGCATTACATGTTGCATTGCATGGATTGTGATGTCATATTTTTTCATTATATGTTGCATTGCATGGATTGTGATGTCATAATTTTGCATTACATGTATTGTGATGTCATAATTTTGCATTAAATGTTGCATTGCATGGATTCTGATTGCATAATGTTGCATTGATTTTTGCATTACATTTATTGTGATGTCATAATTTTACATTGCATGGATTGTGATGTCATAATTTTGCATTAACTGTTGCATTGCATGTATTGTGATGTCATAATTTTGCATTAAATGTTACAATGCATGGATTGTGATTGCATAATGTTGCATTGAATTTTGCATTGCATTTATTGTGATGTCATAATTTTGCTTTAAATGTTGCATTGCATGGATTGTGATGTCATAATTTTGCATTAAATGTTGAATTGCATGGATTGTGTTTGCATATTTTTGCATTAAATGTTGCATTACATGTATTGTGATGTCATAATGTTGCATTAAATGTTGCATTGCATGGATTGTTATGTCATATTTTTTCATTATATGTTGCATTGCATGGATTGTGATTGCATAATTATGCATTAATTGTTGCATTGCATGTATTGTGATGTTATAATTTTGCATTAAATGTTGCAATTCATGGATTGTGATGTCATAATTTTGCATTACATGTTGCATTACATGTATTGTGATGTCATAATGTTGCATTAAATGTTGCATTGCATGGATTGTAATTGCATAATTTTGCATTACATGTATTGTGATGTCATAATGTTGCATTAAATGTTGCATTGCATGGATTGTGATGTCATATTTTATCATTATATGTTGCATTGCATGGATTGTGATTGCATAATTATGCATTAATTGTTGCATTGCATGGGTTGTGATGTCATAATTTTGCATTACATGTTGCATTACATGGATTGTGATTGCATAATTTTGCATTACATGTTGCATTACATGTATTGTGATGTCATAATGTTGCATTAAATGTTGCATTGCATGGATTGTGTCGTCATAATTTTGCATTACATGTATTGTGATGTCATAATTTTGCATTAAATGTTGCATTGCATGGATTGTGTTTGCATATTTTTGCATTAAATGTTGCATTACATGTATTGTTATGTCATAATGTTGCATTAAATGTTGCATTGCATGGATTGTTATGTAATAATTTTGCATTAAATGTTGCATTGCATGGAATGTGATGTCATAATTTTGCATTAAATGTTGCATTGCATGGATTGTGATGTCATATTTTTTCATTATATGTTGCATTGCATGGATTGTGATTGCATAATTATGCATTAATTGTTGCATTGCATGTATTGTGATGTCATAATGTTGCATTAAATGTTGCATAGCATGGATTGTGTTGTCATAATTTTGCATTAAATGTTGCATTGCATGGATTGTGATGTCATAATTTTGCATTAAATGTTGCATTGCATGGATTGTGATGTCATATTTTATCATTATATGTTGCATTGCATGGATTGTGATGTCATAATTTTGCATTACATGTATTGTGATGTCATAATTTTGCATTAAATGTTGCATTGCATGGATTGTGATGTCATAATTTTGCATTAAATGTTGCATTGCATGGATTCTGATTGCATAATGTTGCATTGATTTTTGCATTACATTTATTGTGATGTCATAATTTTACATTGCATGGATTGTGATGTCATAATTTTGCATTAACTGTTGCATTGCATGTATTTTGATGTCATAATTTTGCATTAAATGTTGCATTGCATGGATTGTGATTGCATAATGTTGCATTGAATTTTGCATTGCATTTATTGTGATGTCATAATTTTGCATTAAATATTGCATTGCATGGATTGTGATGTCATAATTTTGCATTAAATGTTGAATTGCATGGATTGTGTTTGCATAATTTTGCATTAAATGTTGCATTACATGTATTGTGATGTCATAATGTTGCATTAAATGTTGCATTGCATGGATTGTTATGTAATAATTTTGCATTAAATGTTGCATTGCATGGAATGTGATGTCATAATTTTGCATTAAATGTTGCATTGCATGGATTGTGATTGCATAATTATGCATTAATTGTTGCATTGCATGTATTGTGATGTTATAATTTTGCATTAAATGTTGCATTGCATGGATTGTGATGTCATAATTTTGCATTAAATGTTGAATTGCATGGATTGTGTTTGCATAATTTTGCATTAAATGTTGCATTGCATGGATTGTGATTGCATAATGTTGCATTGAATTTTGCATTGCATTTATTGTGATGTCATGATTTTGCAATAAATGTTGCATTGTATGGATTGTGATGTCATAATTTTGCATTAAATGTTGCATTGCATGGATTGTGATTGCATAATGTTGCATTAAATGTTGCATTGCATGGATTGTGATTGCATAATTTTGCATTACATGTTGCATTGCATGGATTGTGATGTCATAATTTTGCATTAAATGGTGCATTGCATGGATTGTGATTGCATAATGTTGCATTAAATGTTGCATTGCATGGATTGTGATTGCATAATTTTGCATTACATGTTGCATTGCATGGATTGTGATGTCATAATTTTGCATTAAATGGTGCATTGCATGGATTGTGATGTCATAATTTTGCATTACATGTTGCATTACATATATTGTGATGTCATAATTTTGCATTACATGTTGCATTGCATGGATTGTGATTGCATAATTTTGCATTACATGTTGCATTGCATGGATTGTGATGTCATATTTTTTCATTATTTGTTGCATTGCATGGATTGTGATTGCATAATTATGCATTAATTGTTGCATTGCATGGATTGTGATGTCATAATTTTGCATTAAATGTTGCATTGCATGGATTGTGATGTCATAATTTTGCATTACATGTATTGTGATGTCATAATTTTGCATTAAATGTTGCATTGCATGGATTGTGATTGCATTATGTTGCATTGATTTTTGCATTACATTTATTGTGATGTCAATTTTACATTGCATGGATTGTGATGTCATAATTTTGCATTAACTGTTGCATTGCATGTATTGTGATGTCATAATTTTGCATTAAATGTTGCATTGCATGGATTGTGATTGCATAATGTTGCATTGAATTTTGCATTGCATTTATTGTGATGTCATAATTTTGCATTAAATGTTGCATTGCATGGATTGTGATGTCATAATTTTGCATTAAATGTTGAATTGCATGGATTGTGTTTGCATAATTTTGCATTAAATGTTGCATTACATGTATTGTGATGTCATAATGTTGCATTAAATGTTGCATTGCATGGATTGTTATGTAATAATTTTGCATTAAATGTTGCATTGCATGGAATGTGATGTCATAATTTTGCATTAAATGTTGCATTGCATGGATTGTGATGTCATCATTTTGCATTAAATGGTGCATTGCATGGATTGTGGTGTCATAATTTTGCATTACATGTTGCATTACATGTATTGTGATGTCATAATTTTTCATTAAATGTTGCATTGCATGGATTGTGATGTCATAATTTTGCATTAAATGTTGAATTGCATGGATTATGTTTGCATAATGTTGCATTAAATGTTGCATTGCATGGATTGTGATTGCATAATTTTGCATTACATGTTGCATTGCATGGATTGTGATGTCATATTTTTTCATTATATGTTGCATTGCATGGATTGTGATGTCATAATTTTGCATTACATGTATTGTGATGTCATAATTTTGCATTAAATGTTGCATTGCATGGATTCTGATTGCATAATGTTGCATTGATTTTTGCATTACATTTATTGTGATGTCATAATTTTACATTGCATGGATTGTGATGTCATAATTTTGCATTAACTGTTGCATTGCATGTATTGTGATGTCATAATTTTGCATTAAATGTTACAATGCATGGATTGTGATTGCATAATGTTGCATTGAATTTTGCATTGCATTTATTGTGATGTCATAATTTTGCTTTAAATGTTGCATTGCATGGATTGTGATGTCATAATTTTGCATTAAATGTTGAATTGCATGGATTGTGTTTGCATATTTTTGCATTAAATGTTGCATTACATGTATTGTGATGTCATAATGTTGCATTAAATGTTGCATTGCATGGATTGTTATGTCATATTTTTTCATTATATGTTGCATTGCATGGATTGTGATTGCATAATTATGCATTAATTGTTGCATTGCATGTATTGTGATGTTATAATTTTGCATTAAATGTTGCATTGCATGGATTGTGATGTCATAATTTTGCATTACATGTTGCATTACATGTATTGTGATGTCATAATGTTGCATTAAATGTTGCATTGCATGGATTGTAATTGCATAATTTTGCATTACATGTATTGTGATGTCATAATGTTGCATTAAATGTTGCATTGCATGGATTGTGATGTCATATTTTATCATTATATGTTGCATTGCATGGATTGTGATTGCATAATTATGCATTAATTGTTGCATTGCATGGGTTGTGATGTCATAATTTTGCATTACATGTTGCATTACATGGATTGTGATTGCATAATTTTGCATTACATGTTGCATTACATGTATTGTGATGTCATAATGTTGCATTAAATGTTGCATTGCATGGATTGTGTCGTCATAATTTTGCATTACATGTATTGTGATGTCATAATTTTGCATTAAATGTTGCATTGCATGGATTGTGTTTGCATATTTTTGCATTAAATGTTGCATTACATGTATTGTTATGTCATAATGTTGCATTAAATGTTGCATTGCATGGATTGTTATGTAATAATTTTGCATTAAATGTTGCATTGCATGGAATGTGATGTCATAATTTTGCATTAAATGTTGCATTGCATGGATTGTGATGTCATATTTTTTCATTATATGTTGCATTGCATGGATTGTGATTGCATAATTATGCATTAATTGTTGCATTGCATGTATTGTGATGTCATAATTTTGCATTAAATGTTGCATTGCATGGATTGTGATGTCATAATTTTGCATTAAATGTTGCATTGCATGGATTGTGATTGCATAATGTTGCATTGAATTTTGCATTGCATTTATTGTGATGTCATAATTTTGCATTAAATGTTGCATTGCATGGATTGTGATGTCATAATTTTGCATTAAATGTTGCATTGCATGGATTGTGATTGCATAATGTTGCATTGCATGGATTGTGATTGCATAATTTTGCATTACATGTTGCATTGCATGGATTGTGATGTCATAATTTTGCATTAAATGGTGCATTGCATGGATTGTGATGTCATATTTTATCATTATATGTTGCATTGCATGGATTGTGATTGCATAATGTTGCATTGCATGGATTGTGATTGCATAATTTTGCATTACATGTTGCATTGCATGGATTGTGATGTCATAATTTTGCATTAAATGGTGCATTGCATGGATTGTGATGTCATAATTTTGCATTAAATGTTGCATTGCATGGATTGTGATTGCATAATGTTGCATTGCATGGATTGTGATTGCATAATTTTGCATTACATGTTGCATTGCATGGATTGTGATGTCATAATTTTGCATTAAATGGTGCATTGCATGGATTGTGATGTCATAATTTTGCATTACATGTTGCATTACATATATTGTGATGTCATAATTTTGCATTAAATGTTGCATTGCATGGATTGTGATGTCATAATTTTGCATTAAATATTGCATTGCATGGATTGTGATGTCATAATATTGCATTAAATTTTGAATTGCATGGATTGTGATTGCATAATTTTTCATTAAATGTTGCATTGCATGGATTGTGTGGTCATAATTTTGCATTAAATTTTGCATTGCATGTATTGTGATTGCATAATGTTGCATTAAATGTTGCATTGCATGGATTGCAATTGCATAATTTTGTATTAAATGTTGCATTGCATGGATTTTATGTCATAATTTTGCATTAAATGTTGCATTGCATGGATTGTGATGTCATAATTTTGCATTACATGTTGCATTACATGTATTGTGATGTCATAATGTTGCATTAAATGTTGCATTGCATGGATTGTAATTGCATAATGTTGCATTTATTTTTGAATTGCATTTATTGTGATGTCATAATTTTAAATAAAATTTTGCATTGCATGGATTGTGATGTCATAATTTTGCATTAAATGTTGAATTGCAACGATTGTGTTTGCATAATTTTGCATTAAATGTTGCATTGCATGGATTGTGATTGCATAATTTTGCATTACATGTATTGTGATGTCATAATGTTGCATTAAATGTTGCATTGCATGGATTGTGATGTAATAATTTTGCCGTAAATGTTGCATTGCATGGATAGTTTTGTCATAATTTTGCATTAAATGTTGCATTGCATGGATTGTGATGTCATATTTTATCATTATATGTTGCATTGCATGGATTGTGATTGCATAATTATGCATTAATTGTTGCATTGCATGGGTTGTGATGTCATAATTTTGCATTACATGTTGCATTACATGGATTGTGATTGCATAATTTTGCATTACATGTTGCATTACATGTATTGTGATGTCATAATGTTGCATTAAATGTTGCATTGCATGGATTGTGATGTCATAATTTTGAATTAAATGTTGAATTGCATGGATTTTGTTTGCATAATTTTGCATTAAATGTTGCATTGCATGGATTGTGATGTCATAATTTTGCATTACATGTTGAATTACATGTATTGTGATGTCATAATGTTGCATTAAATGTTGCATAGCATGGATTGTGTTGTCATAATTTTGCATTAAATGTTGCATTGCATGGATTGTGATGTCATAATTTTGCATTAAATGTTGCATTGCATGGATTGTGATGTCATATTTTATCATTATATGTTGCATTGCATGGATTGTGATGTCATAATTTTGCATTACATGTATTGTGATGTCATAATTTTGCATTAAATGTTGCATTGCATGGATTGTGATGTCATAATTTTGCATTAAATGTTGCATTGCATGGATTCTGATTGCATAATGTTGCATTGATTTTTGCATTACATTTATTGTGATGTCATAATTTTACATTGCATGGATTGTGATGTCATAATTTTGCATTAACTGTTGCATTGCATGTATTTTGATGTCATAATTTTGCATTAAATGTTGCATTGCATGGATTGTGATTGCATAATGTTGCATTGAATTTTGCATTGCATTTATTGTGATGTCATAATTTTGCATTAAATATTGCATTGCATGGATTGTGATGTCATAATTTTGCATTAAATGTTGAATTGCATGGATTGTGTTTGCATAATTTTGCATTAAATGTTGCATTACATGTATTGTGATGTCATAATGTTGCATTAAATGTTGCATTGCATGGATTGTTATGTAATAATTTTGCATTAAATGTTGCATTGCATGGAATGTGATGTCATAATTTTGCATTAAATGTTGCATTGCATGGATTGTGATTGCATAATTATGCATTAATTGTTGCATTGCATGTATTGTGATGTTATAATTTTGCATTAAATGTTGCATTGCATGGATTGTGATGTCATAATTTTGCATTAAATGTTGAATTGCATGGATTGTGTTTGCATAATTTTGCATTAAATGTTGCATTGCATGGATTGTGATTGCATAATGTTGCATTGAATTTTGCATTGCATTTATTGTGATGTCATGATTTTGCAATAAATGTTGCATTGTATGGATTGTGATGTCATAATTTTGCATTAAATGTTGCATTGCATGGATTGTGATTGCATAATGTTGCATTAAATGTTGCATTGCATGGATTGTAATTGCATAATTTTGCATTACATGTTGCATTGCATGGATTGTGATGTCATAATTTTGCATTAAATGGTGCATTGCATGGATTGTGATTGCATAATGTTGCATTAAATGTTGCATTGCATGGATTGTGAGTGCATAATTTTGCATTACATGTTGCATTGCATGGATTGTGATGTCATAATTTTGCATTAAATGGTGCATTGCATGGATTGTGATGTCATAATTTTGCATTACATGTTGCATTACATATATTGTGATGTCATAATTTTGCATTACATGTTGCATTGCATGGATTGTGATTGCATAATTTTGCATTACATGTTGCATTGCATGGATTGTGATGTCATATTTTTTCATTATTTGTTGCATTGCATGGATTGTGATTGCATAATTATGCATTAATTGTTGCATTGCATGGATTGTGATGTCATAATTTTGCATTAAATGTTGCATTGCATGGATTGTGATGTCATAATTTTGCATTACATGTATTGTGATGTCATAATTTTGCATTAAATGTTGCATTGCATGGATTGTGATTGCATAATGTTGCATTGATTTTTGCATTACATTTATTGTGATGTCAATTTTACATTGCATGGATTGTGATGTCATAATTTTGCATTAACTGTTGCATTGCATGTATTGTGATGTCATAATTTTGCATTAAATGTTGCATTGCATGGATTGTGATTGCATAATGTTGCATTGAATTTTGCATTGCATTTATTGTGATGTCATAATTTTGCATTAAATGTTGCATTGCATGGATTGTGATGTCATAATTTTGCATTAAATGTTGAATTGCATGGATTGTGTTTGCATAATTTTGCATTAACTGTTGCATTACATGTATTGTGATGTCATAATGTTGCATTAAATGTTGCATTGCATGGATTGTTATGTAATAATTTTGCATTAAATGTTGCATTGCATGGAATGTGATGTCATAATTTTGCATTAAATGTTGCATTGCATGGATTGTGATGTCATCATTTTGCATTAAATGGTGCATTGCATGGATTGTGGTGTCATAATTTTGCATTACATGTTGCATTACATGTATTGTGATGTCATAATTTTTCATTAAATGTTGCATTGCATGGATTGTGATGTCATAATTTTGCATTCAATGTTGAATTGCATGGATTATGTTTGCATAATGTTGCATTAAATGTTGCATTGCATGGATTGTGATTGCATAATTTTGCATTACATGTTGCATTGCATGGATTGTGATGTCATATTTTTTCATTATATGTTGCATTGCATGGATTGTGATGTCATAATTTTGCATTACATGTATTGTGATGTCATAATTTTGCATTAAATGTTGCATTGCATGGATTCTGATTGCATAATGTTGCATTGATTTTTGCATTACATTTATTGTGATGTCATAATTTTACATTGCATGGATTGTGATGTCATAATTTTGCATTAACTGTTGCATTGCATGTATTGTGATGTCATAATTTTGCATTAAATGTTACAATGCATGGATTGTGATTGCATAATGTTGCATTGAATTTTGCATTGCATTTATTGTGATGTCATAATTTTGCTTTAAATGTTGCATTGCATGGATTGTGATGTCATAATTTTGCATTAAATGTTGAATTGCATGGATTGTGTTTGCATATTTTTGCATTAAATGTTGCATTACATGTATTGTGATGTCATAATGTTGCATTAAATGTTGCATTGCATGGATTGTTATGTCATATTTTTTCATTATATGTTGCATTGCATGGATTGTGATTGCATAATTATGCATTAATTGTTGCATTGCATGTATTGTGATGTTATAATTTTGCATTAAATGTTGCATTGCATGGATTGTGATGTCATAATTTTGCATTAAATGTTGAATTGCATGGATTGTGTTTGCATAATTTTGCATTAAATGTTGCATTGCATGGATTGTGATTGCATAATGTTGCATTGCATTTTGCATTGCATTTATTGTGATGTCATAATTTAACATTAAATGTTGCATTGCATGGATTGTGATGTCATAATTTTGCATTAAATGTTGCATTGTATGGATTGTGATTGCATAATGTTGCATTAAATGTTGCATTGCATGGATTGTGATTGCATAATTTTGCATTACATGTTGCATTGCATGGATTGTGATGTCATAATTTTGCATTAAATGGTGCATTGCATGGATTGTGATGTCATAATTTTGCATTACATGTTGCATTACATATATTGTGATGTCATAATTTTGCATTAAATGTTGCATTGCATGGATTGTGATGTCATAATTTTGCATTAAATATTGCATTGCATGGATTGTGATGTCATAATATTGCATTAAATTTTGAATTGCATGGATTGTGATTGCATAATTGTTCATTAAATGTTGCATTGCATGGATTGTGAGGTCATAATTTTGCATTAAATGTTGCATTGCATGTATTGTGATTGCATAATGTTGCATTAAATGTTGCATTGCATGGATTGCAATTGCATAATTTTGCATTAAATGTTGCATTGCATGGATTGTGATGTCATAATTTTGCATTAAATGTTGCATTGCATGGATTGTGATGTCATAATTTTGCATTACATGTTGCATTGCATGGATTGTAATTGCATAATGTTGCATTTATTTTTGCATTGCATTTATTGTGATGTCATAATTATAAATAAAATGTTGCATTGCATGGATTGTGATGTCATAATTTTGCATTAAATGTTGAATTGCAAGGATTGTGTTTGCATAATTTTGCATTAAATGTTGCATTGCATGGATTGTGATTGCATAATTTTGCATTACATGTATTGTGATGTCATAATGTTGCATTAAATGTTGCATTGCATGGATTGTGATGTAATAATTTTGCCGTAAATGTTGCATTGCATGGATTGTTTTGTCATAATTTTGCATTAAATGTTGCATTGCATGGATTGTGATGTCATATTTTATCATTATATGTTGCATTGTATGGATTTTGATTGCATAATTATGCATTAATTGTTGCATTGCATGGGTTGTGATGTCATAATTTTGCATTAAATGTTGCATTGCATGGATTGTGATGTCATAATTTTGCATTAAATGTTGCATTGCATGGATTGTGATGTCATAATTTTGCATTAAATGTTGCATTGCATGGATTGTGATGTCATATTTTATCATTATATGTTGCATTGCATGGATTGTGATTGCATAATTATGCATTCATTGTTGCATTGCATGGGTTGTGATGTCATAATTTTGCATTACATGTTGCATTACATGGATTGTGATTGCATAATTTTGCATTACATGTTGCATTACATGTATTGTGATGTCATAATGTTGCATTAAATGTTGCATTGCATGGATTGTGATGTCATAATTTTGAATTAAATGTTGAATTGCATGGATTTTGTTTGCATAATTTTGCATTAAATGTTGCATTGCATGGATTGTGATGTCATAATTTTGCATTACATGTTGAATTACATGTATTGTGATGTCATAATGTTGCATTAAATGTTGCATAGCATGGATTGTGTTGTCATAATTTTGCATTAAATGTTGCATTGCATGGATTGTGATGTCATAATTTTGCATTAAATGTTGCATTGCATGGATTGTGATGTCATATTTTATCATTATATGTTGCATTGCATGGATTGTGATGTCATAATTTTGCATTACATGTATTGTGATGTCATAATTTTGCATTAAATGTTGCATTGCATGGATTGTGATGTCATAATTTTGCATAAAATGTTGCATTGCATGGATTCTGATTGCATAATGTTGCATTGATTTTTGCATTACATTTATTGTGATGTCATAATTTTACATTGCATGGATTGTGATGTCATAATTTTGCATTAACTGTTGCATTGCATGTATTGTGATGTCATAATTTTTCATTAAATGTTGCATTGCATGGATTGTGATTGCATAATGTTGCATTGCATTTTGCATTGCATTTATTGTGATGTCATAATTTTACATTAAATGTTGCATTGCATGGATTCTGATTGCATAATGTTGCATTGATTTTTGCATTACATTTATTGTGATGTCATAATTTTACATTGCATGGATTGTGATGTCATAATTTTGCATTAACTGTTGCATTGCATGTATTGTGATGTCATAATTTTGCATTAAATGTTGCATTGCATGGATTGTGATGTCATAATGTTGCATTAAATGTTGAATTGCATGGATTGTGTTTGCATAATTTTGCATTAAATGTTGCATTACATGTATTGTGATGTCATAATGTTGCATTAAATGTTGCATTGCATGGATTGTTATGTAATAATTTTGCATTAAATGTTGCATTGCATGGAATGTGATGTCATAATTTTGCATTAAATGTTGCATTGCATGGATTGTGATGTCATCATTTTGCATTAAATGGTGCATTGCATGGATTGTGGTGTCATAATTTTGCATTACATGTTGCATTACATGTATTGTGATGTCATAATTTTTCATTAAATGTTGCATTGCATGGATTGTGATGTCATAATTTTGCATTAAATGTTGAATTGCATGGATTATGTTTGCATAATGTTGCATTAAATGTTGCATTGCATGGATTGTGATTGCATAATTTTGCATTACATGTTGCATTGCATGGATTGTGATGTCATATTTTTTCATTATATGTTGCATTGCATGGATTGTGATGTCATAATTTTGCATTACATGTATTGTGATGTCATAATTTTGCATTAAATGTTGCATTGCATGGATTGTGATGTCATAATGTTGCATTAAATGTTGCATTGCATGGATTCTGATTGCATAATGTTGCATTGATTTTTGCATTACATTTATTGTGATGTCATAATTTTACATTGCATGGATTGTGATGTCATAATTTTGCATTAACTGTTGCATTGCATGTATTGTGATGTCATAATTTTGCATTAAATGTTACAATGCATGGATTGTGATTGCATAATGTTGCATTGAATTTTGCATTGCATTTATTGTGATGTCATAATTTTGCTTTAAATGTTGCATTGCATGGATTGTGATGTCATAATTTTGCATTACATGTTGCATTACATATATTGTGATGTCATAATTTTGCATTAAATGTTGCATTGCATGGATTGTGATGTCATAATTTTGCATTAAATATTGCATTGCATGGATTGTGATGTCATAATATTGCATTAAATTTTGAATTGCATGGGTTGTGATTGCATAATTTTTCATTAAATGTTGCATTGCATGGATTGTGAGGTCATAATTTTGCATTAAATGTTGCATTGCATGTATTGTGATTGCATAATGTTGCATTAAATGTTGCATTGCATGGATTGCAATTGCATAATTTTGCATTAAATGTTGCATTGCATGGATTGTGATGTCATAATTTTGCATTAAATGTTGCATTGCATGGATTGTGATGTCATAATTTTGCATTACATGTTGCATTACATGTATTGTGATGTCATAATGTTGCATTAAATGTTGCATTGCATGGATTGTAATTGCATAATTTTGCATTACATGTATTGTGATGTCATAATGTTGCATTAAATGTTGCATTGCATGGATTGTGATGTCATATTTTATCATTATATGTTGCATTGCATGGATTGTGATTGCATAATTATGCATTAATTGTTGCATTGCATGGGTTGTGATGTCATAATTTTGCATTAAATGTTGCATTGCATGGATTGTGATTGCATAATTTTGCATTACATGTATTGTGATGTCATGATGTTGCATTAAATGTTGCATTGCATGGATTGTGATGTAATAATTTTGCCGTAAATGTTGCATTGCATGGATAGTTTTGTCATAATTTTGCATTAAATGTTGCATTGCATGGATTGTGATGTCATATTTTATCATTATATGTTGCATTGCATGGATTGTGATTGCATAATTATGCATTAATTGTTGCATTGCATGGGTTGTGATGTCATAATTTTGCATTACATGTTGCATTACATGGATTGTGATTGCATAATTTTGCATTACATGTTGCATTACATGTATTGTGATGTCATAATGTTGCATTAAATGTTGCATTGCATGGATTGTGACGTCATAATTTTGCATTACATGTATTGTGATGTCATAATTTTGCATTAAATGTTGCATTGCATGGATTGTGTTTGCATATTTTTGCATTAAATGTTGCATTACATGTATTGTGATGTCATGATGTTGCATTAAATGTTGCATTGCATGGATTGTGATGTAATAATTTTGCCGTAAATGTTGCATTGCATGGATAGTTTTGTCATAATTTTGCATTAAATGTTGCATTGCATGGATTGTGATGTCATATTTTATCATTATATGTTGCATTGCATGGAATGTGATGTCATAATTTTGCATTAAATGTTGCATTGCATGGATTGTGATGTCATATTTTTTCATTATATGTTGCATTGCATGGATTGTGATTGCATAATTATGCATTAATTGTTGCATTGCATGTATTGTGATGTCATAATTTTGCATTAAATGTTGCATTGCATGGATTGTGATGTCATAATTTTGCATTAAATGTTGCATTGCATGGATTGTGATTGCATAATGTTGCATTGAATTTTGCATTGCATTTATTGTGATGTCATAATTTTGCATTAAATGTTGCATTGCATGGATTGTGATGTCATAATTTTGCATTAAATGTTGCATTGCATGGATTGTGATTGCATAATGTTGCATTGCATGGATTGTGATTGCATAATTTTGCATTACATGTTGCATTGCATGGATTGTGATGTCATAATTTTGCATTAAATGGTGCATTGCATGGATTGTGATGTCATAATTTTGCATTAAATGTTGCATTGCATGGATTGTGATTGCATAATGTTGCATTGCATGGATTGTGATTGCATAATTTTGCATTACATGTTGCATTGCATGGATTGTGATGTCATAATTTTGCTTTACATGGTGCATTGCATGGATTGTGATGTCATAATTTTGCATTACACGTTGCATTACATATATTGTGATGTCATAATTTTGCATTAAATGTTGCATTGCATGGATTGTGATGTCATAATTTTGCATTAAATATTGCATTGCATGGATTGTGATGTCATAATATTGCATTAAATTTTGAATTGCATGGATTGTGATTGCATAATTTTTCATTAAATGTTGCATTGCATGGATTGTGTGGTCATAATTTTGCATTAAATTTTGCATTGCATGTATTGTGATTGCATAATGTTGCATTAAATGTTGCATTGCATGGATTGCAATTGCATAATTTTGTATTAAATGTTGCATTGCATGGATTTTATGTCATAATTTTGCATTAAATGTTGCATTGCATGGATTGTGATGTCATAATTTTGCATTACATGTTGCATTACATATATTGTGATGTCATAATTTTGCATTAAATGTTGCATTGCATGGATTGTGATGTCATAATTTTGCATTAAATATTGCATTGCATGGATTGTGATGTCATAATATTGCATTAAATTTTGAATTGCATGGGTTGTGATTGCATAATTTTTCATTAAATGTTGCATTGCATGGATTGTGAGGTCATAATTTTGCATTAAATGTTGCATTGCATGTATTGTGATTGCATAATGTTGCATTAAATGTTGCATTGCATGGATTGCAATTGCATAATTTTGCATTAAATGTTGCATTGCATGGATTGTGATGTCATAATTTTGCATTAAATGTTGCATTGCATGGATTGTGATGTCATAATTTTGCATTACATGTTGCATTACATGTATTGTGATGTCATAATGTTGCATTAAATGTTGCATTGCATGGATTGTAATTGCATAATTTTGCATTACATGTATTGTGATGTCATAATGTTGCATTAAATGTTGCATTGCATGGATTGTGATGTCATATTTTATCATTATATGTTGCATTGCATGGATTGTGATTGCATAATTATGCATTAATTGTTGCATTGCATGGGTTGTGATGTCATAATTTTGCATTAAATGTTGCATTGCATGGATTGTGATTGCATAATTTTGCATTACATGTATTGTGATGTCATGATGTTGCATTAAATGTTGCATTGCATGGATTGTGATGTAATAATTTTGCCGTAAATGTTGCATTGCATGGATAGTTTTGTCATAATTTTGCATTAAATGTTGCATTGCATGGATTGTGATGTCATATTTTATCATTATATGTTGCATTGCATGGATTGTGATTGCATAATTATGCATTAATTGTTGCATTGCATGGGTTGTGATGTCATAATTTTGCATTACATGTTGCATTACATGGATTGTGATTGCATAATTTTGCATTACATGTTGCATTACATGTATTGTGATGTCATAATGTTGCATTAAATGTTGCATTGCATGGATTGTGACGTCATAATTTTGCATTACATGTATTGTGATGTCATAATTTTGCATTAAATGTTGCATTGCATGGATTGTGTTTGCATATTTTTGCATTAAATGTTGCATTACATGTATTGTGATGTCATGATGTTGCATTAAATGTTGCATTGCATGGATTGTGATGTAATAATTTTGCCGTAAATGTTGCATTGCATGGATAGTTTTGTCATAATTTTGCATTAAATGTTGCATTGCATGGATTGTGATGTCATATTTTATCATTATATGTTGCATTGCATGGAATGTGATGTCATAATTTTGCATTAAATGTTGCATTGCATGGATTGTGATGTCATATTTTTTCATTATATGTTGCATTGCATGGATTGTGATTGCATAATTATGCATTAATTGTTGCATTGCATGTATTGTGATGTCATAATTTTGCATTAAATGTTGCATTGCATGGATTGTGATGTCATAATTTTGCATTAAATGTTGCATTGCATGGATTGTGATTGCATAATGTTGCATTGAATTTTGCATTGCATTTATTGTGATGTCATAATTTTGCATTAAATGTTGCATTGCATGGATTGTGATGTCATAATTTTGCATTAAATGTTGCATTGCATGGATTGTGATTGCATAATGTTGCATTGCATGGATTGTGATTGCATAATTTTGCATTACATGTTGCATTGCATGGATTGTGATGTCATAATTTTGCATTAAATGGTGCATTGCATGGATTGTGATGTCATAATTTTGCATTAAATGTTGCATTGCATGGATTGTGATTGCATAATGTTGCATTGCATGGATTGTGATTGCATAATTTTGCATTACATGTTGCATTGCATGGATTGTGATGTCATAATTTTGCTTTACATGGTGCATTGCATGGATTGTGATGTCATAATTTTGCATTACACGTTGCATTACATATATTGTGATGTCATAATTTTGCATTAAATGTTGCATTGCATGGATTGTGATGTCATAATTTTGCATTAAATATTGCATTGCATGGATTGTGATGTCATAATATTGCATTAAATTTTGAATTGCATGGATTGTGATTGCATAATTTTTCATTAAATGTTGCATTGCATGGATTGTGTGGTCATAATTTTGCATTAAATTTTGCATTGCATGTATTGTGATTGCATAATGTTGCATTAAATGTTGCATTGCATGGATTGCAATTGCATAATTTTGTATTAAATGTTGCATTGCATGGATTTTATGTCATAATTTTGCATTAAATGTTGCATTGCATGGATTGTGATGTCATAATTTTGCATTACATGTTGCATTACATGTATTGTGATGTCATAATGTTGCATTAAATGTTGCATTGCATGGATTGTAATTGCATAATGTTGCATTTATTTTTGAATTGCATTTATTGTGATGTCATAATTTTAAATAAAATTTTGCATTGCATGGATTGTGATGTCATAATTTTGCATTAAATGTTGAATTGCAACGATTGTGTTTGCATAATTTTGCATTAAATGTTGCATTGCATGGATTGTGATTGCATAATTTTGCATTACATGTATTGTGATGTCATAATGTTGCATTAAATGTTGCATTGCATAGATTGTGATGTAATAATTTTGCCGTAAATGTTGCATTGCATGGATAGTTTTGTCATAATTTTGCATTAAATGTTGCATTGCATGGATTGTGATGTCATATTTTATCATTATATGTTGCATTGCATGGATTGTGATTGCATAATTATGCATTAATTGTTGCATTGCATGGGTTGTGATGTCATAATTTTGCATTACATGTTGCATTACATGGATTGTGATTGCATAATTTTGCATTACATGTTGCATTACATGTATTGTGATGTCATAATGTTGCATTAAATGTTGCATTGCATGGATTGTGATGTCATAATTTTGAATTAAATGTTGAATTGCATGGATTTTGTTTGCATAATTTTGCATTAAATGTTGCATTGCATGGATTGTGATGTCATAATTTTGCATTACATGTTGAATTACATGTATTGTGATGTCATAATGTTGCATTAAATGTTGCATAGCATGGATTGTGTTGTCATAATTTTGCATTAAATGTTGCATTGCATGGATTGTGATGTCATAATTTTGCATTAAATGTTGCATTGCATGGATTGTGATGTCATATTTTATCATTATATGTTGCATTGCATGGATTGTGATGTCATAATTTTGCATTACATGTATTGTGATGTCATAATTTTGCATTAAATGTTGCATTGCATGGATTGTGATGTCATAATTTTGCATTAAATGTTGCATTGCATGGATTCTGATTGCATAATGTTGCATTGATTTTTGCATTACATTTATTGTGATGTCATAATTTTACATTGCATGGATTGTGATGTCATAATTTTGCATTAACTGTTGCATTGCATGTATTTTGATGTCATAATTTTGCATTAAATGTTGCATTGCATGGATTGTGATTGCATAATGTTGCATTGAATTTTGCATTGCATTTATTGTGATGTCATAATTTTGCATTAAATATTGCATTGCATGGATTGTGTTTGCATAATTTTGCATTAAATGTTGCATTACATGTATTGTGATGTCATAATGTTGCATTAAATGTTGCATTGCATGGATTGTTATGTAATAATTTTGCATTACATGTATTGTGATGTCATAATTTTGCATTAAATGTTGCATTGCATGGATTGTGATTGCATTATGTTGCATTGATTTTTGCATTACATTTATTGTGATGTCAATTTTACATTGCATGGATTGTGATGTCATAATTTTGCATTAACTGTTGCATTGCAAGTATTGTGATGTCATAATTTTGCATTAAATGTTGCATTGCATGGATTGTGATTGCATAATGTTGCATTGAATTTTGCATTGCATTTATTGTGATGTCATAATTTTGCATTAAATGTTGCATTGCATGGATTGTGATGTCATAATTTTGCATTAAATGTTGAATTGCATGGATTGTGTTTGCATAATTTTGCATTAAATGTTGCATTACATGTATTGTGATGTCATAATGTTGCATTAAATGTTGCATTGCATGGATTGTTATGTAATAATTTTGCATTAAATGTTGCATTGCATGGAATGTGATGTCATAATTTTGCATTAAATGTTGCATTGCATGGATTGTGATGTCATCATTTTGCATTAAATGGTGCATTGCATGGATTGTGGTGTCATAATTTTGCATTACATGTTGCATTACATGTATTGTGATGTCATAATTTTTCATTAAATGTTGCATTGCATGGATTGTGATGTCATAATTTTGCATTAAATGTTGAATTGCATGGATTATGTTTGCATAATGTTGCATTAAATGTTGCATTGCATGGATTGTGATTGCATAATTTTGCATTACATGTTGCATTGCATGGATTGTGATGTCATATTTTTTCATTATATGTTGCATTGCATGGATTGTGATGTCATAATTTTGCATTACATGTATTGTGATGTCATAATTTTGCATTAAATGTTGCATTGCATGGATTCTGATTGCATAATGTTGCATTGATTTTTGCATTACATTTATTGTGATGTCATAATTTTACATTGCATGGATTGTGATGTCATAATTTTGCATTAACTGTTGCATTGCATGTATTGTGATGTCATAATTTTGCATTAAATGTTACAATGCATGGATTGTGATTGCATAATGTTGCATTGAATTTTGCATTGCATTTATTGTGATGTCATAATTTTGCTTTAAATGTTGCATTGCATGGATTGTGATGTCATAATTTTGCATTAAATGTTGAATTGCATGGATTGTGTTTGCATATTTTTGCATTAAATGTTGCATTACATGTATTGTGATGTCATAATGTTGCATTAAATGTTGCATTGCATGGATTGTTATGTCATATTTTTTCATTATATGTTGCATTGCATGGATTGTGATTGCATAATTATGCATTAATTGTTGCATTGCATGTATTGTGATGTTATAATTTTGCATTAAATGTTGCATTGCATGGATTGTGATGTCATAATTTTGCATTACATGTTGCATTACATGTATTGTGATGTCATAATGTTGCATTAAATGTTGCATTGCATGGATTTTAATTGCATAATTTTGCATTACATGT
The DNA here is from genome assembly GCF_028390025.1 of Pseudophryne corroboree. NCBI lineage: Eukaryota > Metazoa > Chordata > Amphibia > Anura > Myobatrachidae > Pseudophryne > Pseudophryne corroboree. The sequence continues at coordinate 365,353,759 of NC_086448.1, forward strand.
ATTGTGATGTCATAATGTTGCATTAAATGTTGCATTGCATGGATTGTGATGTCATATTTTATCATTATATGTTGCATTGCATGGATTGTGATTGCATAATTATGCATTAATTGTTGCATTGCATGGGTTGTGATGTCATAATTTTGCATTACATGTTGCATTACATGGATTGTGATTGCATAATTTTGCATTACATGTTGCATTACATGTATTGTGATGTCATAATGTTGCATTAAATGTTGCATTGCATGGATTGTGTCGTCATAATTTTGCATTACATGTATTGTGATGTCATAATTTTGCATTAAATGTTGCATTGCATGGATTGTGTTTGCATATTTTTGCATTAAATGTTGCATTACATGTATTGTGATGTCATAATGTTGCATTAAATGTTGCATTGCATGGATTGTTATGTAATAATTTTGCATTAAATGTTGCATTGCATGGATTGTGATGTCATAATTTTGCATTACATGTTGCATTACATATATTGTGATGTCATAATTTTGCATTAAATGTTGCATTGCATGGATTGTGATGTCATAATTTTGCATTAAATATTGCATTGCATGGATTGTGATGTCATAATATTGCATTAAATTTTGAATTGCATGGATTGTGATTGCATAATTTTTCATTAAATGTTGCATTGCATGGATTGTGTGGTCATAATTTTGCATTAAATTTTGCATTGCATGTATTGTGATTGCATAATGTTGCATTAAATGTTGCATTGCATGGATTGCAATTGCATAATTTTGTATTAAATGTTGCATTGCATGGATTTTATGTCATAATTTTGCATTAAATGTTGCATTGCATGGATTGTGATGTCATAATTTTGCATTACATGTTGCATTACATGTATTGTGATGTCATAATGTTGCATTAAATGTTGCATTGCATGGATTGTAATTGCATAATGTTGCATTTATTTTTGAATTGCATTTATTGTGATGTCATAATTTTAAATAAAATTTTGCATTGCATGGATTGTGATGTCATAATTTTGCATTAAATGTTGAATTGCAACGATTGTGTTTGCATAATTTTGCATTAAATGTTGCATTGCATGGATTGTGATTGCATAATTTTGCATTACATGTATTGTGATGTCATAATGTTGCATTAAATGTTGCATTGCATGGATTGTGATGTAATAATTTTGCCGTAAATGTTGCATTGCATGGATAGTTTTGTCATAATTTTGCATTAAATGTTGCATTGCATGGATTGTGATGTCATATTTTATCATTATATGTTGCATTGCATGGATTGTGATTGCATAATTATGCATTAATTGTTGCATTGCATGGGTTGTGATGTCATAATTTTGCATTACATGTTGCATTACATGGATTGTGATTGCATAATTTTGCATTACATGTATTGTGATGTCATAATGTTGCATTAAATGTTGCATTGCATGGATTGTGATGTCATAATTTTGAATTAAATGTTGAATTGCATGGATTTTGTTTGCATAATTTTGCATTAAATGTTGCATTGCATGGATTGTGATGTCATAATTTTGCATTAAATGTTGCATAGCATGGATTGTGTTGTCATAATTTTGCATTAAATGTTGCATTGCATGGATTGTGATGTCATAATTTTGCATTAAATGTTGCATTGCATGGATTGTGAATGCATAATGTTGCATTGATTTTTGCATTACATTTATTGTGATGTCATAATTTTACATTGCATGGATTGTGATGTCATAATTTTGCATTAACTGTTGCATTGCATGTATTTTGATGTCATAATTGTGCATTAAATGTTGCATTGCATGGATTGTGATTGCATAATGTTGCATTGAATTTTGCATTGCATTTATTGTGATGTCATAATTTTGCATTAAATATTGCATTGCATGGATTGTGATGTCATAATTTTGCATTAAATGTTGAATTGCATGGATTGTGTTTGCATATTTTTGCATTAAATGTTGCATTACATGTATTGTGATGTCATAATGTTGCATTAAATGTTGCATTGCATGGATTGTTATGTAATAATTTTGCATTAAATGTTGCATTGCATGGAATGTGATGTCATAATTTTGCATTAAATGTTGCATTGCATGGATTGTGATTGCATAATTATGCATTAATTGTTGCATTGCATGTATTGTGATGTTATAATTTTGCATTAAATGTTGCATTGCATGGATTGTGATGTCATAATTTTGCATTAAATGTTGAATTGCATGGATTGTGTTTGCATAATTTTGCATTAAATGTTGCATTGCATGGATTGTGATTGCATAATGTTGCATTGAATTTTGCATTGCATTTATTGTTATGTCATGATTTTGCAATAAATGTTGCATTGTATGGATTGTGATGTCATAATTTTGCATTAAATGTTGCATTGCATGGATTGTGATTGCATAATGTTGCATTAAATGTTGCATTGCATGGATTGTGATTGCATAATTTTGCATTACATGTTGCATTGCATGGATTGTGATGTCATAATTTTGCATTAAATGGTGCATTGCATGGATTCTGATTGCATAATGTTGCATTGCATGGATTGTGATTGCATAATTTTGCATTACATGTTGCATTGCATGGATTGTGATGTCATAATATTGCATTAAATGGTGCATTGCATGGATTGTGATGTCATAATTTTGCATTACATGTTGCATTACATATATTGTGATGTCATAATTTTGCATTACATGTTGCATTGCATGGATTGTGATTGCATAATTTTGCATTACATGTTGCATTGCATGGATTGTGATGTCATATTTTTCATTATTTGTTGCATTGCATGGATTGTGATTGCATAATTATGCATTAATTGTTGCATTGCATGGATTGTGATGTCATAATTTTGCATTAACTGTTGCATTGCATGTATTGTGATGTCATAATTTTGCATTAAATGTTGCATTGCATGGATTGTGATTGCATAATGTTGCATTGAATTTTGCATTGCATTTATTGTGATGTCATAATTTTGCATTAAATGTTGCATTGCATGGATTGTGATGTCATAATTTTGCATTAAATGTTGAATTGCATGGATTGTGTTTGCATAATTTTGCATTAAATGTTGCATTACATGTATTGTGATGTCATAATGTTGCATTAAATGTTGCATTGCATGGATTGTTATGTAATAATTTTGCATTAAATGTTGCATTGCATGGAATGTGATGTCATAATTTTGCATTAAATGTTGCATTGCATGGATTGTGATGTCATCATTTTGCATTAAATGGTGCATTGCATGGATTGTGGTGTCATAATTTTGCATTACATGTTGCATTACATGTATTGTGATGTCATAATTTTTCATTAAATGTTGCATTGCATGGATTGTGATGTCATAATTTTGCATTAAATGTTGAATTGCATGGATTATGTTTGCATAATGTTGCATTAAATGTTGCATTGCATGGATTGTGATTGCATAATTTTGCATTACATGTTGCATTGCATGGATTGTGATGTCATATTTTTTCATTATATGTTGCATTGCATGGATTGTGATGTCATAATTTTGCATTACATGTATTGTGATGTCATAATTTTGCATTAAATGTTGCATTGCATGGATTCTGATTGCATAATGTTGCATTGATTTTTGCATTACATTTATTGTGATGTCATAATTTTACATTGCATGGATTGTGATGTCATAATTTTGCATTAACTGTTGCATTGCATGTATTGTGATGTCATAATTTTGCATTAAATGTTACAATGCATGGATTGTGATTGCATAATGTTGCATTGAATTTTGCATTGCATTTATTGTGATGTCATAATTTTGCTTTAAATGTTGCATTGCATGGATTGTGATGTCATAATTTTGCATTAAATGTTGAATTGCATGGATTGTGTTTGCATATTTTTGCATTAAATGTTGCATTACATGTATTGTGATGTCATAATGTTGCATTAAATGTTGCATTGCATGGATTGTTATGTCATATTTTTTCATTATATGTTGCATTGCATGGATTGTGATTGCATAATTATGCATTAATTGTTGCATTGCATGGGTTGTGATGTTATAATTTTGCATTAAATGTTGCATTGCATGGATTGTGATGTCATAATTTTGCATTAAATGTTGAATTGCATGGATTGTGTTTGCATAATTTTGCATTAAATGTTGCATTGCATGGATTGTGATTGCATAATGTTGCATTGCATTTTGCATTGCATTTATTGTGATGTCATAATTTAACATTAAATGTTGCATTGCATGGATTGTGATGTCATAATTTTGCATTAAATGTTGCATTGCATGGATTGTGATTGCATAATGTTGCATTAAATGTTGCATTGCATGGATTGTGATTGCATAATTTTGCATTACATGTTGCATTGCATGGATTGTGATGTCATAATTTTGCATTAAATGGTGCATTGCATGGATTGTGATGTCATAATTTTGCATTACATGTTGCATTACATATATTGTGATGTCATAATTTTGCATTAAATGTTGCATTGCATGGATTGTGATGTCATAATTTTGCATTAAATATTGCATTGCATGGATTGTGATGTCATAATATTGCATTAAATTTTGAATTGCATGGATTGTGATTGCATAATTTTTCATTAAATGTTGCATTGCATGGATTGTGATGTCATAATTTTGCATTAAATGTTGCATTGCATGTCTTGTGATTGCATAATGTTGCATTAAATGTTGCATTGCATGGATTGCAATTGCATAATTTTGCATTAAATGTTGCATTGCATGGATTGTGATGTCATAATTTTGCATTAAATGTTGCATTGCATGGATTGTGATGTCATAATTTTGCATTACATGTTGCATTGCATGGATTGTAATTGCATAATGTTGCATTTATTTTTGCATTGCATTTATTGTGATGTCATAATTTTAAATAAAATGTTGCATTGCATGGATTGTGATGTCATAATTTTGCATTAAATGTTGAATTGCAAGGATTGTGTTTGCATAATTTTGCATTAAATGTTGCATTGCATGGATTGTGATTGCATAATTTTGCATTACATGTATTGTGATGTCATAATGTTGCATTAAATGTTGCATTGCATGGATTGTGATGTAATAATTTTGCCGTAAATGTTGCATTGCATGGATTGTTTTGTCATAATTTTGCATTAAATGTTGCATTGCATGGATTGTGATGTCATATTTTATCATTATATGTTGCATTGTATGGATTTTGATTGCATAATTATGCATTAATTGTTGCATTGCATGGGTTGTGATGTCATAATTTTGCATTAAATGTTGCATTGCATGGATTGTGATGTCATAATTTTGCATTAAATGTTGCATTGCATGGATTGTGATGTCATAATTTTGCATTAAATGTTGCATTGCATGGATTGTGATGTCATATTTTATCATTATATGTTGCATTGCATGGATTGTGATTGCATAATTATGCATTCATTGTTGCATTGCATGGGTTGTGATGTCATAATTTTGCATTACATGTTGCATTACATGGATTGTGATTGCATAATTTTGCATTACATGTTGCATTACATGTATTGTGATGTCATAATGTTGCATTAAATGTTGCATTGCATGGATTGTGATGTCATAATTTTGAATTAAATGTTGAATTGCATGGATTTTGTTTGCATAATTTTGCATTAAATGTTGCATTGCATGGATTGTGATGTCATAATTTTGCATTACATGTTGAATTACATGTATTGTGATGTCATAATGTTGCATTAAATGTTAAATAGCATGGATTGTGTTGTCATAATTTTGCATTAAATGTTGCATTGCATGGATTGTGATGTCATAATTTTGCATTAAATGTTGCATTGCATGGATTGTGATGTCATATTTTATCATTATATGTTGCATTGCATGGATTGTGATGTCATAATTTTGCATTACATGTATTGTGATGTCATAATTTTGCATTAAATGTTGCATTGCATGGATTGTGATGTCATAATTTTGCATAAAATGTTGCATTGCATGGATTCTGATTGCATAATGTTGCATTGATTTTTGCATTACATTTATTGTGATGTCATAATTTTACATTGCATGGATTGTGATGTCATAATTTTGCATTAACTGTTGCATTGCATGTATTGTGATGTCATAATTTTGCATTAAATGTTGCATTGCATGGATTGTGATGTCATAATGTTGCATTAAATGTTGAATTGCATGGATTGTGTTTGCATAATTTTGCATTAAATGTTGCATTACATGTATTGTGATGTCATAATGTTGCATTAAATGTTGCATTGCATGGATTGTTATGTAATAATTTTGCATTAAATGTTGCATTGCATGGAATGTGATGTCATAATTTTGCATTAAATGTTGCATTGCATGGATTGTGATGTCATCATTTTGCATTAAATGGTGCATTGCATGGATTGTGGTGTCATAATTTTGCATTACATGTTGCATTACATGTATTGTGATGTCATAATTTTTCATTAAATGTTGCATTGCATGGATTGTGATGTCATAATTTTGCATTAAATGTTGAATTGCATGGATTATGTTTGCATAATGTTGCATTAAATGTTGCATTGCATGGATTGTGATTGCATAATTTTGCATTACATGTTGCATTGCATGGATTGTGATGTCATATTTTTTCATTATATGTTGCATTGCATGGATTGTGATGTCATAATTTTGCATTACATGTATTGTGATGTCATAATTTTGCATTAAATGTTGCATTGCATGGATTGTGATGTCATAATTTTGCATTAAATGTTGCATTGCATGGATTCTGATTGCATAATGTTGCATTGATTTTTGCATTACATTTATTGTGATGTCATAATTTTACATTGCATGGATTGTGATGTCATAATTTTGCATTAACTGTTGCATTGCATGTATTGTGATGTCATAATTTTGCATTAAATGTTACAATGCATGGATTGTGATTGCATAATGTTGCATTGAATTTTGCATTGCATTTATTGTGATGTCATAATTTTGCTTTAAATGTTGCATTGCATGGATTGTGATGTCATAATTTTGCATTAAATGTTGAATTGCATGGATTGTGTTTGCATATTTTTGCATTAAATGTTGCAGTACATGTATTGTGATGTCATAATGTTGCATTAAATGTTGCATTGCATGGATTGTTATGTCATATTTTTTCATTAAATGTTGCATTGCATGTATTGTGATTGCATAATGTTGCATTAAATGTTGCATTGCATGGATTGCAATTGCATAATTTTGCATTAAATGTTGCATTGCATGGATTGTGATGTCATAATTTTGCATTAAATGTTGCATTGCATGGATTGTGATTGCATAATTTTGCATTAAATGTTGCATTACATGTATTGTGATGTCATAATGTTGCATTAAATGTTGCATTGCATGGATTGTTATGTCATATTTTTTCATTAAATGTTGCATTGCATGTATTGTGATTGCATAATGTTGCATTAAATGTTGCATTGCATGGATTGCAATTGCATAATTTTGCATTAAATGTTGCATTGCATGGATTGTGATTGCATAATGTTGCATTAAATGTTGCATTGCATGGATTGTGATTGCATAATTTTGCATTACATGTTGCATTACATATATTGTGATGTCATAATTTTGCATTAAATGGTGCATTGCATGGATTGTGATGTCATAATTTTGCATTAAATATTGCATTGCATGGATTGTGATGTCATAATATTGCATTAAATTTTGACTTGCATGGATTGTGATTGCATAATTTTTCATTAAATGTTGCATTGCATGGATTGTGTGGTCATAATTTTGCATTAAATTTTGCATTGCATGTATTGTGATTGCATAATGTTGCATTAAATGTTGCATTGCATGGATTGCAATTGCATAATTTTGTATTAAATGTTGCATTGCATGGATTTTATGTCATAATTTTGCATTAAATGTTGCATTGCATGGATTGTGATGTCATAATTTTGCATTACATGTTGCATTACATGTATTGTGATGTCATAATGTTGCATTAAATGTTGCATTGCATGGATTGTAATTGCATAATGTTGCATTTATTTTTGAATTGCATTTATTGTGATGTCATAATTTTAAATAAAATTTTGCATTGCATGGATTGTGATGTCATAATTTTGCATTAAATGTTGAATTGCAACGATTGTGTTTGCATAATTTTGCATTAAATGTTGCATTGCATGGATTGTGATTGCATAATTTTGCATTACATGTATTGTGATGTCATAATGTTGCATTAAATGTTGCATTGCATGGATTGTGATGTAATAATTTTGCCGTAAATGTTGCATTGCATGGATAGTTTTGTCATAATTTTGCATTAAATGTTGCATTGCATGGATTGTGATGTCATATTTTATCATTATATGTTGCATTGCATGGATTGTGATTGCATAATTATGCATTAATTGTTGCATTGCATGGGTTGTGATGTCATAATTTTGCATTACATGTTGCATTACATGGATTGTGATGTGATAATGTTGCATTAAATGTTGCATTGCATGGATTGTGATGTCATAATTTTGAATTAAATGTTGAATTGCATGGATTTTGTTTGCATAATTTTGCATTAAATGTTGCATTGCATGGATTGTGATGTCATAATTTTGCATTACATGTTGAATTACATGTATTGTGATGTCATAATGTTGCATTAAATGTTGCATAGCATGGATTGTGTTGTCATAATTTTGCATTAAATGTTGCATTGCATGGATTGTGATGTCATAATTTTGCATTAAATGTTGCATTGCATGGATTGTGATGTCATATTTTATCATTATATGTTGCATTGCATGGATTGTGATGTCATAATTTTGCATTACATGTATTGTGATGTCATAATTTTGCATTAAATGTTGCATTGCATGGATTGTGATGTCATAATTTTGCATTAAATGTTGCATTGCATGGATTCTGATTGCATAATGTTGCATTGATTTTTGCATTACATTTATTGTGATGTCATAATTTTACATTGCATGGATTGTGATGTCATAATTTTGCATTAACTGTTGCATTGCATGTATTTTGATGTCATAATTTTGCATTAAATGTTGCATTGCATGGATTGTGATTGCATAATGTTGCATTGAATTTTGCATTGCATTTATTGTGATGTCATAATTTTGCATTAAATATTGCATTGCATGGATTGTGATGTCATAATTTTGCATTAAATGTTGAATTGCATGGATTGTGTTTGCATAATTTTGCATTAAATGTTGCATTACATGTATTGTGATGTCATAATGTTGCATTAAATGTTGCATTGCATGGATTGTTATGTAATAATTTTGCATTAAATGTTGCATTGCATGGAATGTGATGTCATAATTTTGCATTAAATGTTGCATTGCATGGATTGTGATTGCATAATTATGCATTAATTGTTGCATTGCATGTATTGTGATGTTATAATTTTGCATTAAATGTTGCATTGCATGGATTGTGATGTCATAATTTTGCATTAAATGTTGAATTGCATGGATTGTGTTTGCATAATTTTGCATTAAATGTTGCATTGCATGGATTGTGATTGCATAATGTTGCATTGAATTTTGCATTGCATTTATTGTGATGTCATGATTTTGCAATAAATGTTGCATTGTATGGATTGTGATTCATAATTTTGCATTAAATGTTGCATTGCATGGATTGTGATTGCATAATGTTGCATTAAATGTTGCATTGCATGGATTGTGATTGCATAATTTTGCATTACATGTTGCATTGCATGGATTGTGATGTCATAATTTTGCATTAAATGGTGCATTGCATGGATTGTGATTGCATAATGTTGCATTAAATGTTGCATTGCATGGATTGTGAGTGCATAATTTTGCATTACATGTTGCATTGCATGGATTGTGATGTCATAATTTTGCATTAAATGGTGCATTGCATGGATTGTGATGTCATAATTTTGCATTACATGTTGCATTACATATATTGTGATGTCATAATTTTGCATTACATGTTGCATTGCATGGATTGTGATTGCATAATTTTGCATTACATGTTGCATTGCATGGATTGTGATGTCATATTTTTTCATTATTTGTTGCATTGCATGGATTGTGATTGCATAATTATGCATTAATTGTTGCATTGCATGGATTGTGATGTCATAATTTTGCATTAAATGTTGCATTGCATGGATTGTTATGTCATAATTTTGCATTACATGTATTGTGATGTCATAATTTTGCATTAAATGTTGCATTGCATGGATTGTGATTGCATAATGTTGCATTGATTTTTGCATTACATTTATTGTGATGTCAATTTTACATTGCATGGATTGTGATGTCATAATTTTGCATTAACTGTTGCATTGCATGTATTGTGATGTCATAATTTTGCATTAAATGTTGCATTGCATGGATTGTGATTGCATAATGTTGCATTGAATTTTGCATTGCATTTATTGTGATGTCATAATTTTGCATTAAATGTTGCATTGCATGGATTGTGATGTCATAATTTTGCATTAAATGTTGAATTGCATGGATTGTGTTTGCATAATTTTGCATTAAATGTTGCATTACATGTATTGTGATGTCATAATGTTGCATTAAATGTTGCATTGCATGGATTGTTATGTAATAATTTTGCATTAAATGTTGCATTGCATGGAATGTGATGTCATAATTTTGCATTAAATGTTGCATTGCATGGATTGTGATGTCATCATTTTGCATTAAATGGTGCATTGCATGGATTGTGGTGTCATAATTTTGCATTACATGTTGCATTACATGTATTGTGATGTCATAATTTTTCATTAAATGTTGCATTGCATGGATTGTGATGTCATAATTTTGCATTAAATGTTGAATTGCATGGATTATGTTTGCATAATGTTGCATTAAATGTTGCATTGCATGGATTGTGATTGCATAATTTTGCATTACATGTTGCATTGCATGGATTGTGATGTCATATTTTTTCATTATATGTTGCATTGCATGGATTGTGATGTCATAATTTTGCATTACATGTATTGTGATGTCATAATTTTGCATTAAATGTTGCATTGCATGGATTCTGATTGCATAATGTTGCATTGATTTTTGCATTACATTTATTGTGATGTCATAATTTTACATTGCATGGATTGTGATGTCATAATTTTGCATTAACTGTTGCATTGCATGTATTGTGATGTCATAATTTTGCATTAAATGTTACAATGCATGGATTGTGATTGCATAATGTTGCATTGAATTTTGCATTGCATTTATTGTGATGTCATAATTTTGCTTTAAATGTTGCATTGCATGGATTGTGATGTCATAATTTTGCATTAAATGTTGAATTGCATGGATTGTGTTTGCATATTTTTGCATTAAATGTTGCATTACATGTATTGTGATGTCATAATGTTGCATTAAATGTTGCATTGCATGGATTGTTATGTCATATTTTTTCATTATATGTTGCATTGCATGGATTGTGATTGCATAATTATGCATTAATTGTTGCATTGCATGTATTGTGATGTTATAATTTTGCATTAAATGTTGCATTGCATGGATTGTGATGTCATAATTTTGCATTAAATGTTGAATTGCATGGATTGTGTTTGCATAATTTTGCATTAAATGTTGCATTGCATGGATTGTGATTGCATAATGTTGCATTGCATTTTGCATTGCATTTATTGTGATGTCATAATTTAACATTAAATGTTGCATTGCATGGATTGTGATGTCATAATTTTGCATTAAATGTTGCATTGTATGGATTGTGATTGCATAATGTTGCATTAAATGTTGCATTGCATGGATTGTGATTGCATAATTTTGCATTACATGTTGCATTGCATGGATTGTGATGTCATAATTTTGCATTAAATGGTGCATTGCATGGATTGTGATGTCATAATTTTGCATTACATGTTGCATTACATATATTGTGATGTCATAATTTTGCATTAAATGTTGCATTGCATGGATTGTGATGTCATAATTTTGCATTAAATATTGCATTGCATGGATTGTGATGTCATAATATTGCATTAAATTTTGAATTGCATGGATTGTGATTGCATAATTGTTCATTAAATGTTGCATTGCAAGGATTGTGAGGTCATAATTTTGCATTAAATGTTGCATTGCATGTATTGTGATTGCATAATGTTGCATTAAATGTTGCATTGCATGGATTGCAATTGCATAATTTTGCATTAAATGTTGCATTGCATGGATTGTGATGTCATAATTTTGCATTAAATGTTGCATTGCATGGATTGTGATGTCATAATTTTGCATTACATGTTGCATTGCATGGATTGTAATTGCATAATGTTGCATTTATTTTTGCATTGCATTTATTGTGATGTCATAATTATAAATAAAATGTTGCATTGCATGGATTGTGATGTCATAATTTTGCATTAAATGTTGAATTGCAAGGATTGTGTTTGCATAATTTTGCATTAAATGTTGCATTGCATGGATTGTGATTGCATAATTTTGCATTACATGTATTGTGATGTCATAATGTTGCATTAAATGTTGCATTGCATGGATTGTGATGTAATAATTTTGCCATAAATGTTGCATTGCATGGATTGTTTTGTCATAATTTTGCATTAAATGTTGCATTGCATGGATTGTGATGTCATATTTTATCATTATATGTTGCATTGTATGGATTTTGATTGCATAATTATGCATTAATTGTTGCATTGCATGGGTTGTGATGTCATAATTTTGCATTAAATGTTGCATTGCATGGATTGTGATGTCATAATTTTGCATTAAATGTTGCATTGCATGGATTGTGATGTCATAATTTTGCATTAAATGTTGCATTGCATGGATTGTGATGTCATATTTTATCATTATATGTTGCATTGCATGGATTGTGATTGCATAATTATGCATTCATTGTTGCATTGCATGGGTTGTGATGTCATAATTTTGCATTACATGTTGCATTACATGGATTGTGATTGCATAATTTTGCATTACATGTTGCATTACATGTATTGTGATGTCATAATGTTGCATTAAATGTTGCATTGCATGGATTGTGATGTCATAATTTTGAATTAAATGTTGAATTGCATGGATTTTGTTTGCATAATTTTGCATTAAATGTTGCATTGCATGGATTGTGATGTCATAATTTTGCATTACATGTTGAATTACATGTATTGTGATGTCATAATGTTGCATTAAATGTTGCATAGCATGGATTGTGTTGTCATAATTTTGCATTAAATGTTGCATTGCATGGATTGTGATGTCATAATTTTGCATTAAATGTTGCATTGCATGGATTGTGATGTCATATTTTATCATTATATGTTGCATTGCATGGATTGTGATGTCATAATTTTGCATTACATGTATTGTGATGTCATAATTTTGCATTAAATGTTGCATTGCATGGATTGTGATGTCATAATTTTGCATAAAATGTTGCATTGCATGGATTCTGATTGCATAATGTTGCATTGATTTTTGCATTACATTTATTGTGATGTCATAATTTTACATTGCATGGATTGTGATGTCATAATTTTGCATTAACTGTTGCATTGCATGTATTGTGATGTCATAATTTTTCATTAAATGTTGCATTGCATGGATTGTGATTGCATAATGTTGCATTGCATTTTGCATTGCATTTATTGTGATGTCATAATTTTACATTAAATGTTGCATTGCATGGATTCTGATTGCATAATGTTGCATTGATTTTTGCATTACATTTATTGTGATGTCATAATTTTACATTGCATGGATTGTGATGTCATAATTTTGCATTAACTGTTGCATTGCATGTATTGTGATGTCATAATTTTGCATTAAATGTTGCATTGCATGGATTGTGATGTCATAATGTTGCATTAAATGTTGAATTGCATGGATTGTGTTTGCATAATTTTGCATTAAATGTTGCATTACATGTATTGTGATGTCATAATGTTGCATTAAATGTTGCATTGCATGGATTGTTATGTAATAATTTTGCATTAAATGTTGCATTGCATGGAATGTGATGTCATAATTTTGCATTAAATGTTGCATTGCATGGATTGTGATGTCATCATTTTGCATTAAATGGTGCATTGCATGGATTGTGGTGTCATAATTTTGCATTACATGTTGCATTACATGTATTGTGATGTCATAATTTTTCATTAAATGTTGCATTGCATGGATTGTGATGTCATAATTTTGCATTAAATGTTGAATTGCATGGATTATGTTTGCATAATGTTGCATTAAATGTTGCATTGCATGGATTGTGATTGCATAATTTTGCATTACATGTTGCATTGCATGGATTGTGATGTCATATTTTTTCATTATATGTTGCATTGCATGGATTGTGATGTCATAATTTTGCATTACATGTATTGTGATGTCATAATTTTGCATTAAATGTTGCATTGCATGGATTGTGATGTCATAATGTTGCATTAAATGTTGCATTGCATGGATTCTGATTGCATAATGTTGCATTGATTTTTGCATTACATTTATTGTGATGTCATAATTTTACATTGCATGGATTGTGATGTCATAATTTTGCATTAACTGTTGCATTGCATGGATTGTGATGTCATAATTTTGCATTACATGTTGCATTACATATATTGTGATGTCATAATTTTGCATTAAATGTTGCATTGCATGGATTGTGATGTCATAATTTTGCATTAAATATTGCATTGCATGGATTGTGATGTCATAATATTGCATTAAATTTTGAATTGCATGGGTTGTGATTGCATAATTTTTCATTAAATGTTGCATTGCATGGATTGTGAGGTCATAATTTTGCATTAAATGTTGCATTGCATGTATTGTGATTGCATAATGTTGCATTAAATGTTGCATTGCATGGATTGCAATTGCATAATTTTGCATTAAATGTTGCATTGCATGGATTGTGATGTCATAATTTTGCATTAAATGTTGCATTGCATGGATTGTGATGTCATAATTTTGCATTACATGTTGCATTACATGTATTGTGATGTCATAATGTTGCATTAAATGTTGCATTGCATGGATTGTAATTGCATAATTTTGCATTACATGTATTGTGATGTCATAATGTTGCATTAAATGTTGCATTGCATGGATTGTGATGTCATATTTTATCATTATATGTTGCATTGCATGGATTGTGATTGCATAATTATGCATTAATTGTTGCATTGCATGGGTTGTGATGTCATAATTTTGCATTAAATGTTGAATTGCAACGATTGTGTTTGCATAATTTTGCATTAAATGTTGCATTGCATGGATTGTGATTGCATAATTTTGCATTACATGTATTGTGATGTCATGATGTTGCATTAAATGTTGCATTGCATGGATTGTGATGTAATAATTTTGCCGTAAATGTTGCATTGCATGGATAGTTTTGTCATAATTTTGCATTAAATGTTGCATTGCATGGATTGTGATGTCATATTTTATCATTATATGTTGCATTGCATGGATTGTGATTGCATAATTATGCATTAATTGTTGCATTGCATGGGTTGTGATGTCATAATTTTGCATTACATGTTGCATTACATGGATTGTGATTGCATAATTTTGCATTACATGTTGCATTACATGTATTGTGATGTCATAATGTTGCATTAAATGTTGCATTGCATGGATTGTGACGTCATAATTTTGCATTACATGTATTGTGATGTCATAATTTTGCATTAAATGTTGCATTGCATGTATTGTGATGTCATAATTTTTCATTAAATGTTGCATTGCATGGATTGTGATTGCATAATGTTGCATTGCATTTTGCATTGCATTTATTGTGATGTCATAATTTTACATTAAATGTTGCATTGCATGGATTCTGATTGCATAATGTTGCATTGATGTTTGCATTACATTTATTGTGATGTCATAATTTTACATTGCATGGATTGTGATGTCATAATTTTGCATTAACTGTTGCATTGCATGTATTGTGATGTCATAATTTTGCATTAAATGTTGCATTGCATGGATTGTGATGTCATAATGTTGCATTAAATGTTGAATTGCATGGATTGTGTTTGCATAATTTTGCATTAAATGTTGCATTACATGTATTGTGATGTCATAATGTTGCATTAAATGTTGCATTGCATGGATTGTTATGTAATAATTTTGCATTAAATGTTGCATTGCATGGAATGTGATGTCATAATTTTGCATTAAATGTTGCATTGCATGGATTGTGATGTCATCATTTTGCATTAAATGGTGCATTGCATGGATTGTGGTGTCATAATTTTGCATTACATGTTGCATTACATGTATTGTGATGTCATAATTTTTCATTAAATGTTGCATTGCATGGATTGTGATGTCATAATTTTGCATTAAATGTTGAATTGCATGGATTATGTTTGCATAATGTTGCATTAAATGTTGCATTGCATGGATTGTGATTGCATAATTTTGCATTACATGTTGCATTGCATGGATTGTGATGTCATATTTTTTCATTATATGTTGCATTGCATGGATTGTGATGTCATAATTTTGCATTACATGTATTGTGATGTCATAATTTTGCATTAAATGTTGCATTGCATGGATTGTGATGTCATAATGTTGCATTAAATGTTGCATTGCATGGATTCTGATTGCATAATGTTGCATTGATTTTTGCATTACATTTATTGTGATGTCATAATTTTACATTGCATGGATTGTGATGTCATAATTTTGCATTAACTGTTGCATTGCATGTATTGTGATGTCATAATTTTGCATTAAATGTTACAATGCATGGATTGTGATTGCATAATGTTGCATTGAATTTTGCATTGCATTTATTGTGATGTCATAATTTTGCTTTAAATGTTGCATTGCATGGATTGTGATGTCATAATTTTGCATTACATGTTGCATTACATATATTGTGATGTCATAATTTTGCATTAAATGTTGCATTGCATGGATTGTGATGTCATAATTTTGCATTAAATATTGCATTGCATGGATTGTGATGTCATAATATTGCATTAAATTTTGAATTGCATGGGTTGTGATTGCATAATTTTTCATTAAATGTTGCATTGCATGGATTGTGAGGTCATAATTTTGCATTAAATGTTGCATTGCATGTATTGTGATTGCATAATGTTGCATTAAATGTTGCATTGCATGGATTGCAATTGCATAATTTTGCATTAAATGTTGCATTGCATGGATTGTGATGTCATAATTTTGCATTAAATGTTGCATTGCATGGATTGTGATGTCATAATTTTGCATTACATGTTGCATTACATGTATTGTGATGTCATAATGTTGCATTAAATGTTGCATTGCATGGATTGTAATTGCATAATTTTGCATTACATGTATTGTGATGTCATAATGTTGCATTAAATGTTGCATTGCATGGATTGTGATGTCATATTTTATCATTATATGTTGCATTGCATGGATTGTGATTGCATAATTATGCATTAATTGTTGCATTGCATGGGTTGTGATGTCATAATTTTGCATTAAATGTTGAATTGCAACGATTGTGTTTGCATAATTTTGCATTAAATGTTGCATTGCATGGATTGTGATTGCATAATTTTGCATTACATGTATTGTGATGTCATGATGTTGCATTAAATGTTGCATTGCATGGATTGTGATGTAATAATTTTGCCGTAAATGTTGCATTGCATGGATAGTTTTGTCATAATTTTGCATTAACTGTTGCATTGCATGGATTGTGATGTCATATTTTATCATTATATGTTGCATTGCATGGATTGTGATTGCATAATTATGCATTAATTGTTGCATTGCATGGGTTGTGATGTCATAATTTTGCATTACATGTTGCATTACATGGATTGTGATTGCATAATTTTGCATTACATGTTGCATTACATGTATTGTGATGTCATAATGTTGCATTAAATGTTGCATTGCATGGATTGTGACGTCATAATTTTGCATTACATGTATTGTGATGTCATAATTTTGCATTAAATGTTGCATTGCATGGATTGTGTTTGCATATTTTTGCATTAAATGTTGCATTACATGTATTGTGATGTCATAATGTTGCATTAAATGTTGCATTGCATGGATTGTTATGTAATAATTTTGCATTAAATGTTGCATTGCATGGATTGTGATTGCATAATGTTGCATTGAATTTTGCATTGCATTTATTGTGATGTCATAATTTTGCATTAAATGTTGCATTGCATGGATTGTGATGTCATAATTTTGCATTAAATGTTGCATTGCATGGATTGTGATTGCATAATGTTGCATTGCATGGATTGTGATTGCATAATTTTGCATTACATGTTGCATTGCATGGATTGTGATGTCATAATTTTGCATTAAATGGTGCATTGCATGGATTGTGATGTCATAATTTTGCATTAAATGTTGCATTGCATGGATTGTGATTGCATAATGTTGCATTGCATGGATTGTGATTGCATAATTTTGCATTACATGTTGCATTGCATGGATTGTGATGTCATAATTTTGCTTTAAATGGTGCATTGCATGGATTGTGATGTCATAATTTTGCATTACATGTTGCATTACATATATTGTGATGTCATAATTTTGCATTAAATGTTGCATTGCATGGATTGTGATGTCATAATTTTGCATTAAATATTGCATTGCATGGATTGTGATGTCATAATATTGCATTAAATTTTGAATTGCATGGATTGTGATTGCATAATTTTTCATTAAATGTTGCATTGCATGGATTGTGTGGTCATAATTTTGCATTAAATTTTGCATTGCATGTATTGTGATTGCATAATGTTGCATTAAATGTTGCATTGCATGGATTGCAATTGCATAATTTTGTATTAAATGTTGCATTGCATGGATTTTATGTCATAATTTTGCATTAAATGTTGCATTGCATGGATTGTGATGTCATAATTTTGCATTACATGTTGCATTACATGTATTGTGATGTCATAATGTTGCATTAAATGTTGCATTGCATGGATTGTAATTGCATAATGTTGCATTTATTTTTGAATTGCATTTATTGTGATGTCATAATTTTAAATAAAATTTTGCATTGCATGGATTGTGATGTCATAATTTTGCATTAAATGTTGAATTGCAACGATTGTGTTTGCATAATTTTGCATTAAATGTTGCATTGCATGGATTGTGATTGCATAATTTTGCATTACATGTATTGTGATGTCATAATGTTGCATTAAATGTTGCATTGCATAGATTGTGATGTAATAATTTTGCCGTAAATGTTGCATTGCATGGATAGTTTTGTCATAATTTTGCATTAAATGTTGCATTGCATGGATTGTGATGTCATATTTTATCATTATATGTTGCATTGCATGGATTGTGATTGCATAATTATGCATTAATTGTTGCATTGCATGGGTTGTGATGTCATAATTTTGCATTACATGTTGCATTACATGGATTGTGATTGCATAATTTTGCATTACATGTTGCATTACATGTATTGTGATGTCATAATGTTGCATTAAATGTTGCATTGCATGGATTGTGATGTCATAATTTTGAATTAAATGTTGAATTGCATGGATTTTGTTTGCATAATTTTGCATTAAATGTTGCATTGCATGGATTGTGATGTCATAATTTTGCATTACATGTTGAATTACATGTATTGTGATGTCATAATGTTGCATTAAATGTTGCATAGCATGGATTGTGTTGTCATAATTTTGCATTAAATGTTGCATTGCATGGATTGTGATGTCATAATTTTGCATTAAATGTTGCATTGCATGGATTGTGATGTCATATTTTATCATTATATGTTGCATTGCATGGATTGTGATGTCATAATTTTGCATTACATGTATTGTGATGTCATAATTTTGCATTAAATGTTGCATTGCATGGATTGTGATGTCATAATTTTGCATTAAATGTTGCATTGCATGGATTCTGATTGCATAATGTTGCATTGATTTTTGCATTACATTTATTGTGATGTCATAATTTTACATTGCATGGATTGTGATGTCATAATTTTGCATTAACTGTTGCATTGCATGTATTTTGATGTCATAATTTTGCATTAAATGTTGCATTGCATGGATTGTGATTGCATAATGTTGCATTGAATTTTGCATTGCATTTATTGTGATGTCATAATTTTGCATTAAATATTGCATTGCATGGATTGTGATGTCATAATTTTGCATTAAATGTTGAATTGCATGGATTGTGTTTGCATAATTTTGCATTAAATGTTGCATTACATGTATTGTGATGTCATAATGTTGCATTAAATGTTGCATTGCATGGATTGTTATGTAATAATTTTGCATTAAATGTTGCATTGCATGGAATGTGATGTCATAATTTTGCATTAAATGTTGCATTGCATGGATTGTGATTGCATAATTATGCATTAATTGTTGCATTGCATGTATTGTGATGTTATAATTTTGCATTAAATGTTGCATTGCATGGATTGTGATGTCATAATTTTGCATTAAATGTTGAATTGCATGGATTGTGTTTGCATAATTTTGCATTAAATGTTGCATTGCATGGATTGTGATTGCATAATGTTGCATTGAATTTTGCATTGCATTTATTGTGATGTCATGATTTTGCAATAAATGTTGCATTGTATGGATTGTGTTGTCATAATTTTGCATTAAATGTTGCATTGCATGGATTGTGATGTCATATTTTATCATTATATGTTGCATTGCATGGATTGTGATTGCATAATTATGCATTAATTGTTGCATTGCATGGGTTGTGATGTCATAATTTTGCATTACATGTTGCATTACATGGATTGTGATTGCATAATTTTGCATTACATGTTGCATTACATGTATTGTGATGTCATAATGTTGCATTAAATGTTGCATTGCATGGATTGAGACGTCATAATTTTGCATTACATGTATTGTGATGTCATAATTTTGCATTAAATGTTGCATTGCATGGATTGTGTTTGCATATTTTTGCATTAAATGTTGCATTACATGTATTGTGATGTCATAATGTTGCATTAAATGTTGCATTGCATGGATTGTTATGTAATAATTTTGCATTAAATGTTGCATTGCATGGAATGTGATGTCATAATTTTGCATTAAATGTTGCATTGCATGGATTGTGATGTCATATTTTTTCATTATATGTTGCATTGCATGGATTGTGATTGCATAATTATGCATTAATTGTTGCATTGCATGTATTGTGATGTCATAATTTTGCATTAAATGTTGCATTGCATGGATTGTGATGTCATAATTTTGCATTAAATGTTGCATTGCATGGATTGTGATTGCATAATGTTGCATTGAATTTTGCATTGCATTTATTGTGATGTCATAATTTTGCATTAAATGTTGCATTGCATGGATTGTGATGTCATAATTTTGCATTAAATGGTGCATTGCATGGATTGTGATGTCATAATTTTGCATTAAATGTTGCATTGCATGGATTGTGATTGCATAATGTTGCATTGCATGGATTGTGATTGCATAATTTTGCATTACATGTTGCATTGCATGGATTGTGATGTCACAATTTTGCTTTAAATGGTGCATTGCATGGATTGTGATGTCATAATTTTGCATTACATGTTGCATTACATATATTGTGATGTCATAATTTTGCATTAAATGTTGCATTGCATGGATTGTGATGTCATAATTTTGCATTAAATATTGCATTGCATGGATTGTGATGTCATAATATTGCATTAAATTTTGAATTGCATGGATTGTGATTGCATAATTTTTCATTAAATGTTGCATTGCATGGATTGTGTGGTCATAATTTTGCATTAAATTTTGCATTGCATGTATTGTGATTGCATAATGTTGCATTAAATGTTGCATTGCATGGATTGCAATTGCATAATTTTGTATTAAATGTTGCATTGCATGGATTTTATGTCATAATTTTGCATTAAATGTTGCATTGCATGGATTGTGATGTCATAATTTTGCATTACATGTTGCATTACATGTATTGTGATGTCATAATGTTGCATTAAATGTTGCATTGCATGGATTGTAATTGCATAATGTTGCATTTATTTTTGAATTGCATTTATTGTGATGTCATAATTTTAAATAAAATTTTGCATTGCATGGATTGTGATGTCATAATTTTGCATTAAATGTTGAATTGCAACGATTGTGTTTGCATAATTTTGCATTAAATGTTGCATTGCATGGATTGTGATTGCATAATTTTGCATTACATGTATTGTGATGTCATAATGTTGCATTAAATGTTGCATTGCATGGATTGTGATGTAATAATTTTGCCGTAAATGTTGCATTGCATGGATAGTTTTGTCATAATTTTGCATTAAATGTTGCATTGCATGGATTGTGATGTCATATTTTTTCATTATATGTTGCATTGCATGGATTGTGATTGCATAATTATGCATTAATTGTTGCATTGCATGGGTTGTGATGTCATAATTTTGCATTACATGTTGCATTACATGGATTGTGATTGCATAATTTTGCATTACATGTATTGTGATGTCATAATGTTGCATTAAATGTTGCATTGCATGGATTGTGATGTCATAATTTTGAATTAAATGTTGAATTGCATGGATTTTGTTTGCATAATTTTGCATTAAATGTTGCATTGCATGGATTGTGATGTCATAATTTTGCATTAAATGTTGCATAGCATGGATTGTGTTGTCATAATTTTGCATTAAATGTTGCATTGCATGGATTGTGATGTCATAATTTTGCATTAAATGTTGCATTGCATGGATTGTGAATGCATAATGTTGCATTGATTTTTGCATTACATTTATTGTGATGTCATAATTTTACATTGCATGGATTGTGATGTCATAATTTTGCATTAACTGTTGCATTGCATGTATTTTGATGTCATAATTTTGCATTAAATGTTGCATTGCATGGATTGTGATTGCATAATGTTGCATTGAATTTTGCATTGCATTTATTGTGATGTCATAATTTTGCATTAAATATTGCATTGCATGGATTGTGATGTCATAATTTTGCATTAAATGTTGAATTGCATGGATTGTGTTTGCATAATTTTGCATTAAATGTTGCATTACATGTATTGTGATGTCATAATGTTGCATTAAATGTTGCATTGCATGGATTGTTATGTAATAATTTTGCATTAAATGTTGCATTGCATGGAATGTGATGTCATAATTTTGCATTAAATGTTGCATTGCATGGATTGTGATTGCATAATTATGCATTAATTGTTGCATTGCATGTATTGTGATGTTATAATTTTGCATTAAATGTTGCATTGCATGGATTGTGATGTCATAATTTTGCATTAAATGTTGAATTGCATGGATTGTGTTTGCATAATTTTGCATTAAATGTTGCATTGCATGGATTGTGATTGCATAATGTTGCATTGAATTTTGCATTGCATTTATTGTTATGTCATGATTTTGCAATAAATGTTGCATTGTATGGATTGTGATGTCATAATTTTGCATTAAATGTTGCATTGCATGGATTGTGATTGCATAATGTTGCATTAAATGTTGCATTGCATGGATTGTGATTGCATAATTTTGCATTACATGTTGCATTGCATGGATTGTGATGTCATAATTTTGCATTAAATGGTGCATTGCATGGATTCTGATTGCATAATGTTGCATTAAATGTTGCATTGCATGGATTGTGATTGCATAATTTTGCATTACATGTTGCATTGCATGGATTGTGATGTCATAATTTTGCATTAAATGGTGCATTGCATGGATTGTGATGTCATAATTTTGCATTACATGTTGCATTACATATATTGTGATGTCATAATTTTGCATTACATGTTGCATTGCATGGATTGTGATTGCATAATTTTGCATTACATGTTGCATTGCATGGATTGTGATGTCATATTTTTTCATTATTTGTTGCATTGCATGGATTGTGATTGCATAATTATGCATTAATTGTTGCATTGCATGGATTGTGATGTCATAATTTTGCATTAAATGTTGCATTGCATGGATTGTGATGTCATAATTTTGCATTACATGTATTGTGATGTCATAATTTTGCATTAAATGTTGCATTGCATGGATTGTGATTGCATAATGTTGCATTGATTTTTGCATTACATTTATTGTGATGTCAATTTTACATTGCATGGATTGTGATGTCATAATTTTGCATTAACTGTTGCATTGCATGTATTGTGATGTCATAATTTTGCATTAAATGTTGCATTGCATGGATTGTGATTGCATAATGTTGCATTGAATTTTGCATTGCATTTATTGTGATGTCATAATTTTGCATTAAATGTTGCATTGCATGGATTGTGATGTCATAATTTTGCATTAAATGTTCAATTGCATGGATTGTGTTTGCATAATTTTGCATTAAATGTTGCATTACATGTATTGTGATGTCATAATGTTGCATTAAATGTTGCATTGCATGGATTGTTATGTAATAATTTTGCATTAAATGTTGCATTGCATGGATTGTGATGTCATCATTTTGCATTAAATGTTGCATTGCATGGATTGTGATGTCATCATTTTGCATTAAATGGTGCATTGCATGGATTGTGGTGTCATAATTTTGCATTACATGTTGCATTACATGTATTGTGATGTCATAATTTTTCATTAAATGTTGCATTGCATGGATTGTGATGTCATAATTTTGCATTAAATGTTGAATTGCATGGATTATGTTTGCATAATGTTGCATTAAATGTTGCATTGCATGGATTGTGATTGCATAATTTTGCATTACATGTTGCATTGCATGGATTGTGATGTCATATTTTTTCATTATATGTTGCATTGCATGGATTGTGATGTCATAATTTTGCATTACATGTATTGTGATGTCATAATTTTGCATTAAATGTTGCATTGCATGGATTCTGATTGCATAATGTTGCATTGATTTTTGCATTACATTTATTGTGATGTCATAATTTTACATTGCATGGATTGTGATGTCATAATTTTGCATTAACTGTTGCATTGCATGTATTGTGATGTCATAATTTTGCATTAAATGTTACAATGCATGGATTGTGATTGCATAATGTTGCATTGAATTTTGCATTGCATTTATTGTGATGTCATAATTTTGCTTTAAACGTTGCATTGCATGGATTGTGATGTCATAATTTTGCATTAAATGTTGAATTGCATGGATTGTGTTTGCATATTTTTGCATTAAATGTTGCATTACATGTATTGTGATGTCATAATGTTGCATTAAATGTTGCATTGCATGGATTGTTATGTCATATTTTTTCATTATATGTTGCATTGCATGGATTGTGATTGCATAATTATGCATTAATTGTTGCATTGCATGTATTGTGATGTTATAATTTTGCATTAAATGTTGCATTGCATGGATTGTGATGTCATAATTTTGCATTAAATGTTGAATTGCATGGATTGTGTTTGCATAATTTTGCATTAAATGTTGCATTGCATGGATTGTGATTGCATAATGTTGCATTGCATTTTGCATTGCATTTATTGTGATGTCATAATTTAACATTAAATGTTGCATTGCATGGATTGTGATGTCATAATTTTGCATTAAATGTTGCATTGCATGGATTGTGATTGCATAATGTTGCATTAAATGTTGCATTGCATGGATTGTGATTGCATAATTTTGCATTACATGTTGCATTGCATGGATTGTGATGTCATAATTTTGCATTAAATGGTGCATTGCATGGATTGTGATGTCATAATTTTGCATTACATGTTGCATTACATATATTGTGATGTCATAATTTTGCATTAAATGTTGCATTGCATGGATTGTGATGTCATAATTTTGCATTAAATATTGCATTGCATGGATTGTGATGTCATAATATTGCATTAAATTTTGAATTGCATGGATTGTGATTGCATAATTTTTCATTAAATGTTGCATTGCATGGATTGTGAGGTCATAATTTTGCATTAAATGTTGCATTGCATGTCTTGTGATTGCATAATGTTGCATTAAATGTTGCATTGCATGGATTGCAATTGCATAATTTTGCATTAAATGTTGCATTGCATGGATTGTGATGTCATAATTTTGCATTAAATGTTGCATTGCATGGATTGTGATGTCATAATTTTGCATTACATGTTGCATTGCATGGATTGTAATTGCATAATGTTGCATTTATTTTTGCATTGCATTTATTGTGATGTCATAATTTTAAATAAAATGTTGCATTGCATGGATTGTGATGTCATAATTTTGCATTAAATGTTGAATTGCAAGGATTGTGTTTGCATAATTTTGCATTAAATGTTGCATTGCATGGATTGTGATTGCATAATTTTGCATTACATGTATTGTGATGTCATAATGTTGCATTAAATGTTGCATTGCATGGATTGTGATGTAATAATTTTGCCGTAAATGTTGCATTGCATGGATTGTTTTGTCATAATTTTGCATTAAATGTTGCATTGCATGGATTGTGATGTCATATTTTATCATTATATGTTGCATTGTATGGATTTTGATTGCATAATTATGCATTAATTGTTGCATTGCATGGGTTGTGATGTCATAATTTTGCATTAAATGTTGCATTGCATGGATTGTGATGTCATAATTTTGCATTAAATGTTGCATTGCATGGATTGTGATGTCATAATTTTGCATTAAATGTTGCATTGCATGGATTGTGATGTCATATTTTATCATTATATGTTGCATTGCATGGATTGTGATTGCATAATTATGCATTCATTGTTGCATTGCATGGGTTGTGATGTCATAATTTTGCATTACATGTTGCATTACATGGATTGTGATTGCATAATTTTGCATTACATGTTGCATTACATGTATTGTGATGTCATAATGTTGCATTAAATGTTGCATTGCATGGATTGTGATGTCATAATTTTGAATTAAATGTTGAATTGCATGGATTTTGTTTGCATAATTTTGCATTAAATGTTGCATTGCATGGATTGTGATGTCATGATTTTGCATTACATGTTGAATTACATGTATTGTGATGTCATAATGTTGCATTAAATGTTAAATAGCATGGATTGTGTTGTCATAATTTTGCATTAAATGTTGCATTGCATGGATTGTGATGTCATAATTTTGCATTAAATGTTGCATTGCATGGATTGTGATGTCATATTTTATCATTATATGTTGCATTGCATGGATTGTGATGTCATAATTTTGCATTACATGTATTGTGATGTCATAATTTTGCATTAAATGTTGCATTGCATGGATTGTGATGTCATAATTTTGCATAAAATGTTGCATTGCATGGATTCTGATTGCATAATGTTGCATTGCATTTTGCATTGCATTTATTGTGATGTCATAATTTTGCATTAAATGTTGCATTGCATGGATTCTGATTGCATAATGTTGCATTGATTTTTGCATTACATTTATTGTGATGTCATAATTTTACATTGCATGGATTGTGATGTCATAATTTTGCATTAACTGTTGCATTTCATGTATTGTGATGTCATAATTTTGCATTAAATGTTGCATTGCATGGATTGTGATGTCATAATTTTGCATTAAATGTTGAATTGCATGGATTGTGTTTGCATAATTTTGCATTAAATGTTGCATTACATGTATTGTGATGTCATAATGTTGCATTAAATGTTGCATTGCATGGATTGTTATGTAATAATTTTGCATTAAATGTTGCATTGCATGGAATGTGATGTCATAATTTTGCATTAAATGTTGCATTGCATGGATTGTGATGTCATCATTTTGCATTAAATGGTGCATTGCATGGATTGTGGTGTCATAATTTTGCATTACATGTTGCATTACATGTATTGTGATGTCATAATTTTTCATTAAATGTTGCATTGCATGGATTGTGATGTCATAATTTTGCATTAAATGTTGAATTGCATGGATTATGTTTGCATAATGTTGCATTAAATGTTGCATTGCATGGATTGTGATTGCATAATTTTGCATTACATGTTGCATTGCATGGATTGTGATGTCATATTTTTTCATTATATGTTGCATTGCATGGATTGTGATGTCATAATTTTGCATTACATGTATTGTGATGTCATAATTTTGCATTAAATGTTGCATTGCATGGATTGTGATGTCATAATTTTGCATTAAATGTTGCATTGCATGGATTCTGATTGCATAATGTTGCATTGATTTTTGCATTACATTTATTGTGATGTCATAATTTTACATTGCATGGATTGTGATGTCATAATTTTGCATTAACTGTTGCATTGCATGTATTGTGATGTCATAATTTTGCATTAAATGTTACAATGCATGGATTGTGATTGCATAATGTTGCATTGAATTTTGCATTGCATTTATTGTGATGTCATAATTTTGCTTTAAATGTTGCATTGCATGGATTGTGATGTCATAATTTTGCATTAAATGTTGAATTGCATGGATTGTGTTTGCATATTTTTGCATTAAATGTTGCATTACATGTATTGTGATGTCATAATGTTGCATTAAATGTTGCATTGCATGGATTGTTATGTCATATTTTTTCATTAAATGTTGCATTGCATGTATTGTGATTGCATAATGTTGCATTAAATGTTGCATTGCATGGATTGCAATTGCATAATTTTGCATTAAATGTTGCATTGCATGGATTGTGATGTCATAATTTTGCATTAAATGTTGCATTGCATGGATTGTGATTGCATAATTTTGCATTAAATGTTGCATTACATGTATTGTGATGTCATAATGTTGCATTAAATGTTGCATTGCATGGATTGTTATGTCATATTTTTTCATTAAATGTTGCATTGCATGTATTGTGATTGCATAATGTTGCATTAAATGTTGCATTGCATGGATTGCAATTGCATAATTTTGCATTAAATGTTGCATTGCATGGATTGTGATTGCATAATGTTGCATTAAATGTTGCATTGCATGGATTGTGATTGCATAATTTTGCATTACATGTTGCATTGCATGGATTGTGATGTCATAATTTTGCATTAAATGGTGCATTGCATGGATTGTGATGTCATAATTTTGCATTACATGTTGCATTACATATATTGTGATGTCATAATTTTGCATTAAATGTTGCATTGCATGGATTGTGATGTCATATTTTATCATTATATGTTGCATTGCATGGATTGTGATTGCATAATTATGCATTCATTGTTGCATTGCATGGGTTGTGATGTCATAATTTTGCATTACATGTTGCATTACATGGATTGTGATTGCATAATTTTGCATTACATGTTGCATTACATGTATTGTGATGTCATAATTTTGCATTACATGTTGCATTGCATGGATTGTAATTGCATAATGTTGCATTTATTTTTGCATTGCATTTATTGTGATGTCATAATTTTAAATAAAATGTTGCATTGCATTGATTGTGATGTCATAATTTTGCATTAAATTTTGAATTGCATGGATTGTGATTGCATAATTTTTCATTAAATGTTGCATTGCATGGATTGTGAGGTCATAATTTTGCATTAAATGTTGCATTGCATGTATTGTGATTGCATAATGTTGCATTAAATGTTGCATTTCATGGATTGCAATTGCATAATTTTGCATTAAATGTTGCATTGCATGGATTGTGATGTCATAATTTTGCATTAAATGTTGCATTGCATGGATTGTGATGTCATAATTTTGCATTACATGTTGCATTGCATGGATTGTAATTGCATAATGTTGCATTTATTTTTGCATTGCATTTATTGTGATGTCATAATTTTAAATAAAATGTTGCATTGCATTGATTGTGATGTCATAATTTTGCATTAAATGTTGAATTGCAAGGATTGTGTTTGCATAATTTTGCATTAAATGTTGCATTGCATGGATTGTGATTGCATAATTTTGCATTACATGTATTGTGATGTCATAATGTTGCATTAAATGTTGCATTGCATGGATTGTGATGTAATAATTTTGCCGTAAATGTTGCATTGCATGGATTGTTTTGTCATAATTTTGCATTAAATGTTGCATTGCATGGATTGTGATGTCATATTTTATCATTATATGTTGCATTGTATGGATTTTTGATTGCATAATTATGCATTAATTGTTGCATTGCATGGGTTGTGATGTCATAATTTTGCATTAAATGTTGCATTGCATGGATTGTGATGTCATAATTTTGCATTAAATGTTGCATTGCATGGATTGTGATGTCATAATTTTGCATTAAATGTTGCATTGCATGGATTGTGATGTCATATTTTATCATTATATGTTGCATTGCATGGATTGTGATTGCATAATTATGCATTCATTGTTGCATTGCATGGGTTGTGATGTCATAATTTTGCATTACATGTTGCATTACATGGATTGTGATTGCATAATTTTGCATTACATGTTGCATTACATGTATTGTGTTGTCATAATGTTGCATTAAATGTTGCATTGCATGGATTGTGATGTCATAATTTTGAATTAAATGTTGAATTGCATGGATTTTGTTTGCATAATTTTGCATTAAATGTTGCATTGCATGGATTGTGATGTCATAATGTTGCATTAAATGTTGCATTGCATGGATTGTTATGTAATAATTTTGCATTAAATGTTGCATTGCATGGAATGTGATGTCATAATTTTGCATTAAATGTTGCATTGCATGGATTGTGATGTCATCATTTTGCATTAAATGGTGCATTGCATGGATTGTGGTGTCATAATTTTGCATTACATGTTGCATTACATGTATTGTGATGTCATAATTTTTCATTAAATGTTGCATTGCATGGATTGTGATGTCATAATTTTGCATTAAATGTTGAATTGCATGGATTATGTTTGCATAATGTTGCATTAAATGTTGCATTGCATGGATTGTGATGTCATAATTTTGCATTACATGTATTGTGATGTCATAATTTTGCATTAAATGTTGCATTGCATGAATTGTGATGTCATAATTTTGCATTAAATGTTGCATTGCATGGATTCTGATTGCATAATGTTGCATTGATTTTTGCATTACATTTATTGTGATGTCATAATTTTACATTGCATGGATTGTGATGTCATAATTTTGCATTAACTGTTGCATTGCATGAATTGTGATGTCATAATTTTGCATTAAATGTTACAATGCATGGATTGTGATTGCATAATGTTGCATTGAATTTTGCATTGCATTTATTGTGATGTCATAATTTTGCTTTAAATGTTGCATTGCATGGATTGTGATGTCATAATTTTGCATTAAATGTTGAATTGCATGGATTGTGTTTGCATATTTTTGCATTAAATGTTGCATTACATGTATTGTGATGTCATAATGTTGCATTAAATGTTGCATTGCATGGATTGTTATGTCATATTTTTTCATTATATGTTGCATTGCATGGATTGTGATTGCATAATTATGCATTAATTGTTGCATTGCATGTATTGTGATGTTATAATTTTGCATTAAATGTTGCATTGCATGGATTGTGATGTCATAATTTTGCATTAAATGTTGAATTGCATGGATTGTGTTTGCATAATTTTGCATTAAATGTTGCATTGCATGGATTGTGATTGCATAATGTTGCATTGCATTTTGCATTGCATTTATTGTGATGTCATAATTTTACATTAAATGTTGCATTGCATGGATTGTGATGTCATAATTTTGCATTAAATGTTGCATTGCATGGATTGTGATTGCATAATGTTGCATTAAATGTTGCATTGCATGGATTGTGATTGCATAATTTTGCATTACATGTTGCATTGCATGGATTGTGATGTCATAATTTTGCATTAAATGGTGCATTGCATGGATTGTGATGTCATAATTTTGCATTACTTGTTGCATTACATATATTGTGATGTCATAATTTTGCATTAAATATTGCATTGCATGGATTGTGATGTCATAATATTGCATTAAATTTTGAATTGCATAGATTGTGATTGCATAATTTTTCATTAAATGTTGCATTGCATGGATTGTGAGGTCATAATTTTGCATTAAATGTTGCATTGCATGTATTGTGATTGCATAATGTTGCATTAAATGTTGCATTGCATGGATTGCAATTGCATAATTTTGCATTAAATGTTGCATTGCATGGATTGTGATGTCATAATTTTGCATTAAATGTTGCATTGCATGGATTGTGATTGCATAGTGTTGCATTAAATGTTGCATTGCATGGATTGTGATTGCATAATTTTGCATTACATGTTGCATTGCATGGATTGTGATGCCATAATTTTGCATTAAATGGTGCATTGCATGGATTGTGATGTCATAATTTTGCATTACATGTTGCATTACATATATTGTGATGTCATAATTTTGCATTAAATGTTGCATTGCATGGATTGTGATGTCATAATTTTGCATTAAATATTGCATTGCATGGATTGTGATGTCATAATATTGCATTAAATTTTGAATTGCATGGATTGTGATTGCATAATTTTTCATTAAATGTTGCATTGCATGGATTGTGAGGTCATAATTTTGCATTAAATGTTGCATTGCATGTATTGTGATTGCATAATGTTGCATTAAATGTTGCATTGCATGGATTGCAATTGCATAATTTTGCATTAAATGTTGCATTGCATGGATTGTGATGTCATAATTTTGCATTACATGTTGCATTGCATGGATTGTAATTGCATAATGTTGCATTTATTTTTGCATTGCATTTATTGTGATGTCATAATTTTAAATAAAATGTTGCATTGCATGGATTGTGATGTCATAATTTTGCATTAAATGTTGAATTGCAAGGATTGTGTTTGCATAATTTTGCATTAAATGTTGCATTGCATGGATTGTGATTGCATAATTTTGCATTACATGTATTGTGATGTCATAACGTTGCATTAAATGTTGCATTGCATGGATTGTGTTTGCATAATTTTGCATTAAATGTTGCATTGCATGGATTGTGATTGCATAATGTTGCATTGGATTTTGCATTGCATTTATTGTGATGTCATAATTTTGCATTAAATGTTGCATTGCATGGATTGTGATGTCATAATTTTGCATTAAATGTTGCATTGCATGGATTGTGATTGCATAATGTTGCATTAAATGTTGCATTGCATGGATTGTGATTGCATAATTTTGCATTACATGTTGCATTGCATGGATTGTGATGTCATAATTTTGCATTAAATGGTGCATTGCATGGATTGTGATGTCATAATTTTGCATTACATGTTGCATTACATATATTGTGATGTCATAATTTTGCATTAAATGTTGCATTGCATGGATTGTGATGTCATAATTTTGAATTAAATATTGCATTGCATGGATTGTGATGTCATAATTTTGCATTAAATTTTGAATTGCATGGATTGTGATTGCATAATTTTTCATTAAATGTTACATTGCATGGATTGTGATGTCATAATTTTGCATTAAATGTTGCATTGCATGTATTGTGATTGCATAATGTTGCATTAAATGTTGCATTGCATGGATTGCAATTGCATAATTTTGCATTAAATGTTGCATTGCATGGATTGTGATGTCATAATTTTGCATTAAATGTTGCATTGCATGGATTGTGATGTCATAATTTTGCATTAAATGTTGCATTGCATGGATTGTGATGTCATATTTTATCATTATATGTTGCATTGCATGGATTGTGATGTCATAATTTTGCATTACATGTATTGTGATGTCATAATTTTGCATTAAATGTTGCATTGCATGGATTGTGATGTCATAATTTTGCATAAAATGTTGCATTGCATGGATTCTGATTGCATAATGTTGCATTGATTTTTGCATTACATTTATTGTGATGTCATAATTTTACATTGCATGGATTGTGATGTCATAATTTTGCATTAACTGTTGCATTGCATGTATTGTGATGTCATAATTTTGCATTAACTGTTGCATTGCATGTATTGTGATGTCATAATTTTGCATTGAATGTTGAATTGCATGGATTCTGTTTGCATAATTTTGCATTAAATGTTGCATTACATGTATTGTGATGTCATAATGTTGCATTAAATGTTGCATTGCATGGATTGTTATGTAATAATTTTGCATTAAATGTTGCATTGCATGGAATGTGATGTCATAATTTTGCATTAAATGTTGAATTGCATGGATTGTGTTTGCATAATTTTGCATTAAATGTTGCATTGCATGGATTGTGATTGCATAATGTTGCATTGGATTTTGCATTGCATTTATTGTGATGTCATAATTTTGCATTAAATGTTGCATTGCATGGATTGTGATGTCATAATTTTGCATTAAATGTTGCATTGCATGGATTGTGATTGCATAATGTTGCATTAAATGTTGCATTGCATGGATTGTGATTGCATAATTTTGCATTACATGTTGCATTGCATGGATTGTGATGTCATAATTTTGCATTAAATGGTGCATTGCATGGATTGTGATGTCATAATTTTGCATTACATGTTGCATTACATATATTGTGATGTCATAATTTTGCATTAAATGTTGCATTGCATGGATTGTGATGTCATAATTTTGAATTAAATATTGCATTGCATGGATTGTGATGTCATAATTTTGCATTAAATTTTGAATTGCATGGATTGTGATTGCATAATTTTTCATTAAATGTTACATTGCATGGATTGTGATGTCATAATTTTGCATTAAATGTTGCATTGCATGTATTGTGATTGCATAATGTTGCATTAAATGTTGCATTGCATGGATTGCAATTGCATAATTTTGCATTAAATGTTGCATTGCATGGATTGTGATGTCATAATTTTGCATTAAATGTTGCATTGCATGGATTGTGATGTCATAATTTTGCATTACATGTTGCATTACATGTATTGTGATGTCATAATGTTGCATTAAATGTTGCATTGCATGGATTGTAATTGCATAATGTTGCATTTATTTTTGCATTGCATTTATTGTGATGTCATAATTTTAAATAAAATGTTGCATTGCATGGATTGTGATGTCATAATTTTGCATTAAATGGTGCATTGCATGGATTGTGATGTCATAATTTTGCATTACATGTTGCATTACATATATTGTGATGTCATAATTTTGCATTAAATGTTGCATTGCATGGATTGTGATGTCATACTTTTGCATTAAATATTGCATTGCATGGATTGTGATGTCATAATATTGCATTAAATTTTGAATTGCATGGATTGTGATTGCATAATTTTTCATTAAATGTTGCATTGCATGGATTGTGATGTCATAATTTTGCATTAAATGTTGCATTGCATGTATTGTGATTGCATAATGTTGCATTAAATGTTGCATTGCATGGATTGCAATTGCATAATTTTGCATTAAATGTTGCATTGCATGGATTGTGATGTCATAATTTTGCATTAAATGTTGCATTGCATGGATTGTGATGTCATAATTTTGCATTAAATGTTGCATTGCATGGATTGTAAATGCATAGTGTTGCATTTATTTTTGCATTGCATTTATTGTGATGTCATAATTTTAAATAAAATGTTGCATTGCATGGATTGTGATGTCATAATTTTGCATTAAATGTTGAATTGCAAGGATTGTGTTTGCATAATTTTGCATTAAATGTTGCATTGCATGGATTGTGATTGCATAATTTTGCATTACATGTATTGTGATGTCATAATGTTGCATTAAATGTTGCATTGCATGGATTGTGATGTAATAATTTTGCCGTAAATGTTGCATTGCATGGATTGTTTTGTCATAATTTTGCATTAAATGTTGCATTGCATGGATTGTGATGTCATATTTTATCATTATATGTTGCATTGCATGGATTGTGATTGCATAATTATGCATTAATTGTTGCATTGCATGGGTGGTGATGTCATAATTTTGCATTAAATGTTGCATTGCATGGATTGTGATGTTATAATTTTGCATTAAATGTTGCATTGCATGGATTGTGATGTCATAATTTTGCATTAAATGTTGCATTGCATGGATTGTGATGTCATATTTTATCATTATATGTTGCATTGCATGGATTGTGATTGCATAATTATGCATTAATTGTTGCATTGCATGGGTTGAGATGTCATAATTTTGCATTACATGTTGCATTACATGGATTGTGATTGCATAATTTTGCATTACATGTTGCATTACATGTATTGTGATGTCATAATGTTGCATTAAATGTTGCATTGCATGGATTGTGATGTCATAATTTTGAATTAAATGTTGAATTGCATGGATTTTGTTTGCATAATTTTGCATTAAATGTTGCATTGCATGGATTGTGATGTCATAATTTTGCATTACATGTTGAATTACATGTATTGTGATGTCATAATGTTGCATTAAATGTTGCATAGCATGGATTGTGTTGTCATAATTTTGCATTAAATGTTGCATTGCATGGATTGTGATGTCATAATTTTGCATTAAATGTTGCATTGCATGGATTGTGATGTCATATTTTATCATTATATGTTGCATTGCATGGATTGTGATTGCATAATTATGCATTAATTGTTGCATTGCATGGGTTGTGATGTCATAATTTTGCATTAAATGTTGCATTGCATGGATTGTGTTGTCATAATTTTGCTTTAAATGTTGCATTGCATGGATTGTGATGTCATCATTTTGCATTAAATGTTGCATTGCATGGATTGTGATGTCATATTTTATCATTATATGTTGCATTGCATGGTTTGTGATTGCATAATTATGCATTAATTGTTGCATTGCATGGGTTGTGATGTCATAATTTTGCATTAAATGTTGCATTTCATGGATTGTGATTGCATAATGTTGCATTGATTTTTGCATTGCATGTATTGTGATGTCATAATTTTGCATTAAATGTTGAATTGCATGGATTATGTTTGCATAATTTTGCATTAAATGTTGCATTGCATGGATTGTGATTGCATAATTTTGCATTACATGTTGCATTACATGTATTGTGATGTCATAATGTTGCATTAAATGTTGCATTGCATGGATTGTGATGTCATAATTTTGCATTACATGTATTGTGATGTCATAATTTTGCATTAAATGTTGCATTGCATGGATTGTGATTGCATAATTTTGCATTACATGTTGCATTACATGTATTGTGATGTCATAATGTTGCATTAAATTTTGCATTGCATGGATTGTGATGTCATAATTTTGAATTAAATGTTGAATCGCATGGATTTTGTTTGCATAATTTTGCATTAAATGTTGCATTGCATGGATTGTGATGTCATAATTTTATCATTATATGTTGCATTGCATGGATTTTGAGTGCATAATTATGCATTAATTGTTGCATTGCATGGGTTGTGATGTCATAATTTTGCATTAAACGTTGCATTGCATGGATTGTGATGTCATAATTTTGCATTAAATGTTGCATTGCATGGATTGTGATGTCATAATTTTGCATTAAATGTTGCATTGCATGGATTGTGATGTCATATTTTATCATTATATGTTGCATTGCATGGATTGTGATTGCATAATTATGCATTCATTGTTGCATTGCATGGGTTGTGATGTCATAATTT
The DNA here is from genome assembly GCF_028390025.1 of Pseudophryne corroboree. Classification (NCBI taxonomy): domain Eukaryota; kingdom Metazoa; phylum Chordata; class Amphibia; order Anura; family Myobatrachidae; genus Pseudophryne; species Pseudophryne corroboree. Next base: position 365,391,257 of record NC_086448.1, read on the forward strand.
TGCATTACATGTTGCATTACATGGATTGTGATTGCATAATTTTGCATTACATGTTGCATTACATGTATTGTGATGTCATAATGTTGCATTAAATGTTGCATTGCATGGATTGTGATGTCATAATTTTGAATTAAATGTTGAATTGCATGGATTTTGTTTGCATAATTTTGCATTAAATGTTGCATTGCATGGATTGTGATGTCATAATTTTGCATTACATGTTGAATTACATGTATTGTGATGTCATAATGTTGCATTAAATGTTGCATAGCATGGATTGTGTTGTCATAATTTTGCATTAAATGTTGCATTGCATGGATTGTGATGTCATAATTTTGCATTGCATTTTGCATTGCATTTATTGTGATGTCATAATTTTGCATTATATGTTGCATTGCATGGATTGTGATGTCATAATTTTGCATTACATGTATTGTGATGTCATCATTTTGCATTAAATGTTGCATTGCATGGATTGTGATGTCATAATTTTGCATTAAATGTTGCATTGCATGGATTCTGATTGCATAATGTTGCATTGATTTTTGCATTACATTTGTTGTGATGTCATAATTTTACATTGCATGTATTGTGATGTCATAATTTTGCATTAACTGTTGCATTGCATGTATTGTGATGTCATAATTTTGCATTAAATGTTGCATTACATGTATTGTGATGTCATAATGTTGCATTAAATGTTGCATTGCATGGATTGTGATGTCATCATTTTGCATTAAATGGTGCATTGCATGGATTGTGGTGTCATAATTTTGCATTACATGTTGCATTACATGTATTGTGATGTCATAATTTTTCATTAAATGTTGCATTGCATGGATTGTGATGTCATAATTTTGCATTAAATGTTGAATTGCATGGATTATGTTTGCATAATGTTGCATTAAATGTTGCATTGCATGGATTGTTATTGCATAATTTTGCATTACATGTTGCATTGCATGGATTGTGATGTCATATTTTTTCATTATATGTTGCATTGCATGGATTGTGATGTCATAATTTTGCATTACATGTATTGTGATGTCATAATTTTGCATTAAATGTTGCATTGCATGGATTGTGATGTCATAATTTTGCATTAAATGTTGCATTGCATGGATTCTGATTGCATAATGTTGCATTGATTTTTGCATTACATTTATTGTGATGTCATAATTTTACATTGCATGGATTGCAATGTAAAATTATGTCATAATTTTGCATTAACTGTTGCATTGCATGTATTGTGATGTCATAATTTTGCATTAAATGTTGCATTGCATGGATTGTGATTGCATAATGTTGCATTGAATTTTGCATTGCATTTATTGTGATGTCATAATTTTGCATTAAATGTTGCATTGCATGGATTGTGATGTCATAATTTTGCATTAAATGTTGAATTGCATGGATTGTGTTTGCATAATTTTGCATTAAATGTTGCATTACATGTATTGTGATGTCATAATGTTGCATTAAATGTTGCATTGCATGGATTGTTATGTAATAATTTTGCATTAAATGTTGCATTGCATGGAATGTGATGTCATAATTTTGCATTAAATGTTGCATTGCATGGATTGTGATGTCATCATTTTGCATTAAATGGTGCATTGCATGGATTGTGGTGTCATAATTTTGCATTACATGTTGCATTACATGTATTGTGATGTCATAATTTTTCATTAAATCTTGCATTGCATGGATTGTGATGTCATAATTTTGCATTAAATGTTGAATTGCATGGATTATGTTTGCATAATGTTGCATTAAATGTTGCATTGCATGGATTGTGATTGCATAATTGTGCATTACATGTTGCATTGCATGGATTGTGATGTCATATTTTTTCATTATATGTTGCATTGCATGGATTGTGATGTCATAATTTTGCATTACATGTATTGTGATGTCATAATTTTGCATTAAATGTTGCATTTCATGGATTGTGATTGCATAATGTTGCATTGATTTTTGCATTGCATGTATTGTGATGTCATAATTTTGCATTAAATGTTGAATTGCATGGATTATGTTTGCATAATTTTGCATTAAATGTTGCATTGCATGGATTGTGATTGCATAATTTTGCATTACATGTTGCATTACATGTATTGTGATGTCATAATGTTGCATTAAATGTTGCATTGCATGGATTGTGATGTCATAATTTTGCATTACATGTATTGTGATGTCATAATTTTGCATTAAATGTTGCATTGCATGGATTGTGATGTCATAATTTTGAATTAAATGTTGAATTGCATGGATTTTGTTTGCATAATTTTGCATTAAATGTTGCATTGCATGGATTGTGATGTCATAATTTTGCATTACATGTTGAATTACATGTATAGTGATGTCATAATTTTGCATTAAATGTTGCATTGCATGGATTGTGATGTCATAATTTTGCATTAAATGTTGCATTGCATGGATTGTGATGTCATATTTTATCATTATATGTTGCATTGCATGGATTGTGATGTCATAATTTTGCATTACATGTATTGTGATGTCATAATTTTGCATTAAATGTTGCATTGCATGGATTGTGATGTCATAATTTTGCATTAAATGTTGCATTGCATGGATTCTGATTGCATAATGTTGCATTGATTTTTGCATTACATTTATTGTGATGTCATAATTTTACATTGCATGGATTGTTATGTCATAATTTTGCATTAACTGTTGCATTGCATGTATTTTGATGTCATAATTTTGCATTAAATGTTGCATTGCATGGATTGTGATTGCATAATGTTGCATTGAATTTTGCATTGCATTTATTGTGATGTCATAATTTTGCATTTAATATTGCATTGCATGGATTGTGATGTCATAATTTTGCATTAAATGTTGAATTGCATGGATTGTGTTTGCATAATTTTGCATTAAATGTTGCATTACATGTATTGTGATGTCATAATGTTGCATTAAATGTTGCATTGCATGGATTGTTATGTAATAATTTTGCATTAAATGTTGCATTGCATGGAATGTGATGTCATAATTTTGCATTAAATGTTGCATTGCATGGATTGTGATGTCATATTTTTTCATTATATGTTGCATTGCATGGATTGTGATTGCATAATTATGCATTAATTGTTGCATTGCATGTATTGTGATGTTATAATTTTGCATTAAATGTTGCATTGCATGGATTGTGATGTCATAATTTTGCATTAAATGTTGAATTGCATGGATTGTGTTTGCATAATTTTGCATTAAATGTTGCATTGCATGGATTGTGATTGCATAATGTTGCATTGAATTTTGCATTGCATTTATTGTGATGTCATAATTTTGCATTAAATGTTGCATTGCATGGATTGTGATGTCATAATTTTGTATTAAATGTTGAATTGCATGGATTGTGTTTGCATAATTTTGCATTAAATGTTGCATTACATGTATTGTGATGTCATAATGTTGCATTAAATGTTGCATTGCATGGATTGTTATGTAATAATTTTGCATTAAATGTTGCATTGCATGGAATGTGATGTCATAATTTTGCATTAAATGTTGCATTGCATGGATTGTGATGTCATCATTTTGCATTAAATGGTGCATTGCATGGATTGTGGTGTCATAATTTTGCATTACATGTTGCATTACATGTATTGTGATGTCATAATTTTTCATTAAATGTTGCATTGCATGGATTGTGATGTCATAATTTTGCATTAAATGTTGAATTGCATGGATTATGTTTGCATAATGTTGCATTAAATGTTGCATTGCATGGATTGTGATTGCATATTTTTGCATTACATGTTGCATTGCATGGATTGTGATGTCATATTTTTTCATTATATGTTGCATTGCATGGATTGTGATGTCATAATTTTGCATTACATGTATTGTGATGTCATAATTTTGCATTAAATGTTGCATTGCATGGATTGTGATGTCATAATTTTGCATTAAATGTTGCATTGCATGGATTCTGATTGCATAATGTTGCATTGATTTTTGCATTACATTTATTGTGATGTCATAATTTTACATTGCATGGATTGTGATGTCATAATTTTGCATTAACTGTTGCATTGCATGTATTGTGATGTCATAATTTTGCATTAAAAGTTACAATGCATGGATTGTGATTGCATAATGTTGCATTGAATTTTGCATTGCATTTATTGTGATGTCATAATTTTGCTTTAAATGTTGCATTGCATGGATTGTGATGTCATAATTTTGCATTAAATGTTGAATTGCATGGATTGTGTTTGCATATTTTTGCATTATATGTTGCATTGCATGGATTGTGATTGCATAATTATGCATTAATTGTTGCATTGCATGTATTGTGATGTTATAATTTTGCATTAAATGTTGCATTGCATGGATTGTGATGTCATAATTTTGCATTAAATGTTGAATTGCATGGATTGTGTTTGCATAATTTTGCATTAAATGTTGCATTGCATGGATTGTGATTGCATAATGTTGCATTGCATTTTGCATTGCATTTATTGTGATGTCATAATTTTACATTAAATGTTGCATTGCATGGATTGTGATGTCATAATTTTGCATTAAATGTTGCATTGCATGGATTGTGATTGCATAATGTTGCATTAAATGTTGCATTGCATGGATTGTGATTGCATAATTTTGCATTACATGTTGCATTGCATGGATTGTGATGTCATAATTTTGCATTAAATGGTGCATTGCATGGATTGTGATGTCATAATTTTGCATTACATGTTGCATTACATATATTGTGATGTCATAATTTTGCATTAAATGTTGCATTGCATGGATTGTGATGTCATAATTTTGCATTAAATATTGCATTGCATGGATTGTGATGTCATAATATTGCATTAAATTTTGAATTGCATGGATTGTGATTGCATAATTTTTCATTAAATGTTGCATTGCATGGATTGTGAGGTCATAATTTTGCATTAAATGTTGCATTGCATGTATTGTGATTGCATAATGTTGCATTAAATGTTGCTTTGCATGGATTGCAATTGCTTAATTTTGCATTAAATGTTGCATTGCATGGATTGTGATGTCATAATTTTTCATTAAATGTTGCATTGCATGGATTGTGATGTCATAATTTTGCATTAAATGGTGCATTGCATGGATTGTGGTGTCATAATTTTGCATTACATGTTGCATTACATGTATTGTGATGTCATAATTTTTCATTAAATGTTGCATTGCATGGATTGTGATTGCATAATTATGCATTAATTGTTGCATTGCATGTATTGTGATGTTATAATTTTGCATTAAATGTTGCATTGCATGGATTGTGATGTCATAATTTTGCATTAAATGTTGAATTGCATGGATTGTGTTTGCATAATTTTGCATTAAATGTTGCATTGCATGGATTGTGATTGCATAATGTTGCATTGCATTTTGCATTGCATTTATTGTGATGTCATAATTTTGCATTAAATGTTGCATTGCATGGATTGTGATTGCATAATGTTGCATTAAATGTTGCATTGCATGGATTGTGATTGCATAATTTTGCATTACATGTTGCATTGCATGGATTGTGATGTCATAATTTTGCATTAAATGGTGCATTGCATTGATTGTGATGTCATAATTTTGCATTACATGTTGCATTACATATATTGTGATGTCATAATTTTGCATTAAATGTTGCATTGCATGGATTGTGATGTCATAATTTTTCATTAAATGTTGCATTGCATGGATTGTGATGTCATAATTTTGCATTAAATGGTGCATTGCATGGATTGTGGTGTCATAATTTTGCATTACATGTTGCATTACATGTATTGTGATGTCATAATTTTTCATTAAATGTTGCATTGCATGGATTGTGATGTCATAATTTTGCATTAAATGTTGAATTGCATGGATTATGTTTGCATAATGTTGCATTAAATGTTGCATTGCATGGATTGTGATTGCATAATTTTGCATTACATGTTGCATTGCATGGATTGTGATGTCATATTTTTTCATTATATGTTGCATTGCATGGATTGTGATGTCATAATTTTGCATTACATGTATTGTGATGTCATAATTTTGCATTAAATGTTGCATTGCATGGATTGTGATGTCATAATTTTGCATTAAATGTTGCATTGCTTGGATTGTGATGTCATATTTTATCATTATATGTTGCATTGCATGGATTGAGATTGCATAATTATGCATTCATTGTTGCATTGCATGGGTTGTGATGTCATAATTTTGCATTACATGTTGCATTACATGGATTGTGATTGCATAATTTTGCATTACATGTTGCATTACATGTATTGTGATGTCATAATGTTGCATTAAATGTTGCATTGCATGGATTGTGATGTCATAATTTTGAATTAAATGTTGAATTGCATGGATTTTGTTTGCATAATTTTGCATTAAATGTTGCATTGCATGGATTGTGATGTCATAATTTTGCATTACATGTTGAATTACATGTATTGTGATGTCATAATGTTGCATTAAATGTTGCATAGCATGGATTGTGTTGTCATAATTTTGCATTAAATGTTGCATTGCATGGATTGTGATGTCATAATTTTGCATTAAATGTTGCATTGCATGGATTGTGATGTCATATTTTATCATTATATGTTGCATTGCATGGATTGTGATGTCATAATTTTGCATTACATGTATTGTGATGTCATAATTTTGCATTAAATGTTGCATTGCATGGATTGTGATGTCATAATTTTGCATTAAATGTTGCATTGCATGGATTCTGATTGCATAATGTTGCATTGATTTTTGCATTAGATGTATTGTGATGTCATAATTTTGCATTAAATGTTGCATTGCATGGATTGTGATGTCATAATTTTGCATTAAATGTTGCATTGCATGGATTCTGATTGCATAATGTTGCATTGATTTTTGCATTACATGTATTGTGATGTCATAATGTTGCATTAAATGTTGCATTGCATGGATTGTGATGTCATAATTTTGAATTAAATGTTGAATTGCATAGATTTTGTTTGCATAATTTTGCATTAAATGTTGCATTGCATGGATTGTGATGTCATAATTTTGCATTACATGTTGAATTACATGTATTGTGATGTCATAATGTTGCATTAAATGTTGCATAGCATGGATTGTGTTGTCATAATTTTGCATTAAATGTTGCATTGCATGGATTGTGATGTCATAATTTTGCATTAAATTTTGCATTGCATGGATTGTGATGTCATATTTTATCATTATATGTTGCATTGCATGGATTGTGATTGCATAATTATGCATTAATTGTTGCATTGCATGGGTTGAGATGTCATAATTTTGCATTACATGTTGCATTACATGGATTGTGATTGCATAATTTTGCATTACATGTTGCATTACATGTATTGTGATGTCATAATGTTGCATTAAATGTTGCATTGCATGGATTGTGATGTCATAATTTTGAATTAAATGTTGAATTGCATGGATTTTGTTTGCCTAATTTTGCATTAAATGTTGCATTGCATGGATTGTGATGTCATAATTTTGCATTACATGTTGAATTACATGTATTGTGATGTCATAATGTTGCATTAAATGTTGCATAGCATGGATTGTGTTGTCATAATTTTGCATTAAATGTTGCATTGCATGGATTGTGATGTCATAATTTTGCATTAAATGTTGCATTGCATGGATTGTGATGTCATATTTTATCATTATATGTTGCATTGCATGGATTGTGATTGCATAATTATGCATTAATTGTTGCATTGCATGGGTTGTGATGTCATAATTTTGCATAAAATGTTGCATTGCATGGATTGTGTTGTCATAATTTTGCTTTAAATGTTGCATTGCATGGATTGTGATGTCATAATTTTGCATTAAATGTTGCATTGCATGGATTGTGATGTCATATTTTATCATTATATGTTGCATTGCATGGATTGTGATTGCATAATTATGCATTAATTGTTGCATTGCATGGGTTGTGATGTCATAATTTTGCATTAAATGTTGCATTTCATGGATTGTGATTGCATAATGTTGCATTGATTTTTGCATTGCATGTATTGTGATGTCATAATTTTGCATTAAATGTTGAATTGCATGGATTATGTTTGCATAATTTTGCATTAAATGTTGCATTGCATGGATTGTGATTGCATAATTTTGCATTACATGTTGCATTACATGTATTGTGATGTCATAATGTTGCATTAAATGTTGCATTGCATGGATTGTGATGTCATAATTTTGCATTACATGTATTGTGATGTCATAATTTTGCATTAAATGTTGCATTGCATGGATTGTGATGTCATAATTTTGAATTAAATGTTGAATTGCATGGATTTTGTTTGCATAATTTTGCATTAAATGTTGCATTGCATGGATTGTGATGTCATAATTTTGCATTACATGTTGAATTACATGTATTGTGATGTCATAATGTTGCATTAAATGTTGCATAGCATGGATTGTGTTGTCATAATTTTGCATTAAATGTTGCATTGCATGGATTGTGATGTCATAATTTTGCATTAAATGTTGCATTGCATGGATTGTGATGTCATATTTTATCATTATATGTTGCATTGCATGGATTGTGATGTCATAATTTTGCATTACATGTATTGTGATGTCATAATTTTGCATTAAATGTTGCATTGCATGGATTGATTGCATAATTATGCATTAATTGTTGCATTGCATGGATTGTGATTGCATAATTATGCATTAATTGTTGCATTGCATGGGTTGTGATGTCATAATGTTGCATTGAATTTTGCATTGCATTTATTGTGATGTCATAATTTTGCATTAAATGTTGCATTGCATGGATTGTGATGTCATAATTTTGCATTAAATGGTGCATTGCATGGTTGTGATGTCATAATTTTGCATTACATGTTGCATTACATATATTGTGATGTCATAATTTTGCATTACATGTTGCATTGCATGGATTGTGATTGCATAATTTTGCATTACATGTTGCATTGCATGGATTGTGATGTCATATTTTTTTCATTATATGTTGCATTGCATGGATTGTGATTGCATAATTATGCAATAATTGTTGCATTGCATGGATTGTGATGTCATAATTTTGCATTAAATGTTGCATTGCATGGATTGTCATGTCATAATTTTGCATTACATGTATTGTGATGTCATAATTTTGCATTAAATGTTGCATTGCATGGATTGTGATTGCATAATGTTGCATTGATTTTTGCATTACATTTATTGTGATGTCAATTTTACATTGCATGGATTGTGATGTCATAATTTTGCATTAACTGTTGCATTGCATGTATTGTGATGTCATAATTTTGCATTAAATGTTGCATTGCATGGATTGTGATTGCATAATGTTGCATTGAATTTTGCATTGCATTTATTGTGATGTCATAATTTTGCATTAAATGTTGCATTGCATGGATTGTGATGTCATATTTTTGCATTAAATGTTGAATTGCATGGATTGTGTTTGCATAATTTTGCATTAAATGTTGCATTACATGTATTGTGATGTCATAATGTTGCATTAAATGTTGCATTGCATGGATTGTTATGTAATAATTTTGCATTAAATGTTGCATTGCATGGAATGTGATGTCATAATTTTGCATTAAATGTTGCATTGCATGGATTGTGATGTCATCATTTTGCATTAAATGGTGCATTGCATGGATTGTGGTGTCATAATTTTGCATTACATGTTGCATTACATGTATTGTGATGTCATAATTTTTCATTAAATGTTGCATTGCATGGATTGTGATGTCCTAATTTTGCATTAAATGTTGAATTGCATGGATTATGTTTGCATAATGTTGCATTAAATGTTGCATTGCATGGATTGTGATTGCATAATTTTGCATTACATGTTGCATTGCATGGATTGTGATGTCATATTTTTTCATTATATGTTGCATTGCATGGATTGTGATGTCATAATTTTGCATTACATGTATTGTGATGTCATAATTTTGCATTAAATGTTGCATTGCATGGATTGTGATGTCATAATTTTGCATTAAATGTTGCATTGCATGGATTCTGATTGCATAATGTTGCATTGATTTTTGCATTACATTTATTGTGATGTCATAATTTTACATTGCATGGATTGTGATGTCATAATTTTGCATTAACTGTTGCATTGCATGTATTGTGATGTCATAATTTTGCATTAAATGTTACAATGCATGGATTGTGATTGCATAATGTTGCATTGAATTTTGCATTGCATTTATTGTGATGTCATAATTTTGCTTTAAATGTTGCATTGCATGGATTGTGATGTCATAATTTTGCATTAAATGTTGCATTGCATGGATTGTGATGTCATAATTTTGCAATAAATGTTGAATTGCATGGATTGTGTTTGCATAATTTTGCATTAAATGTTGCATTGCATGGATTCTGATTGCATAATGTTGCATTGATTTTTGCATTACATTTATTGTGATGTCATAATTTTACATTGCATGGATTGTGATGTCATAATTTTGCATTAACTGTTGCATTACATGTATTGTGATGTCATAATTTTGCATTAAATGTTGCATTGCATGGATTGTGATTGCATAATGTTGCATTGATTTTTGCATTACATTTATTGTGATGTCAATTTTACATGGCATGGATTGTGATGTCATAATTTTGCATTAAATGGTGCATTGCATGGATTGTGATGTCATAATTTTGCATTACATGTTGCATTACATATATTGTGATGTCATAATTTTGCATTAAATGTTGCATTGCATGGATTGTGATGTCATAATTTTGCATTAAATATTGCATTGCATGGATTGTGATGTCATAATATTGCATTAAATTTTGAATTGCATGGATTGTGATTGCATAATTTTTCATTAAATGTTGCATTGCATGGATTGTGAGGTCATAATTTTGCATTAAATGTTGCATTGCATGTATTGTGATTGCATAATGTTGCATTAAATGTTGCATTGCATGGATTGCAATTGCATAATTTTGCATTAAATGTTGCATTGCATGGATTGTGATGTCATAATTTTGCATTAAATGTTGCATTGCATGGATTGTGATGTCATAATTTTGCATTACATGTTGCATTACATGTATTGTGATGTCATAATGTTGCATTAAATGTTGCATTGCATGGATTGTAATTGCATAATGTTGCATTTATTTTTGCATTGCATTTATTGTGATGTCATAATTTTAAATAAAATGTTGCATTGCATGGATTGTGATGTCATAATTTTGCATTAAATGTTGAATTGCAAGGATTGTGTTTGCATAATTTTGCATTAAATGTTGCATTGCATGGATTGTGATTGCATAATTTTGCATTACATGTATTGTGATGTCATAATGTTGCATTAAATGTTGCATTGCATGGATTGTGATGTAATAATTTTGCCGTAAATGTTGCATTGCATGGATTGTTTTGTCATAATTTTGCATTAAATGTTGCATTGCATGGATTGTGATGTCATATTTTATCATTATATGTTCCATTGCATGGATTTTGATTGCATAATTATGCATTAATTGTTGCATTGCATGGGTTGTGATGTCATAATTTTGCATTAAATGTTGCATTGCATGGATTGTGATGTCATAATTTTGCATTAAATGTTGCATTGCATGGATTGTGATGTCATAATTTTGCATTAAATGTTGCATTGCATGGATTGTGATGTCATATTTTATCATTATATGTTGCATTGCATGGATTGTGATTGCATAATTATGCATTCATTGTTGCATTGCATGGGTTGTGATGTCATAATTTTGCATTACATGTTGCATTACATGGATTGTGATTGCATAATTTTGCATTACATGTTGCATTACATGTATTGTGATGTCATAATGTTGCATTGCATGGATTGTGATGTCATAATTTTGAATTAAATGTTGAATTGCATGGATTTTGTTTGCATACTTTTGCATTAAATGTTGCATTGCATGGATTGTGATGTCATAATTTTGCATTACATGTTGAATTACATGTATTGTGATGTCATAATGTTGCATTAAATGTTGCATAGCATGGATTGTGTTGTCATAATTTTGCATTAAATGTTGCATTGCATGGATTGTGATGTCATAATTTTGCATTAAATGTTGCATTGCATGGATTGTGATGTCATATTTTATCATTATATGTTGCATTGCATGGATTGTGATGTCATAATTTTACATTACATGTATTGTGATGTCATAATTTTGCATTAAATGTTGCATTGCATGGATTGTGATGTCATAATTTTGCATTAAATGTTGCATTGCATGGATTCTGATTGCATAATGTTGCATTGATTTTTGCATTACATTTATTGTGATGTCATAATTTTACATTGCATGGATTGTGATGTCATAATTTTGCATTAACTGTTGCATTGCATGTATTGTGATGTCATAATTTTGCATTAAATGTTGCATTGCATGGATTGTGATTGCATAATGTTGCATTGCATTTTGCATTGCATTTATTGTGATGTCATAATTTTGCATTAAATGTTGCATTGCATGGATTGTGATGTCATAATTTTGCATTAAATGTTGAATTGCATGGATTCTGTTTGCATAATTTTGCATTAAATGTTGCATTACATGTATTGTGATGTCATAATGTTGCATTAAATGTTGCATTGCATGGATTGTTATGTAATAATTTTGCATTAAATGTTGCATTGCATGGAATGTGATGTCATAATTTTGCATTAAATGTTGAATTGCATGGATTGTGTTTGCATAATTTTGCATTAAATGTTGCATTGCATGGATTGTGATTGCATAATGTTGCATTGGATTTTGCATTGCATTTATTGTGATGTCATAATGTTGCATTAAATGTTGCATTGCATGGATTGTGATGTCATAATTTTGCATTAAATGTTGCATTGCATGGATTGTGATTGCATAATGTTGCATTAAATGTTGCATTGCATGGATTGTGATTGCATAATTTTGCATAACATGTTGCATTGCATGGATTGTGATGTCATAATTTTGCATTAAATGTTGCATTGCATGGATTGTGATGTCATAATTTTGAATTAAATATTGCATTGCATGGATTGTGATGTCATAATATTGCATTAAATGTTGCATTGCATGTATTGTGATTGCATAATGTTGCATTAAATGTTGCATTGCATGGATTGCAATTGCATAATTTTGCATTAAATGTTGCATTGCATGGATTGTGATGTCATAATTTTGTATTAAATGTTGCATTGCATGGATTGTGATGTCATAATTTTGCATTAAATGTTGCATTGCATGGATTGTAATTGCATAATGTTGCATTTATTTTTGCATTGCATTTATTGTGATGTCATAATTTTAAATAAAATGTTGCATTGCATGGATTGTGATGTCATAATTTTGCATTAAATGTTGAATTGCAAGGATTGTGTTTGCATAATTTTGCATTAAATGTTGCATTGCATGGATTGTGATTGCATAATTTTGCATTACATGTATTGTGATGTCATAATGTTGCATTAAATGTTGCATTGCATGGATTGTGATGTAATAATTTTGCCGTAAATGTTGCATTGCACGGATTGTTTTGTCATAATTTTGCATTAAATGTTGCATTGCATGGATTGTGATGTCATATTTTATCATTATATGTTGCATTGCATGGATTGTGATTGCATAATTATGCATTAATTGTTGCATTGCATGGGTTGTGGTGTCATAATTTTGCATTAAATGTTGCATTGCATGGATTGTGATGTCATAATTTTGCATTAAATGTTGCATTGCATGGATTGTGATGTCATAATTTTGCATTAAATGTTGCATTGCATGGATTGTGATGTCATATTTTATCATTATATGTTGCATTGCATGGATTGTGATTGCATAATTATGCATTAATTGTTGCATTGCATGGGTTGAGATGTCATAATTTTGCATTACATGGATTGTGATTGCATAATTTTGCATTACATGTTGCATTACATGTATTGTGATGTCATAATGTTGCATTAAATGTTGCATTGCATGGATTGTGATGTCATAATTTTGAATTAAATGTTGAATTGCATGGATTTTGTTTGCATAATTTTGCATTAAATGTTGCATTGCATGGATTGTGATGTCATAATTTTGCATTACATGTTGAATTACATGTATTGTGATGTCATAATGTTGCATTAAATGTTGCATTACATGTATTGTGATGTCATAATTTTGCATTAAATGTTGCATTGCATGGATTGTGATTGCATAATTTTGCATTACATGTTGCATTACATGTATTGTGATGACATAATGTTGCCTTAAATGTTGCTTTGCATGGATTGTGATGTCATAATTTTGCATTAAATGTTGCATTGCATGGATTGTGATGTCATATTTTATCATTATATGTTGCATTGCATGGATTGTGATTGCATAATTATGCATTAATTGTTGCATTGCATGGGTTGAGATGTCATAATTTTGCATTGCATGGGTTGTGATGTCATAATTTTGCATTAAATGTTGCATTTCATGGATTGTGATTGCATAATGTTGCATTGATTTTTGCATTGCATGTATTGTGATGTCATAATTTTGCATTAAATGTTGAATTGCATGGATTATGTTTGCATAATTTTGCATTAAATGTTGCATTGCATGGATTGTGATTGCATAATTTTGCATTACATGTTGCATTACATGTATTGTGATGTCATAATGTTGCATTAAATGTTGCATTGCATGGATTGTGATGTCATAATTTTGCATTACATGTATTGTGATGTCATAATTTTGCATTAAATGTTGCATTGCATGGATTGTGATTGCATAATTTTGCATTACATGTTGCATTACATGTATTGTGATGACATAATGTTGCCTTAAATGTTGCTTTGCATGGATTGTGTTGTCATGATTTTGCATTAAATGTTGCATTGCATGGATTGTGATGTCATAATTTTGCATTAAATGTTGCATTGCATGGATTGTGATGTCATAATTTTGCATTACATGTATTGTGATGTCATAATTTTGCATTAAATGTTGCATTGCATGGATTGTGATTGCATAATTTTGCATTACATGTTGCATTACATGTATTGTGATGTCATAACGTTGCATTAAATATTGCATGGATTGTGTTGTCATAATTTTGCATTAAATGTTGCATTGCATGGATTGTGATGTCATAATTTTGCATTAAATGTTGCATTGCATGGATTGTGATGTCATATTTTATCATTATATGTTGCATTGCATGGATTGTGATGTCATAATTTTGCATTACATGTATTGTGATGTCACAATTTTGCATTAAATGTTGCATTACATGGATTGTGATGTCATAATTTTGCATTAAATGTTGCATTGCATGGATTCTGATTGCATAATGTTGCATTGATTTTTGCATTACATTTATTGTGATGTCATAATTTTACATTGCATGGATTGTGATGTCATAATTTTGCATTAACTGTTGCATTGCATGTATTGTGATGTCATAATTTTGCATTAAATGTTGCATTGCATGGATTGTGATTGCATAATGTTGCATTGCATTTTGCATTGCATTTATTGTTATGTCATAATTTTGCATTAAATGTTGCATTGCATGGATTGTGATGTCATAATTTTGCATTAAATGTTGAATTGCATGGATTCTGTTTGCATAATTTTGCATTAAATGTTGCATTACATGTATTGTGATGTCATAATGTTGCATTAAATTTTGCATTGCATGGATTGTGATGTCATAATTTTGCATTAAATGTTGCATTGCATGGATTGTGATGTCATAATTTTGCAATAAATGTTGAATTGCATGGATTGTGTTTGCATAATTTTGCATTAAATGTTGCATTGCATGGATTGTGATTGCATAATTTTGCATTACATGTATTGTGATGTCATAATTTTGCATTAAATGTTGCATTGCATGGATTGTGATTGCATAATGTTGCATTGATTTTTGCATTACATTTATTGTGATGTCAATTTTACATTGCATGGATTGTGATGTCATAATTTTGCATTAAATGGTGCATTGCATGGATTGTGATGTCATAATTTTGCATTACATGTTGCATTACATATATTGTGATGTCATAATTTTGCATTAAATGTTGCATTGCATGGATTGTGATGTCATAATTTTGCATTAAATATTGCATTGCATGGATTGTGATGTCATAATATTGCATTAAATTTTGAATTGCATGGATTGTGATTGCATAATTTTTCATTAAATGTTGCATTGCATGGATTGTGAGGTCATAATTTTGCATTAAATGTTGCATTGCATGTATTGTGATTGCATAATGTTGCATTAAATGTTGCATTGCATGGATTGCAATTGCATAATTTTGCATTAAATGTTGCATTGCATGGATTGTGATGTCATAATTTTGCATTAAATGTTGCATTGCATGGATTGTGATGTCATAATTTTGCATTACATGTTGCATTACATGTATTGTGATGTCATAATGTTGCATTAAATGTTGCATTGCATGGATTGTAATTGCATAATGTTGCATTTATTTTTGCATTGCATTTATTGTGATGTCATAATTTTAAATAAAATGTTGCATTGCATGGATTGTGATGTCATAATTTTGCATTAAATGTTGAATTGCAAGGATTGTGTTTGCATAATTTTGCATTAAATGTTGCATTGCATGGATTGTGATTGCATAATTTTGCATTACATGTATTGTGATGTCATAATGTTGCATTAAATGTTGCATTGCATGGATTGTGATGTAATAATTTTGCCGTAAATGTTGCATTGCATGGATTGTTTTGTCATAATTTTGCATTAAATGTTGCATTGCATGGATTGTGATGTCATATTTTATCATTATATGTTCCATTGCATGGATTTTGATTGCATAATTATGCATTAATTGTTGCATTGCATGGGTTGTGATGTCATAATTTTGCATTAAATGTTGCATTGCATGGATTGTGATGTCATAATTTTGCATTAAATGTTGCATTGCATGGATTGTGATGTCATAATTTTGCATTAAATGTTGCATTGCATGGATTGTGATGTCATAATTTTGCATTAAATGTTGCATTGCATGGATTGTGATGTCATATTTTATCATTATATGTTGCATTGCATGGATTGTGATTGCATAATTATGCATTCATTGTTGCATTGCATGGGTTGTGATGTCATAATTTTGCATTACATGTTGCATTACATGGATTGTGATTGCATAATTTTGCATTACATGTTGCATTACATGTATTGTGATGTCATAATGTTGCATTGCATGGATTGTGATGTCATAATTTTGAATTAAATGTTGAATTGCATGGATTTTGTTTGCATAATTTTGCATTAAATGTTGCATTGCATGGATTGTGATGTCATAATTTTGCATTACATGTTGAATTACATGTATTGTGATGTCATAATGTTGCATTAAATGTTGCATAGCATGGATTGTGTTGTCATAATTTTGCATTAAATGTTGCATTGCATGGATTGTGATGTCATAATTTTGCATTAAATGTTGCATTGCATGGATTGTGATGTCATATTTTATCATTATATGTTGCATTGCATGGATTGTGATGTCATAATTTTGCATTACATGTATTGTGATGTCATAATTTTGCATTAAATGTTGCATTGCATGGATTGTGATGTCATAATTTTGCATTAAATGTTGCATTGCATGGATTCTGAATGCATAATGTTGCATTGATTTTTGCATTACATTTATTGTGATGTCATAATTTTACATTGCATGGATTGTGATGTCATAATTTTGCATTAACTGTTGCATTGCATGTATTGTGATGTCATAATTTTGCATTAAATGTTGCATTGCATGGATTGTGATTGCATAATGTTGCATTGCATTTTGCATTGCATTTATTGTGATGTCATAATTTTGCATTAAATGTTGCATTGCATGGATTGTGATGTCATAATTTTGCATTAAATGTTGAATTGCATGGATTCTGTTTGCATAATTTTGCATTAAATGTTGCATTACATGTATTGTGATGTCATAATGTTGCATTAAATGTTGCATTGCATGGATTGTTATGTAATAATTTTGCATTAAATGTTGCATTGCATGGAATGTGATGTCATAATTTTGCATTAAATGTTGAATTGCATGGATTGTGTTTGCATAATTTTGCATTAAATGTTGCATTGCATGGATTGTGATTGCATAATGTTGCATTGGATTTTGCATTGCATTTATTGTGATGTCATAATTTTGCATTAAATGTTGCATTGCATGGATTGTGATGTCATAATTTTGCATTAAATGTTGCATTGCATGGATTGTGATTGCATAATGTTGCATTAAATGTTGCATTGCATGGATTGTGATTGCATAATTTTGCATTACATGTTGCATTGCATGGATTGTGATGTCATAATTTTGCATTAAATGTTGCATTGCATGGATTGTGATGTCATAATTTTGAATTAAATATTGCATTGCATGGATTGTGATGTCATAATATTGCATTAAATTTTGAATTGCATGGATTGTGATTGCATAATTTTTCATTAAATGTTGCATTGCATGGATTGTGATATCATAATTTTGCATTAAATGTTGCATTGCATGTATTGTGATTGCATAATGTTGCATTAAATGTTGCATTGCATGGATTGCAATTGCATAATTTTGCATTAAATGTTGCATTGCATGGATTGTGATGTCATAATTTTGTATTAAATGTTGCATTGCATGGATTGTGATGTCATAATTTTGCATTAAATGTTGCATTGCATGGATTGTAATTGCATAATGTTGCATTTATTTTTGCATTGCATTTATTGTGATGTCATAATTTTAAATAAAATGTTGCATTGCATGGATTGTGATGTCATAATTTTGCATTAAATGTTGAATTGCAAGGATTGTGTTTGCATAATTTTGCATTAAATGTTGCATTGCATGGATTGTGATTGCATAATTTTGCATTACATGTATTGTGATGTCATAATGTTGCATTAAATGTTGCATTGCATGGATTGTGATGTAATAATTTTGCCGTAAATGTTGCATTGCACGGATTGTTTTGTCATAATTTTGCATTAAATGTTGCATTGCATGGATTGTGATGTCATATTTTATCATTATATGTTGCATTGCATGGATTGTGATTGCATAATTCTGCATTAATTGTTGCATTGCATGGGTTGTGATGTCATAATTTTGCATTAAATGTTGCATTGCATGGATTGTGATGTCATAATTTTGCATTAAATGTTGCATTGCATGGATTGTGATGTCATATTTTATCATTATATGTTGCATTGCATGGATTGTGATTGCATAATTATGCATTAATTGTTGCATTGCATGGGTTGTGATGTCATAATTTTGCATTAAATGTTGCATTGCATGGATTGTGATGTCATAATTTTGCATTAAATGTTGCATTGCATGGATTGTGATGTCATAATTTTGCATTAAATGTTGCATTGCATGGATTGTGATGTCATATTTTATCATTATATGTTGCATTGCATGGATTGTGATTGCATAATTATGCATTAATTGTTGCATTGCATGGGTTGTGATGTCATAATTTTGCATTAAATGTTGCATTGCATGGATTGTGTTGTCATAATTTTGCTTTAAATGTTGCATTGCATGGATTGTGATGTCATAATTTTGCATTAAATGTTGCATTGCATGGATTGTGATGTCATATTTTATCATTATATGTTGCATTGCATGGATTGTGATTGCATAATTATGCATTAATTGTTGCATTGCATGGGTTGTGATGTCATAATTTTGCATTAAATGTTGCATTTCATGGATTGTGATTGCATAATGTTGCATTGATTTTTGCATTGCATGTATTGTGATGTCATAATTTTGCATTAAATGTTGAATTGCATGGATTATGTTTGCATAATTTTGCATTAAATGTTGCATTGCATGGATTGTGATTGCATAATTTTGCATTACATGTTGCATTACATGTATTGTGATGTCATAACGTTGCATTAAATATTGCATGGATTGTGTTGTCATAATTTTGCATTAAATGTTGCATTGCATGGATTGTGATGTCATAATTTTGCATTAAATGTTGCATTGCATGGATTGTGATGTCATATTTTATCATTATATGTTGCATTGCATGGATTGTGATGTCATAATTTTGCATTACATGTATTGTGATGTCACAATTTTGCATTAAATGTTGCATTACATGGATTGTGATGTCATAATTTTGCATTAAATGTTGCATTGCATGGATTCTGATTGCATAATGTTGCATTGATTTTTGCATTACATTTATTGTGATGTCATAATTTTACATTGCATGGATTGTGATGTCATAATTTTGCATTAACTGTTGCATTGCATGTATTGTGATGTCATAATTTTGCATTAAATGTTGCATTGCATGGATTGTGATTGCATAATGTTGCATTGCATTTTGCATTGCATTTATTGTTATGTCATAATTTTGCATTAAATGTTGCATTGCATGGATTGTGATGTCATAATTTTGCATTAAATGTTGAATTGCATGGATTCTGTTTGCATAATTTTGCATTAAATGTTGCATTACATGTATTGTGATGTCATAATGTTGCATTAAATGTTGCATTGCATGGATTGTTATGTAATAATTTTGCATTAAATGTTGCATTGCATGGAATGTGATGTCATAATTTTGCATTAAATGTTGAATTGCATGGATTGTGTTTGCATAATTTTGCATTAAATGTTGCATTGCATGGATTGTGATTGCATAATGTTGCATTTGATTTTGCATTGCATTTATTGTGATATCATAATTTTGCATTAAATGTTGCATTGCATGGATTGTGATGTCATAATTTTGCATTAAATGTTGCATTGCATGGATTGTGATGTCATAATTTTGCATTAAATGTTGCATTGCATGGATTGTGATGTCATAATTTTGCATTAAATGTTGCATTGCATGGATTGTGATGTCATATTTTATCATTATAGGTTGCATTGCATGGATTGTGATTGCATAATTATGCATTCATTGTTGCATTGCATGGGTTGTGATGTCATAATTTTGCATTACATGTTGCATTACATGGATTGTGATTGCATAATTTTGCATTACATGTTGCATTACATGTATTGTGATGTCATAATGTTGCATTGCATGGATTGTGATGTCATAATTTTGAATTAAATGTTGAATTGCATGGATTTTGTTTGCATAATTTTGCATTAAATGTTGCATTGCATGTATTGTGATGTCATAATTTTGCATTACATGTTGAATTACATGTATTGTGATGTCATAATGTTGCATTAAATGTTGCATAGCATGGATTGTGTTGTCATAATTTTGCATTAAATGTTGCATTGCATGGATTGTGATGTCATAATTTTGCATTAAATGTTGCATTGCATGGATTGTGATGTCATATTTTATCATTATATGTTGCATTGCATGGATTGTGATGTCATAATTTTGCATTACATGTATTGTGATGTCATAATTTTGCATTAAATGTTGCATTGCATGGATTGTGATGTCATAATTTTGCATTAAATGTTGCATTGCATGGATTCTGATTGCATAATGTTGCATTGATTTTTGCATTACATTTATTGTGATGTCATAATTTTACATTGCATGGATTGTGATGTCATAATTTTGCATTAACTGTTGCATTGCATGTATTGTGATGTCATAATTTTGCATTAAATGTTGCATTGCATGGATTGTGATTGCATAATGTTGCATTGCATTTTGCATTGCATTTATTGTGATGTCATAATTTTGCATTAAATGTTGCATTGCATGGATTGTGATGTCATAATTTTGCATTAAATGTTGAATTGCATGGATTCTGTTTGCATAATTTTGCATTAAATGTTGCATTACATGTATTGTGATGTCATAATGTTGCATTAAATGTTGCATTGCATGGATTGTTATGTAATAATTTTGCATTAAATGTTGCATTGCATGGAATGTGATGTCATAATTTTGCATTAAATGTTGAATTGCATGGATTGTGTTTGCATAATTTTGCATTAAATGTTGCATTGCATGGATTGTGATTGCATAATGTTGCATTGGATTTTGCATTGCATTTATTGTGATGTCATAATTTTGCATTAAATGTTGCATTGCATGGATTGTGATGTCATAATTTTGCATTAAATGTTGCATTGCATGGATTGTGATTGCATAATGTTGCATTAAATGTTGCATTGCATGGATTGTGATTGCATAATTTTGCATTACATGTTGCATTGCATGGATTGTGATGTCATAATTTTGCATTAAATGTTGCATTGCATGGATTGTGATGTCATAATTTTGAATTAAATATTGCATTGCATGGATTGTGATGTCATAATATTGCATTAAATTTTGAATTGCATGGATTGTGATTGCATAATTATTCATTAAATGTTGCATTGCATGGATTGTGATATCATAATTTTGCATTAAATGTTGCATTGCATGTATTGTGATTGCATAATGTTGCATTAAATGTTGCATTGCATGGATTGCAATTGCATAATTTTGCATTAAATGTTGCATTGCATGGATTGTGATGTCATAATTTTGCATTAAATGTTGCATTGCATGGATTGTGATGTCATAATTTTGCATTACATGTTGCATTACATGTATTGTGATGTCATAATGTTGCATTAAATGTTGCATTGCATGGATTGTAATTGCATAATGTTGCATTTATTTTTGCATTGCATTTATTGTGATGTCATAATTTTAAATAAAATGTTGCATTGCATGGATTGTGATGTCATAATTTTGCATTAAATGTTGAATTGCAAGGATTGTGTTTGCATAATTTTGCATTAAATGTTGCATTGCATGGATTGTGATTGCATAATTTTGCATTACATGTATTGTGATGTCATAATGTTGCATTAAATGTTGCATTGCATGGATTGTGATGTAATAATTTTGCCGTAAATGTTGCATTGCATGGATTGTTTTGTCATAATTTTGCATTAAATGTTGCATTGCATGGATTGTGATGTCATATTTTATCATTATATGTTCCATTGCATGGATTTTGATTGCATAATTATGCATTAATTGTTGCATTGCATGGGTTGTGATGTCATAATTTTGCATTAAATGTTGCATTGCATGGATTGTGATGTCATAATTTTGCATTAAATGTTGCATTGCATGGATTGTGATGTCATAATTTTGCATTAAATGTTGCATTGCATGGATTGTGATGTCATAATTTTGCATTAAATGTTGCATTGCATGGATTGTGATGTCATATTTTATCATTATATGTTGCATTGCATGGATTGTGATTGCATAATTATGCATTCATTGTTGCATTGCATGGGTTGTGATGTCATAATTTTGCATTACATGTTGCATTACATGGATTGTGATTGCATAATTTTGCATTACATGTTGCATTACATGTATTGTGATGTCATAATGTTGCATTGCATGGATTGTGATGTCATAATTTTGAATTAAATGTTGAATTGCATGGATTTTGTTTGCATAATTTTGCATTAAATGTTGCATTGCATGGATTGTGATGTCATAATTTTGCATTACATGTTGAATTACATGTATTGTGATGTCATAATGTTGCATTAAATGTTGCATAGCATGGATTGTGTTGTCATAATTTTGCATTAAATGTTGCATTGCATGGATTGTGATGTCATAATTTTGCATTAAATGTTGCATTGCATGGATTGTGATGTCATATTTTATCATTATATGTTGCATTGCATGGATTGTGATGTCATAATTTTGCATTACATGTATTGTGATGTCATAATTTTGCATTAAATGTTGCATTGCATGGATTGTGATGTCATAATTTTGCATTAAATGTTGCATTGCATGGATTCTGATTGCATAATGTTGCATTGATTTTTGCATTACATTTATTGTGATGTCATAATTTTACATTGCATGGATTGTGATGTCATAATTTTGCATTAACTGTTGCATTGCATGTATTGTGATGTCATAATTTTGCATTAAATGTTGCATTGCATGGATTGTGATTGCATAATGTTGCATTGCATTTTGCATTGCATTTATTGTGATGTCATAATTTTGCATTAAATGTTGCATTGCATGGATTGTGATGTCATAATTTTGCATTAAATGTTGAATTGCATGGATTCTGTTTGCATAATTTTGCATTAAATGTTGCATTACATGTATTGTGATGTCATAATGTTGCATTAAATGTTGCATTGCATGGATTGTTATGTAATAATTTTGCATTAAATGTTGCATTGCATGGATTGTGATTGCATAATGTTGCATTGGATTTTGCATTGCATTTATTGTGATGTCATAATTTTGCATTAAATGTTGCATTGCATGGATTGTGATGTCATAATTTTGCATTAAATGTTGCATTGCATGGATTGTGATTGCATAATGTTGCATTAAATGTTGCATTGCATGGATTGTGATTGCATAATTTTGCATTACATGTTGCATTGCATGGATTGTGATGTCATAATTTTGCATTAAATGTTGCATTGCATGGATTGTGATGTCATAATTTTGAATTAAATATTGCATTGCATGGATTGTGATGTCATAATATTGCATTAAATTTTGAATTGCATGGATTGTGATTGCATAATTTTTCATTAAATGTTGCATTGCATGGATTGTGATATCATAATTTTGCATTAAATGTTGCATTGCATGTATTGTGATTGCATAATGTTGCATTAAATGTTGCATTGCATGGATTGCAATTGCATAATTTTGCATTAAATGTTGCATTGCATGGATTGTGATGTCATAATTTTGTATTAAATGTTGCATTGCATGGATTGTGATGTCATAATTTTGCATTAAATGTTGCATTGCATGGATTGTAATTGCATAATGTTGCATTTATTTTTGCATTGCATTTATTGTGATGTCATAATTTTAAATAAAATGTTGCATTGCATGGATTGTGATGTCATAATTTTGCATTAAATGTTGAATTGCAAGGATTGTGTTTGCATAATTTTGCATTAAATGTTGCATTGCATGGATTGTGATTGCATAATTTTGCATTACATGTATTGTGATGTCATAATGTTGCATTAAATGTTGCATTGCATGGATTGTGATGTAATAATTTTGCCGTAAATGTTGCATTGCACGGATTGTTTTGTCATAATTTTGCATTAAATGTTGCATTGCATGGATTGTGATGTCATATTTTATCATTATATGTTGCATTGCATGGATTGTGATTGCATAATTATGCATTAATTGTTGCATTGCATGGGTTGTGATGTCATAATTTTGCATTAAATGTTGCATTGCATGGATTGTGATGTCATAATTTTGCATTAAATGTTGCATTGCATGGATTGCGATGTCATATTTTATCATTATATGTTGCATTGCATGGATTGTGATTGCATAATTATGCATTAATTGTTGCATTGCATGGGTTGTGATGTCATAATTTTGCATTAAATGTTGCATTGCATGGATTGTGATGTCATAATTTTGCATTAAATGTTGCATTGCATGGATTGTGATGTCATAATTTTGCATTAAATGTTGCATTGCATGGATTGTGATGTCATATTTTATCATTATATGTTGCATTGCATGGATTGTGATTGCATAATTATGCATTAATTGTTGCATTGCATGGGTTGTGATGTCATAATTTTGCATTAAATGTTGCATTGCATGGATTGTGTTGTCATAATTTTGCTTTAAATGTTGCATTGCATGGATTGTGATGTCATAATTTTGCATTAAATGTTGCATTGCATGGATTGTGATGTCATATTTTATCATTATATGTTGCATTGCATGGATTGTGATTGCATAATTATGCATTAATTGTTGCATTGCATGGGTTGTGATGTCATAATTTTGCATTAAATGTTGCATTTCATGGATTGTGATTGCATAATGTTGCATTGATTTTTGCATTGCATGTATTGTGATGTCATAATTTTGCATTAAATGTTGAATTGCATGGATTATGTTTGCATAATTTTGCATTAAATGTTGCATTGCATGGATTGTGATTGCATAATTTTGCATTACATGTTGCATTACATGTATTGTGATGTCATAACGTTGCATTAAATATTGCATGGATTGTGTTGTCATAATTTTGCATTAAATGTTGCATTGCATGGATTGTGATGTCATAATTTTGCATTAAATGTTGCATTGCATGGATTGTGATGTCATATTTTATCATTATATGTTGCATTGCATGGATTGTGATGTCATAATTTTGCATTACATGTATTGTGATGTCACAATTTTGCATTAAATGTTGCATTACATGGATTGTGATGTCATAATTTTGCATTAAATGTTGCATTGCATGGATTCTGATTGCATAATGTTGCATTGATTTTTGCATTACATTTATTGTGATGTCATAATTTTACATTGCATGGATTGTGATGTCATAATTTTGCATTAACTGTTGCATTGCATGTATTGTGATGTCATAATTTTGCATTAAATGTTGCATTGCATGGATTGTGATTGCATAATGTTGCATTGCATTTTGCATTGCATTTATTGTTATGTCATAATTTTGCATTAAATGTTGCATTGCATGGATTGTGATGTCATAATTTTGCATTAAATGTTGAATTGCATGGATTCTGTTTGCATAATTTTGCATTAAATGTTGCATTACATGTATTGTGATGTCATAATGTTGCATTAAATGTTGCATTGCATGGATTGTTATGTAATAATTTTGCATTAAATGTTGCATTGCATGGAATGTGATGTCATAATTTTGCATTAAATGTTGAATTGCATGGATTGTGTTTGCATAATTTTGCATTAAATGTTGCATTGCATGGATTGTGATTGCATAATGTTGCATTTGATTTTGCATTGCATTTATTGTGATATCATAATTTTGCATTAAATGTTGCATTGCATGGATTGTGATGTCATAATTTTGCATTAAATGTTGCATTGCATGGATTGTGATGTCATAATTTTGCATTAAATGTTGCATTGCATGGATTGTGATGTCATAATTTTGCATTAAATGTTGCATTGCATGGATTGTGATGTCATATTTTATCATTATATGTTGCATTGCATGGATTGTGATTGCATAATTATGCATTCATTGTTGCATTGCATGGGTTGTGATGTCATAATTTTGCATTACATGTTGCATTACATGGATTGTGATGTCATAATTTTGCATTACATGTTGCATTACATGTATTGTGATGTCATAATGTTGCATTGCATGGATTGTGATGTCATAATTTTGAATTAAATGTTGAATTGCATGGATTTTGTTTGCATAATTTTGCATTAAATGTTGCATTGCATGGATTGTGATGTCATAATTTTGCATTACATGTTGAATTACATGTATTGTGATGTCATAATGTTGCATTAAATGTTGCATAGCATGGATTGTGTTGTCATAATTTTGCATTAAATGTTGCATTGCATGGATTGTGATGTCATAATTTTGCATTAAATGTTGCATTGCATGGATTGTGATGTCATATTTTATCATTATATGTTGCATTGCATGGATTGTGATGTCATAATTTTGCATTACATGTATTGTGATGTCATAATTTTGCATTAAATGTTGCATTGCATGGATTGTGATGTCATAATTTTGCATTAAATGTTGCATTGCATGGATTCTGATTGCATAATGTTGCATTGATTTTTGCATTACATTTATTGTGATGTCATAATTTTACATTGCATGGATTGTGATGTCATAATTTTGCATTAACTGTTGCATTGCATGTATTGTGATGTCATAATTTTGCATTAAATGTTGCATTGCATGGATTGTGATTGCATAATGTTGCATTGCATTTTGCATTGCATTTATTGTGATGTCATAATTTTGCATTAAATGTTGCATTGCATGGATTGTGATGTCATAATTTTGCATTAAATGTTGAATTGCATGGATTCTGTTTGCATAATTTTGCATTAAATGTTGCATTACATGTATTGTGATGTCATAATGTTGCATTAAATGTTGCATTGCATGGATTGTTATGTAATAATTTTGCATTAAATGTTGCATTGCATGGAATGTGATGTCATAATTTTGCATTAAATGTTGAATTGCATGGATTGTGTTTGCATAATTTTGCATTAAATGTTGCATTGCATGGATTGTGATTGCATAATGTTGCATTGGATTTTGCATTGCATTTATTGTGATGTCATAATTTTGCATTAAATGTTGCATTGCATGGATTGTGATGTCATAATTTTGCATTAAATGTTGCATTGCATGGATTGTGATTGCATAATGTTGCATTAAATGTTGCATTGCATGGATTGTGATTGCATAATTTTGCATTACATGTTGCATTGCATGGATTGTGATGTCATAATTTTGCATTAAATGTTGCATTGCATGGATTGTGATGTCATAATTTTGAATTAAATATTGCATTGCATGGATTGTGATGTCATAATATTGCATTAAATTTTGAATTGCATGGATTGTGATTGCATAATTTTTCATTAAATGTTGCATTGCATGGATTGTGATATCATAATTTTGCATTAAATGTTGCATTGCATGTATTGTGATTGCATAATGTTGCATTAAATGTTGCATTGCATGGATTGCAATTGCATAATTTTGCATTAAATGTTGCATTGCATGGATTGTGATGTCATAATTTTGTATTAAATGTTGCATTGCATGGATTGTGATGTCATAATTTTGCATTAAATGTTGCATTGCATGGATTGTAATTGCATAATGTTGCATTTATTTTTGCATTGCATTTATTGTGATGTCATAATTTTAAATAAAATGTTGCATTGCATGGATTGTGATGTCATAATTTTGCATTAAATGTTGAATTGCAAGGATTGTGTTTGCATAATTTTGCATTAAATGTTGCATTGCATGGATTGTGATTGCATAATTTTGCATTACATGTATTGTGATGTCATAATGTTGCATTAAATGTTGCATTGCATGGATTGTGATGTAATAATTTTGCCGTAAATGTTGCATTGCACGGATTGTTTTGTCATAATTTTGCATTAAATGTTGCATTGCATGGATTGTGATGTCATATTTTATCATTATATGTTGCATTGCATGGATTGTGATTGCATAATTATGCATTAATTGTTGCATTGCATGGGTTGTGATGTCATAATTTTGCATTAAATGTTGCATTGCATGGATTGTGATGTCATAATTTTGCATTAAATGTTGCATTGCATGGATTGTGATGTCATAATTTTGCATTAAATGTTGCATTGCATGGATTGTGATGTCATATTTTATCATTATATGTTGCATTGCATGGATTGTGATTGCATAATTATGCATTAATTGTTGCATTGCATGGGTTGAGATGTCATAATTTTGCATTACATGGATTGTGATTGCATAATTTTGCATTACATGTTGCATTACATGTATTGTGATGTCATAATGTTGCATTAAATGTTGCATTGCATGGATTGTGATGTCATAATTTTGAATTAAATGTTGAATTGCATGGATTTTGTTTGCATAATTTTGCATTAAATGTTGCATTGCATGGATTGTGATGTCATAATTTTGCATTACATGTTGAATTACATGTATTGTGATGTCATAATGTTGCATTAAATGTTGCATAGCATGGATTGTGTTGTCATAATTTTGCATTAAATGTTGCATTGCATGGATTGTGATGTCATAATTTTGCATTAAATGTTGCATTGCATGGATTGTGATGTCATATTTTATCATTATATGTTGCATTGCATGGATTGTGATTGCATAATTATGCATTAATTGTTGCATTGCATGGGTTGTGATGTCATAATTTTGCATTAAATGTTGCATTGCATGGATTGTGTTGTCATAATTTTGCTTTAAATGTTGCATTGCATGGATTGTGATGTCATAATTTTGCATTAAATGTTGCATTGCATGGATTGTGATGTCATATTTTATCATTATATGTTGCATTGCATGGATTGTGATTGCATAATTATGCATTAATTGTTGCATTGCATGGGTTGTGATGTCATAATTTTGCATTAAATGTTGCATTTCATGGATTGTGATTGCATAATGTTGCATTGATTTTTGCATTGCATGTATTGTGATGTCATAATTTTGCATTAAATGTTGAATTGCATGGATTATGTTTGCATAATTTTGCATTAAATGTTGCATTGCATGGATTGTGATTGCATAATTTTGCATTACATGTTGCATTACATGTATTGTGATGTCATAATGTTGCATTAAATGTTGCATTGCATGGATTGTGATGTCATAATTTTGCATTACATGTATTGTGATGTCATAATTTTGCATTAAATGTTGCATTGCATGGATTGTGATTGCATAATTTTGCATTACATGTTGCATTACATGTATTGTGATGTCATAATGTTGCCTTAAATGTTGCTTTGCATGGATTGTGTTGTCATGATTTTGCATTAAATGTTGCATTGCATGGATTGTGATGTCATAATTTTGCATTAAATGTTGCATTGCATGGATTGTGATGTCATAATTTTGCATTACATGTATTGTGATGTCATTATTTTGCATTAAATGTTGCATTGCATGGATTGTGATTTCATAATTTTGCATTACATGTTGCATTACATGTATTGTGATGTCATAACGTTGCATTAAATATTGCATGGATTGTGTTGTCATAATTTTGCATTAAATGTTGCATTGCATGGATTGTGATGTCATAATTTTGCATTAAATGTTGCATTGCATGGATTGTGATGTCATATTTTATCATTATATGTTGCATTGCATGGATTGTGATGTCATAATTTTGCATTACATGTATTGTGATGTCACAATTTTGCATTAAATGTTGCATTACATGGATTGTGATGTCATAATTTTGCATTAAATGTTGCATTGCATGGATTCTGATTGCATAATGTTGCATTGATTTTTGCATTACATTTATTGTGATGTCATAATTTTACATTGCATGGATTGTGATGTCATAATTTTGCATTAACTGTTGCATTGCATGTATTGTGATGTCATAATTTTGCATTAAATGTTGCATTGCATGGATTGTGATTGCATAATGTTGCATTGCATTTTGCATTGCATTTATTGTTATGTCATAATTTTGCATTAAATGTTGCATTGCATGGATTGTGATGTCATAATTTTGCATTAAATGTTGAATTGCATGGATTCTGTTTGCATAATTTTGCATTAAATGTTGCATTACATGTATTGTGATGTCATAATGTTGCATTAAATGTTGCATTGCATGGATTGTTATGTAATAATTTTGCATTAAATGTTGCATTGCATGGAATGTGATGTCATAATTTTGCATTAAATGTTGAATTGCATGGATTGTGTTTGCATAATTTTGCATTAAATGTTGCATTGCATGGATTGTGATTGCATAATGTTGCATTTGATTTTGCATTGCATTTATTGTGATATCATAATTTTGCATTAAATGTTGCATTGCATGGATTGTGATGTCATAATTTTGCATTAAATGTTGCATTGCATGGATTGTGATTGCATAATGTTGCATTAAATGTTGCATTGCATGGATTGTGATTGCATAATTTTGCATTACATGTTGCATTGCATGGATTGTGATGTCATAATTTTGCATTAAATGGTGCATTGCATGGATTGTGATGTCATAATTTTGCATTACATGTTGCATTACATATATTGTGATGTCATAATTTTGCATTAAATGTTGCATTGCATGGATTGTGATGTCATAATTTTGAATTAAATATTGCATTGCATGGATTGTGATGTCATAATATTGCATTAAATTTTGAATTGCATGGATTGTGATTGCATAATTTTTCATTAAATGTTGCATTGCATGGATTGTGATGTCATAATTTTGCATTAAATGTTGCATTGCATGTATTGTGATTGCATAATGTTGCATTAAATGTTGCATTGCATGGATTGCAATTGCAGAATTTTGCATTAAATGTTGCATTGCATGGATTGTGATGTCATAATTTTGCATTAAATGTTGCATTGCATGGATTGTGATGTCATAATTTTGCATTACATGTTGCATTACATGTATTGTGATGTCATAATGTTGCATTAAATGTTGCATTGCATGGATTGTAATTGCATAATGTTGCATTTATTTTTGCATTGCATTTATTGTGATGTCATAATTTTAAATAAAATGTTGCATTGCATGGATTGTGATGTCATAATTTTGCATTAAATGGTGCATTGCATGGATTGTGATGTCATAATTTTGCATTACATGTTGCATTACATATATTGTGATGTCTTAATTTTGCATTAAATGTTGCATTGCATGGATTGTGATGTCATAATTTTGCATTAAATATTGCATTGCATGGATTGTGATGTCATAATATTGCATTAAATTTTAAATTGCATGGATTGTGATTGCATAATTTTTCATTAAATGTTGCATTGCATGGATTGTGATGTCATAATTTTGCATTAAATGTTGCATTGCATGTATTGTGATTGCATAATGTTGCATTAAATGTTGCATTGCATGGATTGCAATTGCATTATTTTGCATTAAATGTTGCATTGCATGGATTGTGATGTCATAATTTTGCATTAAATGTTGCATTGCATGGATTGTGATGTCATAATTTTGCATTAAATGTTGCATTGCATGGATTGTAATTGCATAATGTTGCATTTATTTTTGCATTGCATTTATTGTGATGTCATAATTTTAAATAAAATGTTGCATTGCATGGATTGTGATGTCATAATTTTGCATTAAATGTTGAATTGCAAGGATTGTGTTTGCATAATTTTGCATTAAATGTTGCATTGCATGGATTGTGATTGCATAATTTTGCATTACATGTATTGTGATGTCATAATGTTGCATTAAATGTTGCATTGCATGGATTGTGATATAATAATTTTGCCGTAAATGTTGCATTGCATGGATTGATTTGTCATAATTTTGCATTAAATGTTGCATTGCATGGATTGTGATGTCATATTTTATCATTATATGTTGCATTGCATGGATTGTGATGTCATAATTATGCATTAATTGTTGCATTGCATGGGTTGTGATGTCATAATTTTGCATTAAATGTTGCATTGCATGGATTGTGATGTCATAATTTTGCATTAAATGTTGCATTGCATGGATTGTGAGTCATAATTTTGCATTAAATGTTGCATTGCATGGATTGTGATGTCATATTTTATCATTATATGTTGCATTGCATGGATTGTGATTGCATAATTATGCATTAATTGTTGCATTGCATGGGTGAAGATGTCATAATTTTGCATTACATGTTGCATTACATGGATTGTGATTGCATAATTTTGCATTACATGTTGCATTACATGTATTGTGATGTCATAATGTTGCATTAAATGTTGCATTGCATGGATTGTGATGTCATAATTTTGAATTAAATGTTGAATTGCATGGATTTTGTTTGCATAATTTTGCATTAAATGTTGCATTGCATGGATTGTGATGTCATAATTTTGCATTACATGTTGAATTACATGTATTGTGATGTCATAATGTTGCATTAAATGTTGCATAGCATGGATTGTGTTGTCATAATTTTGCATTAAATGTTGCATTGCATGGATTGTGATGTCATAATTTTGCATTAAATGTTGCATTGCATGGATTGTGATGTCATATTTTATCATTATATGTTGCATTGCATGGATTGTGATGTCATAATTTTGCATTAAATGTTGCATTGCATGGATTGTGATTGCATAATGTTGCATTGATTTTTGCATTACATTTATTGTGATGTCATAATTTTACATTGCATGGATTGTGATGTCATAAGTTTGCATTAACTGTTGCATTGCATGTATTGTGATGTCATAATTTTGCATTAAATGTTACAATGCATGGATTGTGAGTGCATAATGTTGCATTGAATTTTGCATTGCATTTATTGTGATGTCATAATTTTGCTTTAAATGTTGCATTGCATGGATTGTGATGTCATAATTTTGCATTAAATGTTGCATTGCATGGATTGTGATGTCATAATTTTGCATTAAATGTTGAATTGCATGGATTGTGTTTGCATAATTTTGCATTAAATGTTGCATTGCATGGATTGTGATGTCATAATTTTGCATTACATGTATTGTGATGTCAAAATTTTGCATTAAATGTTGCATTGCATGGATTGTGATTGCATAATTTTGCATTACATGTTGCATTACATGTATTGTGATGTCATAATGTTGCATTAAATGTTGCATTGCATGGATTGTGTTGTCATGATTTTGCATTAAATGTTGCATTGCATGGATTGTGATGTCATAATTTTGCATTAAATGTTGCATTGCATGGATTGTGATGTCATAATTTTGCATTACATGTATTGTGATGTCATAATTTTGCATTAAATGTTGCATTGCATGGATTGTGATTGCATAATTTTGCATTACATGTTGCATTACATGTATTGTGATGTCATAATGTTGCATTAAATATTGCATGGATTGTGTTGTCATAATTTTGCATTAAATGTTGCATTGCATGGATTGTGATGTCATAATTTTGCATTACATGTTGCATTACATGTATTGTGATGTCATAATTTTGCATTAAATGTTGACTTGCATGGATTGTGTTTGCATAATTTTGCATTAAATGTTGCATTGCATGGATTGTGATTGCATAATGTTGCATTGATTTTTGCATTGCATTTATTGTGATGTCATAATTTTACATTGCATGGATTGTGATGTCATAATGTTGCATTAAATGTTGCATTGCATGGATTGTGATGTCATAATTTTCATTACATGTTGCATTACATGTATTGTGATGTCATCATTTTGCATTAAATGTTGCATTGCATGGATTGTGATTGCATAATGTTGCATTGATTTTTGCATTGCATTTATTGTGATGTCATAATTTTACATTGCATGGATTGTGATGTCATAATTTTGCATTAAATGTTGCATTGCATGGATTGTGATGTCATAATATTGCATTAAATGTTGAATTGCATGGATTGTGTTTGCATAATTTTGCATTAAATGTTGCATTGCATGGATTGTGATTGCATAATTTTGCAAAACATGTTGCATTACATGTATTGTGATGTCATAATGTTGCATTAAATGTTGCATTGCATGGATTGTGTTGTCATAATTTTGCATTAAATGTTGCATTGCATGGATTGTAATGTCATAATTTTGCATTATATGTTGCATTGCATGGATTGTGATTGCATAATTATGCATTAATTATTTGCATTGCATGGGTTGTGATGTCATAATTTTGCATTAATGTTGCATTGCATGGATTGTGATGTCATAATTTTGCATTGAATTTTGCATTGCATGGATTGTGATTGCATAATTTTGCATTAACTGTTGCTTTGCATGGATTGTGATTGCATAATTTTGCATTAAATGTTGCATTGCATGGATTGTGATGTCATAATTTTGCATTAAATGTTGCATTGCATGGATTGTGATGTCATAATGTTGCATTAAATGGTGCATTGCATGGATTGTGATGTCATAATTTTGCATAACATGTTGCATTACATGTATTGTGATGTCATAATTTTGCATTAAATGTTGCATTGCATGGATTGTGTTGTCATAATTTTGCATTAAATGTTGCATTGCATGGATTGTGATGTCATAATTTTGCATTACATGTTGCATTACATGTATTGTGATGTCATAATGTTGCATTAAATGTTGCATTGCATGGATTGTAATTGCATAATGTTGCATTTATTTTTGCATTGCATTTATTGTGATGTCATAATTTTAAATAAAATGTTGCATTGCATGGATTGTGATGTCATAATTTTGCATTAAATGGTGCATTGCATGGATTGTGATGTCATAATTTTGCATTACATGTTGCATTACATATATTGTGATGTCATAAGTTTGCATTAAATATTGCATTGCATGGATTGTGATGTCATAATATTGCATTAAATTTTGAATTGCATGGATTGTGATTGCATAATGTTTCATTAAATGTTGCATTGCATGGATTGTGATGTCATAATTTTGCATTAAATGTTGCATTGCATGGATTGTGATGTCATAATTTTGCATTACATGTTGCATTACATGTATTGTGATGTCATAATGTTGCATTAAATGTTGCATTGCATGGATTGTAATTGCATAATGTTGCATTTATTTTTGCATTGCATTTATTGTGATGTCATAATTTTAAATAAAATGTTGCATTGCATGGATTGTGATGTCATAATGTTGCATTAAATGTTGAATTGCAAGGATTGTGTTTGCATAATTTTGCATTAAATGTTGCATTGCATGGATTGTGATTGCATAATTTTGCATTACATGTATTGTGATGTCATAATGTTGCATTAAATGTTGCATTGCATGGATTGTGATGTAATAATTTTGCCGTAAATGTTGCATTGCATGGATTGTTTTGTCATAATTTTGCATTAAATGTTGCATTGCATGGATTGTGATGTCATATTTTATCATTATATGTTGCATTGCATGGATTGTGATTGCATAATTATGCATTAATTGTTGCATTGCATGGGTTGTGATGTCATAATTTTGCATTAAATGTTGCATTGCATGGATTGTGATGTCATAATTTTGCATTAAATGTTGCATTGCATGGATTGTGATGTCATAATTTTGCATTAAATGTTGCATTGCATGGATTGTGATGTCATATTTTATCATTATATGTTGCATTGCATGGATTGTGATTGCATAATTATGCATTAATTGTTGCATTGCATGGGTTGAGATGTCATAATTTTGCATTACATGTTGCATTACATGGATTATGATTGCATAATGTTGCATTGATTTTTGCATTGCATGTATTGTGATGTCATAATTTTGCATTAAATGTTGAATTGCATGGATTATGTTTGCATAATTTTGCATTAAATGTATTGTGATGTCATAATGTTGCATTAAATGTTGCATTGCATGGATTGTGATGTCATAATTTTGCATTACATGTATTGTGATGTCATAATTTTGCATTAAATGTTGCATTGCATGGATTGTGATTGCATAATTTTGCATTACATGTTGCATTACATGTATTGTGATGTCATAATGTTGCATTAAATGTTGCATTGCATGGATTGTGTTGTCATGATTTTGCATTAAATGTTGCATTGCATGGATTGTGATGTCATAATTTTGCATTAAATGTTGCATTGCATGGATTGTGATGCCATAATTTTGCATTACATGTATTGTGATGTCATAATTTTGCATTAAATGTTGCATTGCATGGATTGTGATTGCATCATTTTGCATTACATGTTGCATTACATGTATTGTGATGTCATAATGTTGCATTAAATATTGCATGGATTGTGTTGTCATAATTTTGCATTAAATGTTGCATTGCATGGATTGTGATGTCATAATTTTGCATTAAATGTTGCATTGCATGGATTGTGATGTCATATTGTATCATTATATGTTGCATTGCATGGATTGTGATGTCATAATTTTGCATTACATGTATTGTGATGTCATAATTTTGCATTAAATGTTGCATTGCATGGATTGTGATTGCATAATTTTGCATTACATGTTGCATTACATGTATTGTGATGTCATAATGTTGCATTAAATGTTGCATTGCATGGATTGTGTTGTCATGATTTTGCATTAAATGTTGCATTGCATGGATTGTGATGTCATAATTTTGCATTAAATGTTGCATTGCATGGATTGTGATGTCATAATTTTGCATTACATGTATTGTGATGTCATAATTTTGCATTAAATGTTGCATTGCATGGATTGTGATTGCATAATTTTGCATTACATGTTGCATTACATGTATTGTGATGTCATAATGTTGCATTAAATATTGCATGGATTGTGTTGTCATAATTTTGCATTAAATGTTGCATTGCATGGATTGTGATGTCATAATTTTGCATTAAATGTTGCATTGCATTGATTGTGATGTCATATTTTATCATTATATGTTGCATTGCATGGATTGTGATGTCATAATTTTGCATTACATGTATTGTGATGTCATAATTTTGCATTAAATGTTGCATTGCATGGATTGTGATGTCATAATTTTGCATTAAATGTTGCATTGCATGGATTGTGATTGCATAATGTTGCATTGATTTTTGCATTACATTTATTGTGATGTCATAATTTTACATTGCATGGATTGTGATGTCATAATTTTGCATTAACTGTTGCATTGCATGTATTGTGATGTCATAATTTTGCATTAAATGTTGCATTGCATGGATTGTGATTGCATAATGTTGCATTGCATTTTGCATTGCATTTATTGTGATGTCATAATTTTGCATTAAATGTTGCATTGCATGGATTGTGATGTCATAATTTTGCATTAAATGTTGAATTGCATGGATTCTGTTTGCATAATTTTGCATTAAATGTTGCATTACATGTATTGTGATGTCATAATGTTGCATTAAATGTTGCATTGCATGGATTGTTATGTAATAATTTTGCATTAAATGTTGCATTGCATGGAATGTGATGTCATAATTTTGCATTAAATGTTGAATTGCATGGATTGTGTTTGCATAATTTTGCATTAAATGTTGCATTGCATGGATTGTGATTGCATAATGTTGCATTGTATTTTGCATTGCATTTATTGTGATGTCATAATTTTGCATTAAATGTTGCATTGCATGGATTGTGATGTCATAATGTTGCATTAAATGTTGCATTGCATGGATTGTGATTGCATAATTTTGCATTACATGTTGCATTGCATGGATTGTGATGTCATAATTTTGCATTAAATGGTGCATTGCATGGATTGTGATGTCATAATTTTGCATTACATGTTGCATTACATATATTGTGATGTCATAATTTTGCATTAAATGTTGCATTGCATGGATTGTGATGTCATAATTTTGAATTAAATATTGCATTGCATGGATTGTGATGTCATAATATTGCATTAAATTTTGAATTGCATGGATTGTGATTGCATAATTTTTCATTAAATGTTGCATTGCATGGATTGTGATGTCATAATTTTGCATTAAATGTTGCATTGCATGTATTGTGATTGCATAATGTTGCATTAAATGTTGCATTGCATGGATTGCAATTGCATACATTTGCATTAAATGTTGCATTGCATGGATTGTGATGTCATAATTTTGCATTAAATGTTGCATTGCATGGATTGTGATGTCATAATTTTGCATTACATGTTGCATTACATGTATTGTGATGTCATAATGTTGCATTAAATGTTGCATAGCATGGATTGTGTTGTCATAATTTTGCATTAAATGTTGCATTGCATGGATTGTGATGTCATAATTTTGCATTAAATGTTGCATTGCATGGATTGTGATGTCATATTTTATCATTATATGTTGCATTGCATGGATTGTGATTGCATAATTATGCATTAATTGTTGCATTGCATGGGTTGTGATGTCATAATTTTGCATTAAATGTTGCATTGCATGGATTGTGTTGTCATAATTTTGCTTTAAATGTTGCATTGCATGGATTGTGATGTCATAATTTTGCATTAAATGTTGCATTGCATGGATTGTGATGTCATATTTTATCATTATATGTTGCATTGCATGGATTGTGATTGCATAATTATGCATTAATTGTTGCATTGCATGGGTTGTGATGTCATAATTTTGCATTAAATGTTGCATTTCATGGATTGTGATTGCATAATGTTGCATTGATTTTTGCATTGCATGTATTGTGATGTCATAATTTTGCATTAAATGTTGAATTGCATGGATTATGTTTGCATAATTTTGCATTAAATGTTGCATTGCATGGATTGTGATTGCATAATTTTGCATTACATGTTGCATTACATGTATTGTGATGTCATAATGTTGCATTAAATGTTGCATTGCATGGATTGTGATGTCATAATTTTGCATTACATGTATTGTGATGTCATAATTTTGCATTAAATGTTGCATTGCATGGATTGTGATTGCATAATTTTGCATTACATGTTGCATTACATGTATTGTGATGTCATAATGTTGCCTTAAATGTTGCTTTGCATGGATTGTGTTGTCATGATTTTGCATTAAATGTTGCATTGCATGGATTGTGATGTCATAATTTTGCATTAAATGTTGCATTGCATGGATTGTGATGTCATAATTTTGCATTACATGTATTGTGATGTCATTATTTTGCATTAAATGTTGCATTGCATGGATTGTGATTTCATAATTTTGCATTACATGTTGCATTACATGTATTGTGATGTCATAACGTTGCATTAAATATTGCATGGATTGTGTTGTCATAATTTTGCATTAAATGTTGCATTGCATGGATTGTGATGTCATAATTTTGCATTAAATGTTGCATTGCATGGATTGTGATGTCATATTTTATCATTATATGTTGCATTGCATGGATTGTGATGTCATAATTTTGCATTACATGTATTGTGATGTCACAATTTTGCATTAAATGTTGCATTACATGGATTGTGATGTCATAATTTTGCATTAAATGTTGCATTGCATGGATTCTGATTGCATAATGTTGCATTGATTTTTGCATTACATTTATTGTGATGTCATAATTTTACATTGCATGGATTGTGATGTCATAATTTTGCATTAACTGTTGCATTGCATGTATTGTGATGTCATAATTTTGCATTAAATGTTGCATTGCATGGATTGTGATTGCATAATGTTGCATTGCATTTTGCATTGCATTTATTGTTATGTCATAATTTTGCATTAAATGTTGCATTGCATGGATTGTGATGTCATAATTTTGCATTAAATGTTGAATTGCATGGATTCTGTTTGCATAATTTTGCATTAAATGTTGCATTACATGTATTGTGATGTCATAATGTTGCATTAAATGTTGCATTGCATGGATTGTTATGTAATAATTTTGCATTAAATGTTGCATTGCATGGAATGTGATGTCATAATTTTGCATTAAATGTTGAATTGCATGGATTGTGTTTGCATAATTTTGCATTAAATGTTGCATTGCATGGATTGTGATTGCATAATGTTGCATTTGATTTTGCATTGCATTTATTGTGATATCATAATTTTGCATTAAATGTTGCATTGCATGGATTGTGATGTCATAATTTTGCATTAAATGTTGCATTGCATGGATTGTGATTGCATAATGTTGCATTAAATGTTGCATAGCATGGATTGTGATTGCATAATTTTGCATTACATGTTGCATTGCATGGATTGTGATGTCATAATTTTGCATTAAATGGTGCATTGCATGGATTGTGATGTCATAATTTTGCATTACATGTTGCATTACATATATTGTGATGTCATAATTTTGCATTAAATGTTGCATTGCATGGATTGTGATGTCATAATTTTGAATTAAATATTGCATTGCATGGATTGTGATGTCATAATATTGCATTAAATTTTGAATTGCATGGATTGTGATTGCATAATTTTTCATTAAATGTTGCATTGCATGGATTGTGATGTCATAATTTTGCATTAAATGTTGCATTGCATGTATTGTGATTGCATAATGTTGCATTAAATGTTGCATTGCATGGATTGCAATTGCAGAATTTTGCATTAAATGTTGCATTGCATGGATTGTGATGTCATAATTTTGCATTAAATGTTGCATTGCATGGATTGTGATGTCATAATTTTGCATTACATGTTGCATTACATGTATTGTGATGTCATAATGTTGCATTAAATGTTGCATTGCATGGATTGTAATTGCATAATGTTGCATTTATTTTTGCATAGCATTTATTGTGATGTCATAATTTTAAATAAAATGTTGCATTGCATGGATTGTGATGTCATAATTTTGCATTAAATGGTGCATTGCATGGATTGTGATGTCATAATTTTGCATTACATGTTGCATTACATATATTGTGATGTCTTAATTTTGCATTAAATGTTGCATTGCATGGATTGTGATGTCATAATTTTGCATTAAATATTGCATTGCATGGATTGTGATGTCATAATATTGCATTAAATTTTAAATTGCATGGATTGTGATTGCATAATTTTTCATTAAATGTTGCATTGCATGGATTGTGATGTCATAATTTTGCATTAAATGTTGCATTGCATGTATTGTGATTGCATAATGTTGCATTAAATGTTGCATTGCATGGATTGCAATTGCATTATTTTGCATTAAATGTTGCATTGCATGGATTGTGATGTCATAATTTTGCATTAAATGTTGCATTGCATGGATTGTGATGTCATAATTTTGCATTAAATGTTGCATTGCATGGATTGTAATTGCATAATGTTGCATTTATTTTTGCATTGCATTTATTGTGATGTCATAATTTTAAATAAAATGTTGCATTGCATGGATTGTGATGTCATAATTTTGCATTAAATGTTGAATTGCAAGGATTGTGTTTGCATAATTTTGCATTAAATGTTGCATTGCATGGATTGTGATTGCATAATTTTGCATTACATGTATTGTGATGTCATAATGTTGCATTAAATGTTGCATTGCATGGATTGTGATATAATAATTTTGCCGTAAATGTTGCATTGCATGGATTGATTTGTCATAATTTTGCATTAAATGTTGCATTGCATGGATTGTGATGTCATATTTTATCATTATATGTTGCATTGCATGGATTGTGATGTCATAATTATGCATTAATTGTTGCATTGCATGGGTTGTGATGTCATAATTTTGCATTAAATGTTGCATTGCATGGATTGTGATGTCATAATTTTGCATTAAATGTTGCATTGCATGGATTGTGAGTCATAATTTTGCATTAAATGTTGCATTGCATGGATTGTGATGTCATATTTTATCATTATATGTTGCATTGCATGGATTGTGATTGCATAATTATGCATTAATTGTTGCATTGCATGGGTGAAGATGTCATAATTTTGCATTACATGTTGCATTACATGGATTGTGATTGCATAATTTTGCATTACATGTTGCATTACATGTATTGTGATGTCATAATGTTGCATTAAATGTTGCATTGCATGGATTGTGATGTCATAATTTTGAATTAAATGTTGAATTGCATGGATTTTGTTTGCATAATTTTGCATTAAATGTTGCATTGCATGGATTGTGATGTCATAATTTTGCATTACATGTTGAATTACATGTATTGTGATGTCATAATGTTGCATTAAATGTTGCATAGCATGGATTGTGTTGTCATAATTTTGCATTAAATGTTGCATTGCATGGATTGTGATGTCATAATTTTGCATTAAATGTTGCATTGCATGGATTGTGATGTCATATTTTATCATTATATGTTGCATTGCATGGATTGTGATGTCATAATTTTGCATTAAATGTTGCATTGCATGGATTGTGATTGCATAATGTTGCATTGATTTTTGCATTACATTTATTGTGATGTCATAATTTTACATTGCATGGATTGTGATGTCATAAGTTTGCATTAACTGTTGCATTGCATGTATTGTGATGTCATAATTTTGCATTAAATGTTACAATGCATGGATTGTGAGTGCATAATGTTGCATTGAATTTTGCATTGCATTTATTGTGATGTCATAATTTTGCTTTAAATGTTGCATTGCATGGATTGTGATGTCATAATTTTGCATTAAATGTTGCATTGCATGGATTGTGATGTCATAATTTTGCATTAAATGTTGAATTGCATGGATTGTGTTTGCATAATTTTGCATTAAATGTTGCATTGCATGGATTGTGATGTCATAATTTTGCATTACATGTATTGTGATGTCAAAATTTTGCATTAAATGTTGCATTGCATGGATTGTGATTGCATAATTTTGCATTACATGTTGCATTACATGTATTGTGATGTCATAATGTTGCATTAAATGTTGCATTGCATGGATTGTGTTGTCATGATTTTGCATTAAATGTTGCATTGCATGGATTGTGATGTCATAATTTTGCATTAAATGTTGCATTGCATGGATTGTGATGTCATAATTTTGCATTACATGTATTGTGATGTCATAATTTTGCATTAAATGTTGCATTGCATGGATTGTGATTGCATAATTTTGCATTACATGTTGCATTACATGTATTGTGATGTCATAATGTTGCATTAAATATTGCATGGATTGTGTTGTCATAATTTTGCATTAAATGTTGCATTGCATGGATTGTGATGTCATAATTT
This sequence comes from Pseudophryne corroboree, assembly GCF_028390025.1. Lineage (NCBI taxonomy): Eukaryota > Metazoa > Chordata > Amphibia > Anura > Myobatrachidae > Pseudophryne > Pseudophryne corroboree. Next base: position 365,435,389 of record NC_086448.1, read on the forward strand.
TGCATTACATGTTGCATTACATGTATTGTGATGTCATAATTTTGCATTAAATGTTGACTTGCATGGATTGTGTTTGCATAATTTTGCATTAAATGTTGCATTGCATGGATTGTGATTGCATAATGTTGCATTGATTTTTGCATTGCATTTATTGTGATGTCATAATTTTACATTGCATGGATTGTGATGTCATAATGTTGCATTAAATGTTGCATTGCATGGATTGTGATGTCATAATTTTCATTACATGTTGCATTACATGTATTGTGATGTCATCATTTTGCATTAAATGTTGCATTGCATGGATTGTGATTGCATAATGTTGCATTGATTTTTGCATTGCATTTATTGTGATGTCATAATTTTACATTGCATGGATTGTGATGTCATAATTTTGCATTAAATGTTGCATTGCATGGATTGTGATGTCATAATATTGCATTAAATGTTGAATTGCATGGATTGTGTTTGCATAATTTTGCATTAAATGTTGCATTGCATGGATTGTGATTGCATAATTTTGCAAAACATGTTGCATTACATGTATTGTGATGTCATAATGTTGCATTAAATGTTGCATTGCATGGATTGTGTTGTCATAATTTTGCATTAAATGTTGCATTGCATGGATTGTAATGTCATAATTTTGCATTATATGTTGCATTGCATGGATTGTGATTGCATAATTATGCATTAATTATTTGCATTGCATGGGTTGTGATGTCATAATTTTGCATTAATGTTGCATTGCATGGATTGTGATGTCATAATTTTGCATTGAATTTTGCATTGCATGGATTGTGATTGCATAATTTTGCATTAACTGTTGCTTTGCATGGATTGTGATTGCATAATTTTGCATTAAATGTTGCATTGCATGGATTGTGATGTCATAATTTTGCATTAAATGTTGCATTGCATGGATTGTGATGTCATAATGTTGCATTAAATGGTGCATTGCATGGATTGTGATGTCATAATTTTGCATAACATGTTGCATTACATGTATTGTGATGTCATAATTTTGCATTAAATGTTGCATTGCATGGATTGTGTTGTCATAATTTTGCATTAAATGTTGCATTGCATGGATTGTGATGTCATAATTTTGCATTACATGTTGCATTACATGTATTGTGATGTCATAATGTTGCATTAAATGTTGCATTGCATGGATTGTAATTGCATAATGTTGCATTTATTTTTGCATTGCATTTATTGTGATGTCATAATTTTAAATAAAATGTTGCATTGCATGGATTGTGATGTCATAATTTTGCATTAAATGGTGCATTGCATGGATTGTGATGTCATAATTTTGCATTACATGTTGCATTACATATATTGTGATGTCATAAGTTTGCATTAAATATTGCATTGCATGGATTGTGATGTCATAATATTGCATTAAATTTTGAATTGCATGGATTGTGATTGCATAATGTTTCATTAAATGTTGCATTGCATGGATTGTGATGTCATAATTTTGCATTAAATGTTGCATTGCATGGATTGTGATGTCATAATTTTGCATTACATGTTGCATTACATGTATTGTGATGTCATAATGTTGCATTAAATGTTGCATTGCATGGATTGTAATTGCATAATGTTGCATTTATTTTTGCATTGCATTTATTGTGATGTCATAATTTTAAATAAAATGTTGCATTGCATGGATTGTGATGTCATAATGTTGCATTAAATGTTGAATTGCAAGGATTGTGTTTGCATAATTTTGCATTAAATGTTGCATTGCATGGATTGTGATTGCATAATTTTGCATTACATGTATTGTGATGTCATAATGTTGCATTAAATGTTGCATTGCATGGATTGTGATGTAATAATTTTGCCGTAAATGTTGCATTGCATGGATTGTTTTGTCATAATTTTGCATTAAATGTTGCATTGCATGGATTGTGATGTCATATTTTATCATTATATGTTGCATTGCATGGATTGTGATTGCATAATTATGCATTAATTGTTGCATTGCATGGGTTGTGATGTCATAATTTTGCATTAAATGTTGCATTGCATGGATTGTGATGTCATAATTTTGCATTAAATGTTGCATTGCATGGATTGTGATGTCATAATTTTGCATTAAATGTTGCATTGCATGGATTGTGATGTCATATTTTATCATTATATGTTGCATTGCATGGATTGTGATTGCATAATTATGCATTAATTGTTGCATTGCATGGGTTGAGATGTCATAATTTTGCATTACATGTTGCATTACATGGATTATGATTGCATAATGTTGCATTGATTTTTGCATTGCATGTATTGTGATGTCATAATTTTGCATTAAATGTTGAATTGCATGGATTATGTTTGCATAATTTTGCATTAAATGTATTGTGATGTCATAATGTTGCATTAAATGTTGCATTGCATGGATTGTGATGTCATAATTTTGCATTACATGTATTGTGATGTCATAATTTTGCATTAAATGTTGCATTGCATGGATTGTGATTGCATAATTTTGCATTACATGTTGCATTACATGTATTGTGATGTCATAATGTTGCATTAAATGTTGCATTGCATGGATTGTGTTGTCATGATTTTGCATTAAATGTTGCATTGCATGGATTGTGATGTCATAATTTTGCATTAAATGTTGCATTGCATGGATTGTGATGCCATAATTTTGCATTACATGTATTGTGATGTCATAATTTTGCATTAAATGTTGCATTGCATGGATTGTGATTGCATCATTTTGCATTACATGTTGCATTACATGTATTGTGATGTCATAATGTTGCATTAAATATTGCATGGATTGTGTTGTCATAATTTTGCATTAAATGTTGCATTGCATGGATTGTGATGTCATAATTTTGCATTAAATGTTGCATTGCATGGATTGTGATGTCATATTGTATCATTATATGTTGCATTGCATGGATTGTGATGTCATAATTTTGCATTACATGTATTGTGATGTCATAATTTTGCATTAAATGTTGCATTGCATGGATTGTGATTGCATAATTTTGCATTACATGTTGCATTACATGTATTGTGATGTCATAATGTTGCATTAAATGTTGCATTGCATGGATTGTGTTGTCATGATTTTGCATTAAATGTTGCATTGCATGGATTGTGATGTCATAATTTTGCATTAAATGTTGCATTGCATGGATTGTGATGTCATAATTTTGCATTACATGTATTGTGATGTCATAATTTTGCATTAAATGTTGCATTGCATGGATTGTGATTGCATAATTTTGCATTACATGTTGCATTACATGTATTGTGATGTCATAATGTTGCATTAAATATTGCATGGATTGTGTTGTCATAATTTTGCATTAAATGTTGCATTGCATGGATTGTGATGTCATAATTTTGCATTAAATGTTGCATTGCATTGATTGTGATGTCATATTTTATCATTATATGTTGCATTGCATGGATTGTGATGTCATAATTTTGCATTACATGTATTGTGATGTCATAATTTTGCATTAAATGTTGCATTGCATGGATTGTGATGTCATAATTTTGCATTAAATGTTGCATTGCATGGATTGTGATTGCATAATGTTGCATTGATTTTTGCATTACATTTATTGTGATGTCATAATTTTACATTGCATGGATTGTGATGTCATAATTTTGCATTAACTGTTGCATTGCATGTATTGTGATGTCATAATTTTGCATTAAATGTTGCATTGCATGGATTGTGATTGCATAATGTTGCATTGCATTTTGCATTGCATTTATTGTGATGTCATAATTTTGCATTAAATGTTGCATTGCATGGATTGTGATGTCATAATTTTGCATTAAATGTTGAATTGCATGGATTCTGTTTGCATAATTTTGCATTAAATGTTGCATTACATGTATTGTGATGTCATAATGTTGCATTAAATGTTGCATTGCATGGATTGTTATGTAATAATTTTGCATTAAATGTTGCATTGCATGGAATGTGATGTCATAATTTTGCATTAAATGTTGAATTGCATGGATTGTGTTTGCATAATTTTGCATTAAATGTTGCATTGCATGGATTGTGATTGCATAATGTTGCATTGTATTTTGCATTGCATTTATTGTGATGTCATAATTTTGCATTAAATGTTGCATTGCATGGATTGTGATGTCATAATGTTGCATTAAATGTTGCATTGCATGGATTGTGATTGCATAATTTTGCATTACATGTTGCATTGCATGGATTGTGATGTCATAATTTTGCATTAAATGGTGCATTGCATGGATTGTGATGTCATAATTTTGCATTACATGTTGCATTACATATATTGTGATGTCATAATTTTGCATTAAATGTTGCATTGCATGGATTGTGATGTCATAATTTTGAATTAAATATTGCATTGCATGGATTGTGATGTCATAATATTGCATTAAATTTTGAATTGCATGGATTGTGATTGCATAATTTTTCATTAAATGTTGCATTGCATGGATTGTGATGTCATAATTTTGCATTAAATGTTGCATTGCATGTATTGTGATTGCATAATGTTGCATTAAATGTTGCATTGCATGGATTGCAATTGCATACATTTGCATTAAATGTTGCATTGCATGGATTGTGATGTCATAATTTTGCATTAAATGTTGCATTGCATGGATTGTGATGTCATAATTTTGCATTACATGTTGCATTACATGTATTGTGATGTCATAATGTTGCATTAAATGTTACATTGCATGGATTGTAATTGCATAATGTTGCATTTATTTTTGCATTGCATTTATTGTGATGTCATAATTTTAAAAAAATGTTGCATTGCATGGATTGTGATGTCATAATTTTGCATTAAATGGTGCATTGCATGGATTGTGATTGCATAATTTTGCATTACATGTTGCATTACATATATTGTGATGTCATAATTTTGCATTAAATGTTGCATTGCATGGATTGTGATGTCATAATTTTGCATTAAATATTGCATTGCATGGATTGTGATGTCATAATATTGCATTAAATTTTAAATTGCATGGATTGTGATGTCATAATTTTAAATAAAATGTTGCATTGCATGGATTGTGATTGCATAATGTTGCATTAAATGTTGCATTGCATGGATTGCAATTGCATAATTTTGCGTTAAATGTTGCATTGCATGGATTGTGATGTCATAATTTTGCATTAAATGTTGCATTGCATGGATTGTGATGTCATAATTTTGCATTACATGTTGAATTACATGTATTGTGATGTCATAATGTTGCATTAAATGTTGCATAGCATGGATTGTGTTGTCATAATTTTGCATTAAATGTTGCATTGCATGGATTGTGATGTCATAATTTTGCATTAAATGTTGCATTGCATGGATTGTGATGTCATATTTTATCATTATATGTTGCATTGCATGGATTGTGATTGCATAATTATGCATTAATTGTTGCATTGCATGGGTTGTGATGTCATAATTTTGCATTAAATGTTGCATTGCATGGATTGTGTTGTCATAATTTTGCTTTAAATGTTGCATTGCATGGATTGTGATGTCATAATTTTGCATTAATTGTTGCATTGCATGGATTGTGATGTCATATTTTATCATTATATGTTGCATTGCATGGATTGTGATTGCATAATTATGCATTAATTGTTGCATTGCATGGGTTGTGATGTCATAATTTTGCATTAAATGTTGCATTTCATGGATTGTGATTGCATAATGTTGCATTGATTTTTGCATTGCATGTATTGTGATGTCATAATGTGGCATTAAATGTTGCATTGCATGGATTGTGATGTCATAATTTTGCATTAAATGTTGAATTGCATGGATTATGTTTGCATAATTTTGCATTAAATGTTGCATTGCATGGATTGTGATTGCATAATTTTGCATTACATGTTGCATTACATGTATTGTGATGTCATAATGTTGCATTAAATGTTGCATTGCATGGATTGTGTTGTCATGATTTTGCATTAAATGTTGCATTGCATGGATTGTGATGTCATAATTTTGCATTAAATGTTGCATTGCATGGATTGTGATGTCATAATTTTGCATTACATGTATTGTGATGTCATAATTTTGCATTAAATGTTGCATTGCATGGATTGTGATTGCATAATTTTGCATTACATGTTGCATTACATGTATTGTGATGTCATAATGTTGCATTAAATATTGCATGGATTGTGTTGTCATAATTTTGCATTAAATGTTGCATTGCATGGATTGTGATGTCATAATTTTGCATTACATGTTGCATTACATGTATTGTGATGTCATAATTTTGCATTAAATGTTGACTTGCATGGATTGTGTTTGCATAATTTTGCATTAAATGTTGCATTGCATGGATTGTGATTGCATAATGTTGCATTGATTTTTGCATTGCATTTATTGTGATGTCATAATTTTACATTGCATGGATTGTGATGTCATAATTTTGCATTAAATGTTGCATTGCATGGATTGTGATGTCATAATTTTCATTACATGTTGCATTACATGTATTGTGATGTCATCATTTTGCATTAAATGTTGCATTGCATGGATTGTGATTGCATAATGTTGCATTGATTTTTGCATTGCATTTATTGTGATGTCATAATTTTACATTGCATGGATTGTGATGTCATAATTTTGCATTAAATGTTGCATTGCATGGATTGTGATTGCATAATTTTGCATTACATGTTGCATTACATGTATTGTGATGTCATAATGTTGCATTAAATGTTGCATTGCATGGATTGTGTTGTCATGATTTTGCATTAAATGTTGCATTGCATGGATTGTGATGTCATAATTTTGCATTAAATGTTGCATTGCATTTATTGTGATGTCATAATTTTAAATACAATTTTGCATTGCATGGATTGTGATGTCATAATGTTGCATTAAATGTTGCATTGCATGGATTGTGATGTAATAATTTTGCTTTAAATGTTGCATTGCATGGATTGTGATGTCATAATTTTGCATTAAATGTTGCATTGCATGGATTGTGTTGTCATAATTTTGCATTAAATGTTGCATTGCATGGATTGTGATGTCATAATTGTGCATTACATGTTGCATTACATGTATTGTGATGTCATCATTTTGCATTAAATGTTGCATTGCATGGATTGTGATGTCATAATATTGCATTAAATGTTGAATTGCATGGATTGTGTTTGCATAATTTTGCATTAAATGTTGCATTGCATGGATTGTGATTGCATAATTTTGCAAAACATGTTGCATTACATGTATTGTGATGTCATAATGTTGCATTAAATGTTGCATTGCATGGATTGTGTTGTCATAATTTTGCATTAAATGTTGCATTGCATGGATTGTAATGTCATAATTTTGCATTATATGTTGCATTGCATGGATTGTGATTGCATAATTATGCATTAATTATTTGCATTGCATGGGTTGTGATGTCATAATTTTGCATTAATGTTGCATTGCATGGATTGTGATGTCATAATTTTGCATTGAATTTTGCATTGCATGGATTGTGATTGCATAATTTTGCATTAACTGTTGCTTTGCATGGATTGTGATTGCATAATTTTGCATTAAATGCTGCATTGCATGGATTGTGATGTCATAATTTTGCATTAAATGTTGAATTGCATGGATTCTGTTTGCATAATTTTGCATTAAATGTTGCATTACATGTATTGTGATGTCATAATGTTGCATTAAATGTTGCATTGCATGGATTGTTATGTAATAATTTTGCATTAAATGTTGCATTGCATGGAATGTGATGTCATAATTTTGCATTAAATGTTGAATTGCATGGATTGTGTTTGCATAATTTTGCATTAAATGTTGCATTGCATGGATTGTGATTGCATAATGTTGCATTGGATTTTGCATTGCATTTATTGTGATGTCATAATTTTGCATTAAATGTTGCATTGCATGGATTGTGATGTCATAATTTTGCATTAAATGTTGCATTGCATGGATTGTGATTGCATAATGTTGCATTAAATGTTGCATTGCATGGATTGTGATTGCATAATTTTGCATTACATGTTGCATTGCATGGATTGTGATGTCATAATTTTGCATTAAATGGTGCATTGCATGGATTGTGATGTCATAATTTTGAATTAAATATTGCATTGCATGGATTGTGATGTCATAATATTGCATTAAATTTTGAATTGCATGGATTGTGATTGCATAATTTTTCATTAAATGTTGCATTGCATGGATTGTGATGTCATAATTTTGCATTAAATGTTGCATTGCATGTATTGTGATTGCATAATGTTGCATTAAATGTTGCATTGCATGTATTGCAATTGCATAATTTTGCATTAAATGTTGCATTGCATGGATTGTGATGTCATAATTTTGCATTAAATGTTGCATTGCATGGATTGTGATGTCATAATTTTGCATTACATGTTGCATTACATGTATTGTGATGTCATAATGTTGCATTAAATGTTGCATTGCATGGATTGTAATTGCATAATGTTGCATTTATTTTTGCATTGCATTTATTGTGATGTCATAATTTTAAATAAAATGTTGCATTGCATGGATTGTGATGTCATAATTTTGCATTAAATGGTGCATTGCATGGATTGTGATGTCATAATTTTGCATTACATGTTGCATTACATATTTTGTGATGTCATAATTTTGCATTAAATGTTGCATTGCATGGATTGTGATGTCATAATTTTGCATTAAATATTGCATTGCATGGATTGTGATGCCATAATATTGCATTAAATTTTAAATTGCATGGATTGTGATTGCATAATTTTTCATTAAATGTTGCATTGCATGGATTGTGATGTCATAATTTTGCATTAAATGTTGCATTGCATGTATTGTGATTGCATAATGTTGCATTAAATGTTGCATTGCATGGATTGCAATTGCATAATGTTGCATTAAATGTTGCATTGCATGGATTGCAATTGCATAATGTTGCATTAAATGTTGCATTGCATGGATTGTGATGTCATAATTTTGCATTAAATGTTGCATTGCATGGATTGTGATGTCATAATTTTGCATTAAATGTTGCATTGCATGGATTGTAATTGCATAATGTTGCATTTATTTTTGCATTGCATTTATTGTGATGTCATAATTTTAAATAAAATGTTGCATTGCATGGATTGTGATGTCATAATTTTGCATTAGATGTTGAATTGCAAGGATTGTGTTTGCATAATTTTGCATTAAATGTTGCATTGCATGGATTGTGATTGCATAATTTTGCATTACATGTATTGTGATGTCATAATGTTGCATTAAATGTTGCATTGCATGGCTTGTGATGTAATAATTTTGCCGTAAATGTTGCATTGCATGGATTGTTTTGTCATAATTTTGCATTAAATGTTGCATTGCATGGATTGTGATGTCATATTTTATCATTATATGTTGCATTGCATGGATTGTGATGTCATAATTATGCATTAATTGTTGCATTGCATGGGTTGTGATGTCATAATTTTGCATTAAATGTTGCATTGCATGGATTGTGATGTCATAATTTTGCATTAAATGTTACATTGCATGGATTGTGATGTCATAATTTTGCATTAAATGTTGCATTGCATGGATTGTGATGTCATATTTTATCATTATATGTTGCATTGCATGGATTGTGATTGCATAATTATGCATTAATTGTTGCATTGCATGGGTTGAGATGTCATAATTTTGCATTACATGTTGCATTACATGGATTGTGAATGCATAATTTTGCATTACATGTTGCATTACATGTATTGTGATGTCATAATGTTGCATTAAATGTTGCATTGCATGGATTGTGATGTCATAATTTTGAATTAAATGTTGAATTGCATGGATTTTGTTTGCATAATTTTGCATTAAATGTTGCATTGCATGGATTGTGATGTCATAATTTTGCATTACATGTTGAATTACATGTATTGTGATGTCATAATGTTGCATTAAATGTTGCATAGCATGGATTGTGTTGTCATAATTTTGCATTAAATGTTGCATTGCATGGATTGTGATGTCATAATTTTGCATTAAATGTTGCATTGCATGGATTGTGATGTCATATTTTATCATTATATGTTGCATTGCATGGATTGTGATTGCATAATTATGCATTAATTGTTGCATTGCATGGGTTGTGATGTCATAATTTTGCATTAAATGTTGCATTGCATGGATTGTGTTGTCATAATTTTGCTTTAAATGTTGCATTGCATGGATTGTGATGTCATAATTTTGCATTAAATGTTGCATTGCATGGATTGTGATGTCATATTTTATCATTATATGTTGCATTGCATGGATTGTGATTGCATAATTATGCATTAACTGTTGCATTGCATGGGTTGTGATGTCATAATTTTGCATTAAATGTTGCATTTCATGGATTGTGATTGCATAATGTTGCATTGATTTTTGCATTGCATGTATTGTGATGTCATAATTTTGCATTAAATGTTGAATTGCATGGATTATGTTTGCATAATTTTGCATTAAATGTTGCATTGCATGGATTGTGATTGCATAATTTTGCATTACATGTTGCATTACATGTATTGTGATGTCATAATGTTGCATTAAATGTTGCATTGCATGGATTGTGATGTCATAATTTTGCATTACATGTATTGTGATGTCATAATTTTGCATTAAATGTTGCATTGCATGGATTGTGATTGCATAATTTTGCATTACATGTTGCATTACATGTATTGTGATGTCATAATGTTGCATTAAATGTTGCATTGCATGGATTGTGTTGTCATGATTTTGCATTAAATGTTGCATTGCATGGATTGTGATGTCATAATTTTGCATTAAATGTTGCATTGCATGGATTGTGATGTCATAATTTTGCATTACATGTATTGTGATGTCATAATTTTGCATTAAATGTTGCATTGCATGGATTGTGATTGCATAATTTTGCATTACATGTTGCATTACATGTATTGTGATGTCATAATGTTGCATTAAATGTTGCATTGCATGGATTGTGTTGTCATAATTTTGCATTAAATGTTGCATTGCATGGATTGTGATGTCATAATTTTGCATTAAATGTTGCATTGCATGGATTGTGATGTCATATTTTATCATTATATGTTGCATTACATGTATTGTGATGTCATAATTTTGCATTAAATGTTGACTTGCATGGATTGTGTTTGCATAATTTTGCATTAAATGTTGCATTGCATGGATTGTGATTGCATAATGTTGCATTGATTTTTGCATTGCATTTATTGTGATGTCATAATTTTACATTGCATGGATTGTGATGTCATAATTTTGCTTTAAATGTTGCATTGCATGGATTGTGATGTCATAATTTTCATTACATGTTGCATTACATGTATTGTGATGTCATAATGTTGCATTAAATGTTGCATTGCATGGATTTTGTTGTCATGATTTTGCATTAAATGTTGCATTGCATGGATTGTGATGTCATAATTGTGCATTACATGTTGCATTACATGTATTGTGATGTCATCATTTTGCATTAAATGTTGCATTGCATGGATTGTGATGTCATAATATTGCATTAAATGTTGCATTGCATGGATTGTGTTTGCATAATTTTGCATTTAATGTTGCATTGCATGGATTGTGATTGCATAATTTTGCAAAACATGTTGCATTACATGTATTGTGATGTCATAATGTTGCATTAAATGTTGACTTGCATGGATTGTGTTTGCATAATTTTGCATTAAATGTTGCATTGCATGGATTGTGATTGCATAATGTTGCATTGATTTTTGCATTGCATTTATTGTGATGTCATAATTTTACATTGCATGGATTGTGATGTCATAATTTTGCATTAAATGTTGCATTGCATGGATTGTGATGTCATAATTTTCATTACATGTTGCATTACATGTATTGTGATGTCTTAATGTTGCATTAAATGTTGCATTGCATGGATTGTGTTGTCATGATTTTGCATTAAATGTTGCATTGCATGGATTGTGATGTCATAATTTTGCATTAAATGTTGCATTGCATTTATTGTGATGTCATAATTTTAAATACAATTTTGCATTGCATGGATTGTGATGTCATAATGTTGCATTAAATGTTGCATTGCATGGATTGTGATGTAATAATTTTGCATTAAATGTTGCATTGCATGGATTGTGATGTCATAATTTTGCATTAAATGTTGCATTGCATGGATTGTGTTGTCATAATTTTGCATTAAACGTTGCATTGCATGGATTGTGATGTCATAATTGTGCATTACATGTTGCATTACATGTATTGTGATGTCATCATTTTGCATTAAATGTTGCATTGCATGGATTGTGATGTCATAATATTGCATTAAATGTTGAATTGCATGGATTGTGTTTGCATAATTTTGCATTAAATGTTGCATTGCATGGATTGTGATTGCATAATTTTGCAAAACATGTTGCATTACATGTATTGTGATGTCATAATGTTGCATTAAATGTTGCATTGCATGGATTGTGTTGTCATAATTTTGCATTAAATGTTGCATTGCATGGATTGTAATGTCATAATTTTGCATTAAATGTTGCATTGCATGGATTGTCATGTCATATTTTATCATTATATGTTGCATTGCATGGATTGTGATTGCATAATTATGCATTAATTATTTGCATTGCATGGGTTGTGATGTCATAATTTTGCATTAATGTTGCATTGCATGGATTGTTATGTCATAATTTTGCATTGAATTTTGCATTGCATGGATTGTGATTGCATAATTTTGCATTAACTGTTGCTTTGCATGGATTGTGATTGCATAATTTTGCATTAAATGTTGCATTGCATGGATTGTGATGTCATAATTTTGCATTAAATGTTGCATTGCATGGATTGTGATGTCATAATGTTGCATTAAATGTTGCATTGCATGGATTGTGATGTCATAATGTTGCATTAAATGGTGCATTGCATGGATTGTGATGTCATAATTTTGCATAACATGTTGCATTACATGTATTGTGATGTCATAATTTTGCATTAAATGTTGCATTGCATGGATTGTGATGTCATAATTTTGCATTAAATGTTGCATTGCATGGATTGTGTTTGCATAATTTTGCATTAAATGTTGCATTACATGGATTGTGATGTAATAATTTTGCATTAAATGTTGCATTGCATGGATTGTGATGTCATAATTTGCATTAAATGTTGCATTGCATGGATTGTGTTGTCATAATTTTGCATTAAATGTTGCATTGCTTGGATTGTGATGTCATAATTTTGCATTAAATGTTGAATTGCAAGGATTGTGTTTGCATAATTTTGCATTAAATGTTGCATTGCATGGATTGTGATTGCATAATTTTGCATTACATGTTGCATTACATGTATTGTGATGTCATAATGTTGCATTAAATGTTGCATTGCATGGATTGTGATGTCATAATTTTGCATTAAATGTTGCATTGCATGGATTGTGATGTCATAATGTTGCATTAAATGTTGCATTGCATGGATTGTAATTGCATAATGTTGCATTTATTTTTGCATTGCATTTATTGTGATGTCATAATTTTAAATACAATGTTGCATTGCATGGATTGTGATGTCATAATTTTGCATTAAATGGTGCATTGCATGAATTGTGATGTCATAATTTTGCATTACATGTTGCATTACATATATTGTGATGTCATAAGTTTGCATTAAATATTGCATTGCATGGATTGTGATGTCATAATATTGCATTAAATTTTGAATTGCATGGATTGTGATTGCATAATTTTTCATTAAATGTTGCAATGCATGGATTGTGATGTCATAATTTTGCATTAAATGTTGCATTGCATGGATTGTGATGTCATAATTTTGCATTACATGTTGCATTACATGTATTGTGATGTCATAATGTTGCATTTAATGTTGCATTGCATGGATTGTAATTGCATAATATTGCATTTATTTTTGCACTGCATTTATTGTGATGTCATAATTTTAAATAAAATGTTGCATTGCATGGATTGTGATGTCATAATTTTGCATTAAATGTTGAATTGCAAGGATTGTGTTTGCATAATTTTGCATTAAATGTTGCATTGCATGGATTGTGATTGCATAATTTTGCATTACATGTATTGTGATGTCATAATGTTGCATTAAATGTTACATTGCATGGATTGTGATGTCATAATTTTGTCGTAAGTGTTGCATTGCATGGATTGTTTTGTCATAATTTTGCATTAAATGTTGCATTGCATGGATTGTGATGTCATATTTTATCATTATATGTTGCATTGCATGGATTGTGATTGCATAATTATGCATTAATTGTTGCATTGCATGGGTTGTGATGTCATAATTTTGCATTAAATGTTGCATTGCATGGATTGTGATGTCAAAATTTTGCATTAAATGTTGCATTGCATGGATTGTGTTGTCATAATTTTGCATTAAATGTTGCATTGCATGGATTGTGATGTCATATTTTATCATTATATGTTGCATTGCATGGATTGTGATTGCATAATTATGCATTAATTGTTGCATTGCATGGGTTGTGATGTCATAATTTTGCATTACATGTTGCATTACATGGATTGTGATTGCATCATTTTGCATTACATGTTGCATTACATGTATTGTGATGTCATAATGTTGCATTAAATGTTGCATTGCATGGATTGTGATGTCATAATTTTGAATTAAATGTTGAATTGCATGGATTTTGTTTGCATCATTTTGCATTAAATGTTGCATTGCATGGATTGTGATGTCATAATTTTGCATTACATGTTGAATTACATGTATTGTGATGTCATAATGTTGCATTAAATGTTGCATAGCATGGATTGTGTTGTCATAATTTTGCATTAAATGTTGCATTGCATGGATTGTGATGTCATATTTTATCATTAAATGTTGCATTGCATGGATTGTGATTGCATAATTATGCATTAATTGTTTGATTGCATGGGTTGTGATGTCATAATTTTGCATTAAATGTTGCATTGCATGGATTGTGATGTCATAATTTTGCATTAAATGTTGCATTGCATGGATTGTGATGTCATAATTTTGCATTAAATATTGCATTGCATGGATTGTGATGTCATATTTTATCATTATATGTTGCATTGCATGGATTGTGATTGCATAATTATGCATTAATTGTTGCATTGCATGGGTTGTGATGTCATAATTTTGCATTAAATGTTGCATTGCATGGATTGTGATTGCATAATTTAGCATTAACTGTTGCTTTGCAAGGATTGTGATTGCATAATTTTGCATTAAATGTTGTATTGCATGGATTGTGATGTCATAATTTTGCATTACATGTATTGTGATGTCATAATTTTGCATTAAATGTTGCATTTCATGGATTGTGATTGCATAATGTTGCATTGATTTTTGCATTGCATGTATTGTGATGTCATAATGTTGCATTAAATGTTGAATTGCATGGATTATGTTTGCCTAATTTTGCATTAAATGTTGCATTGCATGGATTGTGATTGCATAATTTTGCATTACATGTTGCATTACATGTATTGTGATGTCATAATGTTGCATTAAATGTTGCATTGCATGGATTGTGATGTCATAATTTTGCATTACATGTATTGTGATGTCATAATTTTGCATTAAATGTTGCATTGCATGGATTGTGATTGCATAATTTTGCATTACATGTTGCATTACATGTATGATGATGATGATGATGATGATGTTGTCACAATAGTGATAATGCCATAATGGTGTTCATGTCATAAAGGTGATGATGTCATAATAGTGATGATGTCACAATGGTTAAGATATCATAATTGTGATGATGGTGATGATAATGATGATGATGATGATGATGATGATGATGATGATGATGATGATGATGATGATATAATGATAATGTTGTCACAATAGTGATAATGCCATAATTGTGTTTATGTCACAATGGTGAAGATATCATAATTGTGATTATGATGATGATAATGATGATGATGATGATGATGATGATGATGATGATGGTGATGATGATGATGTCACAATAGTGATAATGTTATAATGGAGTTCATGTCATAATAGTGATGATGTCACAATGGTGAAGATATCATAATTGTGATTATGGTGATGATGATCGTGATAGTGATGATGATGATGATGATTATGTCACAATAGTGATAATGTCATAGTGGTGTTCATGTCATAATGTTGATGATGTCATAATAGTGATGATGTCACAATGGTGAAGATATCATAATTGTGATGATGATGATGATTATGATGGTGATGATGGTGATGATGATGATGATGATGATGTCATAATGATAATGTTGTCACAATAGTGTTAATGTCATAATGGTGATGTTGTCATAATAGTGATCATTTCATAATGGTGTTCATGTCACAATGGTGAAGATATCATAATTCTGATTATGATGATGATGGTGATGATGGTGATGATGATGATGATGATGATGATGGTGATGATGATGTCACAATAGTGATAATGTCATAGTGGTGTTCATGTCATAATGTTGATGATGTCATAATAGTGATGATGTCACAATGGTGAAGATATCATAATTGTGATGATGATTATGATGATGATGATGATGATGATGATGATGATGATGATGATGATGATGTCATAATGATAATGTTGTCACAATAGTGATAATGTCATTATAGTGATGTTGTCATAATAGTGATAATGTTATAATGGAGTTCATGTCATAATGGTGATGATGTCATAATAGTGATGATGTCACAATTGTGAAGATATCATAATTGTGATGATGATGATGATGATGATGATGATGATGATGATGATGATTATGATTTCATAATGATAATGCTGT